>NC_068928.1:20530984-20834015 GCF_023091745.1 Budorcas taxicolor
GGGAATGGGCAGAGGTAGGAGATGCTTGTTCAGAGGTTCAGAATGGAAAGATACATCACAGAGTTTACATGCATTCATCCCGGGGCCAATACCAGTCAGAGGGAAAAGCCATGAATAGCTGTTTTGAATTAAGAAAACTGATGCATATGTGTCTGTCTTTCTTCCCTCTCTCCTTGTCCCCTCCCCACTGTCCTTCCCTCCTTTACTCTTCCTATCATCTTTTCTGTCTACCTTGCCTCTATGAGCCTCAATATCCTCATCTGTAAAATAGGGATAATGACAGGGCTTACCTCATAGGTTCATTGTGAAGATTAAATGTATTCAGGCAGGTAAACCATAAAGAACAAGACCTGGCACAGAGTGAGCCATGGTTGTGTGTGTGTTAGTTGCTCAGTTGTGTCCAACTCTTTGGGACCCCAAGGACTATAGCCCGCCAGGCTCCTCTGGCCATGGAATTTTCCAGGCAAGAATACTGGAGTGGGTAACCATTCCCTTCTCCAGGGAATCTTCCCGACCCAGAGATCGAACCCAAGTCTCCTGCATGGCAGATGGATTCTTTACCATCTGAGCCACCAGGGAAACCCTGAGCCATGGTTAAATGTTAGCTATTATTATCATCCTCTTTTCTTCCTCACTTTCCTTCAATAAGTCTTTCGATGCCACCTGTCCCACTCCTCCAACCCTCACCATCCCAACACGGGTTCAGTGTGGTCCTCCATCAATCACTCTGGAGACCCAGTCCCTGCTCCTGAGATGTTCACCCAGGACATATTCAATAGGAACACGGATCAGTGCTGTGATGAGTGCTGGGAAGGAGGAAAGAAAGCAAGTTGCCATAGGCTGGGGAAAGCAGCAAAGTCTCGGGAAGCAAGATCAAGGCTAGGTAGGTCTAGAAGACAGAGAGGCAGGGAGGGAATGGGAGCATGGCCGTGGACAGCTGGTCAGTTTGAGGGCTAGGCAGAGCCAGAGAAGAGTGAGATCACGCCTTGGTGATATGAGGGGTCTGGACCAGGTGGTTGCCAAGGGGTCTATATTGGGGTATGTGAGAGTGAGGCAAGGCTATCGCGGGCGCCTGGAGGCAGGCAAGAGAATGAGAGCCACGTTTATTAAGTGGTCCTGGTATCTGTGCAGTGGTTTATCTGCATCATTGCTTCTCATCCTTATAATAACTCTGTGCATTGAGGTTTTACTGATGCAAAACAACTGAGGCTCAGCTAGTGAGAGGCAGTCTGCACCCCACCCAAAGTCTGTTTATTGGACTTCAAGCCTCTTTCACTTTCACGCGTGCCTTTCATCCCTCACCCCAGAGGCCATGACACTGGTGTGTATTCTGTCTTCCAGAATCCCTTCCAACCACCAAGATGGCTCAAACTAACCCCATGCCGGGGTCTGTGGGGCCATGGAAGGTAAGCCCCTCTCCATCACATGGAAAATTGGGGAATCCATCAGGGCAGGGGTTGTGATACAACCTCAGAGTAGGACCCAAAGCTATGCTTTTCCATGGGACAGTGACCAGCCAGTAAAACATCAGTTTGTAAGGGAAGGGTCCAACCAAAGTCTAGATGCTGTCTCAGGAAGGCTCTCTCAGGATGCTCCCATTTGGACAGAAGGATGATCCTGGAAATCCTTGTTGGGTGGGAGATGTTACCTAGTTTTCCAGGTCAACTCTCCTCTGTACTGCTGAAGTTATCTTAAAATAGAGCAGCCCAAGTGGATTATGATGTGGAGAAACTGAGGGCCCAGAAATGAGGATAGACTTGCCATCAGGTCCCAAATCAATGATTGGATCATGGTCTCCTCCTGACCTCAGCATGAGGCTGACTGTAACCACTGTCTGAAGTGGCCGATCCTCAGCCACTGTTTCCCTCAGCACCCTTAACCTCCTCAGTGGATCAACTCTAAGTCTGGTTCACAGTTTTGGGAGCTGTCCTCTAGCCAGGTTCAAGAGTCAATTTCTAGTTCTATGAAAGGGGTTTATCACAACTCTCCCTTAACACATTAGGTTTCTATAGGAGGTATGGCCGAATAAGCTAAAAATTAATTCACAGGGAGCCCCTGGAGCTTCCAGAATCCTGGCTTTTGGGCCACACTTATGCAGAAAGCATGTTGGAATGAGTCCACAAATCCTTGGTATGTCCACAGGGCTAGCTATCATCCCCAGCAGACGATTCCTATCAGAAACCTGGCCCCACACCTCATCCCTATGGGCACGTGAACACTGCCAACCAGTGATATTATTTCAAACCCCTTCTTACCCTGTCTACACTGGAAGAGACCTCATCAGGCCTCCTTGGCTGCAGCTAGTGATGAAAAACATTGGATCAGACACAGGTTAAGATGTTGGCCTGGGCCTCTGTTCTTCCCGATGGACCGTTCTAGCTCTATTCTCCCATTTAATCCCATTTCAGATAACCATCTATGACCAGGAGAACTTCCAGGGCAAGAGAATGGAATTCACCAGCTCCTGCCCAAATGTATCTGAGCGCAATTTTGACAACGTCCGGTCTCTCAAGGTGGAATGTGGCGCGTGAGTATCAACCTCAGCAGAATCTCAGGCCTCCTATTTCTGATCCCTTCAGACACGCAACCATAAAGATGGAGATCAGAGAAGAAAGATGTTCCCCCAGACTCTAATCATTTCTGGGAGAGAAGAGTCCATACTTAAATAATCTCAAAAAATTTTTATTACATGTGCAATTAAGTAACTCAAAGCTAGAAGGAACATGAGATTGTTCATGGCTTGGAATTGGATCTGGGGGAGATTAAAGAAATACATATCATGGAGTGGTACAAAACAAGCCACAGGCCCCTTGAGTTTTTCTTGCCTACACAAAATAGAGAGGAAACTACCAAGCTACAGCCTCTTCACAGCTAACTCCCCTTCTATGTCCCAGAGCAGACACTGAGCTAATTTCTTTATATACAAAGGAACTCAACTCCAGAGAGTCATATTAGTTTCTAGCTAGTCTTTCAGGAGTTTCTTGGTGGTGATTAGTTTCCTTGGCAAGGAAGATCCTCTCTTGTTTTGTCTTCCTGCTCTTGGCAAGTTAATTGAGTCCTTGATCATCTGAAAACATTTCACTGAGCCTGAAAACACAAAGGCTAGGTCTAGGCAGAACTGGCTGTATACGTAAATAGGCTTCTACAAGTTGTTCACCCCCAACTTAGAGCTCTTCAGCCCTCAAAGTGAAATACTTTAAGGTGTCATCAGTAACTAAGACCTGGTTGAAAAAGGTCAATCTGAGCTGTTTTAATAAATAAGGCAAAATAAATAAATCAGGCATATAGAGGTCTGCAGGAGAAAGAACCCACAAAGTTATAAGGAAACAAGACTTAAGTCATCCATATGCTTCTTATTCATCTCTTTGCTTCCTTAGAAGCCAATAGGTTTGGCTGGAGCCAATGCCATAGTCTGGGGTCACAAACAGACAGACACGACTGAGTGACTGAACTGAACTGAATGCCCTAGTCACTAGATCCTGAACCTGGAGCTCTAAGTAGAGAATATAGCACCTTGAGGAGAAAGGAAATATAATTTCAGAATGACTTTGCCAGTACTCATTACTCAAGCCAGTGAAGTAGACCTCTTCAGTAGACAATCCCAAAACAAATATATTTACAAACCTGCACAGTGCAGCTGCCAGCTCATTCCCCACCTCTTGCGATAAATGTATGGCTCTTTGTATGGCTCTGTTGGAACTGGCTATTTCACCCACTGTTAACATCTAAAACAAAGATGCTTTCTCCTTGCGGCCATGTAAGCTCTGAACACCATGAACAAACACCATTACTTGTCTTTGGCAGCTGGGTTGGTTATGAGCACACCAGCTTCTGTGGGCAACAGTTTGTCCTGGAGAGAGGAGAGTACCCTCGCTGGGATGCCTGGAGTGGGAGTAATGCCTATCACATCGAGCGCCTCATGTCCTTCCGCCCCATCTGTTCGGCTGTGAGTCCTTGAGATTTTCATTTCTGTGCATGTGGGGGATGGATAACAGAGGGTGCATATGGACTGACTTATTTCCCATCAGTTGGTTATGCTGAAATGTGGCAGGAAGAAGATAAAAGTATAAAGAGAAAAGCACAAGTCTGCCATTTTATTTTTTCTCTCCTAGATATTTTCATTAAGCCAAAAGGGCAGGCCTCCCTGGGCTTCCCTGGGGGCTCAGACAGTAAAGAATTAGCCTGTCAACGCAGGCCCTGGGTCGGGAAGATCCTCTGGAGAAGGAAATGGCAGCCCATACCAGGGTTCTTGCCTGGGAAAATCCCATGGACAGAGGAGCCTGGTGGGCTACAACTTAGCGACTAAACAACGACGGGCCTTCTTAGAGGTGGCAGGAAGCAGATACTCAGATCTTCAAAAGTGCAATAGGATAATTACAGCACTTGGCATGTAGTAAATCCATGAACAGTTAAATTTCAATCCATATACTATTTTACCTAGAAACAGGGAAAAGGTGAAGTAACTCTTTAGTGTGTGGGATGACTGAAGAAATACGCAAGACTTCCAGTACCTCTTATCTTTGATTCATAACTTTCTTGTTTCTAACACTAAAGTGAAGTTGCTCAGTCGTGTCCGACTCTTTGCAACCCCATGGACTGTAGTCTACCAGGCTCCTCCATCCATGGGATTTTCCAGGCAAGAATACTGGAGTGAGTTGCCATTTCTTTCTCCAGATCTTCCCAACCCAGGGATTGAACCCGGGTCTCCCACATTATAGACGCTTTACGGTCTGAGCCACCAGGGAAGTCATACACTAAGCATTATCAATTATGCATCAGAATGGGATGCTTCTCCTCTGTGGAGAACTCAAGCACAAGCAGGGTGATCTTCAGGGGTGTGTTGAAAAATGATCCCTATACTGGGAATAAGGCTGGGCTAAAACCTTTTCAAATACTCATCTGTATCATGTGACTTTTCTCATGATTTTAGTTAACAATCTCATCTTAAAGTCCTACCAAAATTAAAGCAGTGGAGATGCTAAACACCTCTAGAACTAAAAAGTATTCCCCTATCTGGGTGTGTTTTAACTCCCGATTCCCCCACCCCACCTCAAATGTATACTTTACACATAGTAAAATGCACAAATTCTAACTATATATTCTTATGTTTTGAAAAATACCCATACCCACGTAACACCCTGATCAGATATAGAACAATTCCATTGCCTCATAAAATTACCTGGTGTCCCTTTCCAATTGCTCCTTTCCACTTTGACTAGGGCTAATTTTGCCTGTTTCCGAACTTCCTAAAGGTTAGTCTGTCTTCTCAATGCTTGTGTAGTCGTCCTGTCCCCTACCAGACACTTACGTTTTTTCCAATACTGTGTGCATGTACCCACCCCACCCTCAACACACAGACTTACTTTTCCTCTCAACTTGTAGAACCTTTTCCACATTAGTGTTAATCCTTGGTTGGCTGTCTCAAGTATTTTTTCCTGCTGTCATATTTTCTTTCACTGGTCTCTTGTGGTTCCAAACTATACCAGTTATTTGTACATTTTTAATGTCATAGTATTAAACTGGATTATACAGGATTACAGGTAGTTTTTAAAATCTCTGTATTGCATGAAATGTTTTTACATGAACTTTCTTCTGTAAAGTAGGGGCATTTTGAGTTTGACAAATGTGGCAGACAATTATGATGACAAGCCTTAACACTGGTGCTAAACTGAAACTTCTGTATTACAGAATCATAAGGAGTCTAAGATTACCATTTTTGAGAAAGAAAATTTCATTGGACGCCAATGGGAAATCTCTGATGACTACCCCTCCTTGCAAGCCATGGGTTGGCTCAACAACGAAGTTGGCTCCATGAAGATACAATGTGGAGCGTAAGTGCAAAAAACAGGGTTGGAGCACATTTCAAAAACTCTTGCAGTTGTAAACCTTATGAATGTTAATTTTATCAATGGTCATGTATTATCTGAATTCACACACTGATGTCCCATTGGTATGACTGTCACATTCTACAATCAGAACTCCCAATCTCAAGTTTTTGGTACCACTATCACTTAACCTCAGCTTTTTCTTCCCCAAACATTCCACTACAGAAGGACTTACGTTGACTACTCTCATACCTCCTTTCCACAACTATCAGCTGGTTGTAGGCACCTGTTCATACATGCTGCCTGGTATATTTAGGATTGCTATTAATTTTTAAGCCTAAAAGCATTCCGTACTATTGCGTTAGGAAAACCAGAGGTTCAGGTTTGGGGGTTGTTTACCAGGTCTCTAGCTAGTTATAATAACCTGATATCCTCTGGGTTTTCCAGCTGGGTTTGCTACCAGTATCCTGGGTACCGTGGCTATCAGTATATCTTGGAATGTGACCATCATGGAGGAGACTACAAGCACTGGAGAGAGTGGGGTTCTCATGCCCAGACTTCCCAGATTCAATCCATTCGCCGTATCCAACAGTAGTGGATTAAAAGCTCCAAGTAAGAATTCCTCAAGCATGAGACCTTCCTAAACAATCTAGAATAAAATATCTTCTGCTGATATTGCTTCCAAATGTTAGCTGCTGAAATCCACAATAAATGTCATTAAAAGAAAAAACCCCAACAACTTTGTAGACTGAATGCTTTATAGAAATCGCATTTACATGGCTAAGAATCTTTAAAGACAAGCTTCCATAAAACCCCAAGTTCCCTTTGGTGTCCTTGCAAGTAAGTCATTGCCAGACCAAGGATGATGATCCTCTATTTCAAAGAACATTAAAACATATAACCCAAATCTATCAGTCTATATAGTGACAGACACATTTTTGGTAACTGTTTTTGCATCTTTTCTTTTTCTCCTTACTCCCATTCTAACATTGATGTTAGCACTGCTATTTTTTCACCTGTGACAGATCACTGCTAAACAAACTTAGGAAGCTTCTCCAATTGTCACATTGTTTAGCTCAATTTTGGCTTATTTCAACTGTAAGAACGTAAGGCTCGGTGTCATGACAAAACAGCACAGCTGTTCTCACAGAGGTGATTTTTCCAAGCATATGCCAATTCTAAGCACCTTAATAACCTGATTAGGAACTTATGACCATGCTATATTTAAGCCTTAAATTATTTGTACATTTGACCCATTTGAAAAATATTACCCATGTCACAATCTTACCTTAGTGCTCAGTAGATTTTTTTGAATTAAAGCACACAAAAGATGATAACACAAACACCTTGGAAACTTTAAAATTTTTTATTCAACAATGTACACTTATTGTCTCTTAATTTGATCTACAAATTTCTCAAGTTTTTTTTTTTTCTGATAAAATAAGTCAATCTGGGTATGGATGTAGAGTGCTTGTAATTTATATTTTTAAAACACTGAACATGAAGTAAGACATCAATAAAGGAAGATCATCACGTAACTGACACTTCCCTAGAATCCATGACATCAAAAACAGCTATGGCAAATACCTAAGCATTTAGCAAAAGAGGAAATCTCTGGCCACTGTTCTTATATCTAGAAAAGGCCTATCTTTTTGACTGGGCAAAACAAACACTGAAAGGACATTTTTTAAATTGGGAGACAGAAGGAAAGGAAAAAATCCTCTCATATACTTGTAGCCCACTAATTGTCCTTTCCCCCAGATTAAGAGGTAACAGCTCCGAAGTGCTAACGCACACAACACACAGAAATTACTGCGCTCCTCCAATACATTCCAAGACTGAACATGTGAACTACTGACAGACGCTAAGGAGTAGCCATGACCATCAAAGATGATGCTATACTCCTGCATTCACGCCTTTTACGGCCATGCATTATGGGCCACCTTTTGCATTCTGACTAGTAGACTTCATTTTTAACTGTCACTTCCAGGCAAGACACAGAAGGGCGGGCTTGCTGTGTTTTCAGTCAACAACATACATTAAGAGCACACTTGATGATAGAGAAGGTAATCCTCTTCTATACATAGGAAAAACATAAAACGGAAATATTTCTTTTATATCTAGGAGCAAGGGGAAAATACCATTAGTATTATCTCTACTTAAACATATTAGCCTCTTCTACGAAGGTCCAGAAGAAAATAAAAAACAATCTTTTAAAAGATGATTTGACAAAACCTGGCCAGTACATCTACACAATCCTTTAAGTACACAAACATGTGAAATAAAGCTATTTAGTACATGCAGACTGCAGCAATGAAATCAAATCAGCTCAATTTCTAAACTTGTTCTAATCAGCTTGGGCAGTTTTAAAGAGATACACATCTTTAACTTGTGCTTTGATCTTTAAACAACTGAATGATTCTAAATCTCAAGTCAATCATTCAGTAAACCAAAATTTATGCTAAAGCAAAGGTAAAAAGCTCATCCTACCTTTAAACCAGGTTTAAGACATAAAATTGTCACAAAACTCCATGTGGCAAAGGTCCTTGTCACAAAACTCCATGTGGCAAAGGTCCTTCCTTCATTTCAGTTTCAACCACTTTTAATTTCTACTTGATCAAATAAACCAAAATTTCATTGGAGTATCCAACAGTTTGTAAAGCTGATAAAACTGCCCTGTTTTAAAAAAAAAAGCCCTTTAGCAGACATGAGTCAAGCTCTCATTTTAAAACTATGTTATTAAAATAGGTGCCAATTTTTCTCTCTTCTAGTTCCAATGATGAACTAACCCAGAACTCTAACTTTGAGCCATGTTTCTACATATGGTAAAGCTAAGAGCAGCAAAGTAATAAGGATAGGTCACTTTTGGTAATGACACACAAATTAAACTTTCAAAACATGTGCATAGCTTTATTCATCTACTTAGATCTAACCTTTTCATGGAGCTTCAGCAAAATTCGAGTGTGCAAAATGCATTTCTAAAACGTAATGCAAGCAAAGCTTTTCACATTTACACTGGCAGAAAATACAGAGAAACTAACAAGCCACAGTAGGGAAAGTTCAGATCTTTTCTTTTTTTAATGACAAGAATTGCACAGTTCATTATTTTGAGACAATTGTTGCAGACATAAATATTTAAAATTTTCTAAGCAAGGTGCTTTAACAATAAAAAATTTTAAAGTTGGGAAGAGCCAATAACTTGGATCATAGCTCACATAGAATTCCAAATTAAAGTGGACTCTTATCTCCATAGATTTTGCAAACAATGCTTTTTATAACACTTTATAACACTAATAACAGCAAGCTGAAACTTTTTTTTCAAAGCACACAAGAAGTGGTGTCATCACATTACTTGAAGAAGGTGCTGAGCGGGGAGGGAAGGGAAGAATCTTTTTACTATTTCCCACTACAGAACAGCCACTAACAGACTAAGAACAAAATGAAAAAAGAAACAACCAAAAATGTAACTTAAATCACTTCCCAGTTTATAAAACAGTTCCAGTTTGTGACAAGATCTATAACTTGAAACAGAGAGCACCAGTTGGGCAATAGAATGAACATCTCATACTGCATAAAAATTAGTGAGGTGGTTAAGAACCATCAACTATCTCAGGCATTGTAACATGGCCTTTCCAATTTTATTATTATTTTTTAAATATACATGCAAGGCACATTGATATAAAAATAGATCTCTGGCCAACAAATATATTAAATAAGCAAATTAAAATTTTGGCTTTGCAATATTGGCAACATCAAAATATAATCAGATAGCTTTGGACCACGTATCTTTCTCATATTCCTCCACCCCATTTGGTGTTATTCCTCCATCAAAATTGGGTTCAATCTCCTTCAAGTATGTGCTTGAGAAATGACTTTTCCTCATGTCAAGTAGCATAAGTTTATCTTTCCTAAGTAAAAATACACTAGAGAAGCAGAATAGTTGGTTTTGATTGATGTGACTAAACTAAATCGGATTGGCTTGGGGCAATATTACTTCTCCTTTGTATACAAACAAAACTCACTCCCCAGTATATATAGCAGACAATTGTTTTCTTTCTAAAAGGTCAGCAACAAACCAATACTACTATTTCCTTTAAGCCATTCTTCCCAACTTCTCTTTTTGAGGCAGAGGGAATGACAGAAGCAAAATTAAGATTTTCAGTAGTAGAAGACATTTTAAGGCCAAAATGTGTAATACTAACAGAATATGTATTTTTCCTAAGTTAATATCCTTCACAGGCCAATACCATAAAAAACTTTTTGTACTGATCTCCTCCCAAAGGGAATTTTTAAATCCAATCACTTTTGCTAGTGGCTGTGCTACAGGAAAGGTATCAAAGCAACCTATAAAGGTATGGTATATAGTCACGTAAAAAGTGCATCACATTCTTGATTTTTCAGTTTCTCATAGCAGCAGCAGGATTATTCCAAGACAGAAAATGGTTGTTATTTTCATCCTAAAATGCAACAATACCTAATGAAATGTATTCAATATCATGAAAGGATCTTCCTCCATGGAGGATAAATGAAACAGATTAATAAGACAAACAGGGGCAAACTAAAGGCATTCATTCATATTTACATATTAAAACCACTTTTGTTAACACCAAATCTTTACACCTAGCAAAAGTAATATTTAAGGATAAAGCAGACATTACTAAAGCAGTATCCATTTTTGGAGCCTAGTTTAGCACCTGAGGAGAGGGTATATGGAAAGCTGTAATTTACCTCAAGTTGGTTTGTTGGTCTTTACAATAAAATTTCAATATGCAATCAAAGTGAAACTGGACTGGAAAATAAATGTTTGCAGCTATTTTAATAAGGCTGTAGAAAAGGGATACTGCGGTATTATAAAATGGCTTTAGAACTCTGGACATAAACAAAACTTTATAGGGAAATACGAATCAGCAATGCCATTTGTGAGGACGGCTGTTTCATATATTTCTAGCCCGGAACTGCTATTTGACTCTCCCAGTAATGCGAAAGCAACATACCATTCATACTTCACTGGGTGTTTTTGTTGTGCAGACAATTTAAAACTTCTACTTGTAAGCTCCATCTTGAGTAGCAGAATGGTGTGAAATTTAATTAAAACCCAGTAAACTTTGAGTGATGTGAAATTCTGCTTTTGAATGAAGCCAATGACTGACTCATCCTTCTTTACACCAACCCATGGTGGTCCTTGTTTTCACACATCTGAACAGATTGAGGTACATTAAAAAAAAAAAAATTTTTAAGATAATTAGAAGCCCAACTTTCTCACTATAAAAGAATCCTGGTGCTCTGTCAATTAGTTAATGAAAGTAACATTCTTATTAAGAACTAATAACCTAAAGCGTCTCTGCAAACATAAAGCAGCTTTTCTCCTAGTCTTATCCTCTGGCCCCTCCAAACAAGTAACACTTTGGGTGGGGGGGAAGATGAGAAAATTCTACCCTTTCTTTTAAAAATTCAACAGTAAAATTATGGGTAGGACTACTGAAAGACACTGCCTGATCAGAATCTACAACTGGTGCAGCATTAACGAACCTGATCATATGTATTTGTTCCACTATAGTCTGCTGTACACAGTTAGCACAGGTATACAAGAGGGATCAGGTGTTATTTGAGGATATGGCCCAGTGATAGAGCTATACTCATAATCCTTGGAAACTGTGGACTTTTAATCTATTTCTAGGACTTGAGGAACAAAGTCTTGAAACGTTGACTTTCTCCTTAGAGGAGTTTAAAATCAAACAATGTTCTCTTCCCAATTTCCTTGACTGTGGCCATTTGGTACATCACAAATTTCACACTAAATGGCTTTTTTGTATTTTAAAAAGTTTACAGCAAAAAATAAACCCTTAGATGCCTCCAGTTGGGTTAGCAACAAGCCTAACAACCAAGCACGAAACTACTGCTGCTATGTAATGTTTTCTGAAGAAACACATTTTGTATTGCGGACAACACTCATAATTGAGGCTTGCCATACTTCCCCTAGAAACTGTTATTTGAAAAAACAATGCAGCACTTTTTTTTCCTTTATAAAGTTTTCGCCAAGATTCTGTGATTAGGAAAGCAGATGATTAAGGAAAACAGCAAAATTCTAAACCTCTCCAGCCATTTATTTCAAGAAAAAACAAACTGGCATTAACAAATTCCTAGTTATTGTCTATCCCCTCCTAGAAAGTAGAGAAGGGAGTGCTAACTATAGATGCTGTAAATACACTGTATGTGAAAGCTCATTACTAAAGTCAGAGTAAAGGCTATGGAATTAACTTCAGTTCATTAAAGTGGGGTGAACGAAGAGAAAGATAAATACACCCTGTCTTTTGAGGGGAAGGGGAATTATTCAAGACATCTACGAGAGTGGTATGTGACGCAGACACCTACAATCAAGGCAGATTTAAAAAGAAATCTTCACCCATAATTAGTATCTTCATAGCTATTAAAAAAATAGGTCATGATTTCATTCTTAGTGCCATTTTTCAAATACTACCCTTTTAAGGATTAAAACCACCTGACTTTATTCTGTGTAATGAAAACAAATGGCACAAAATAAATACAAGTTCATTCTCTGAATACTAATATAATGTCTTACACACATTCACTTACTAATTTTTAATATTTCCTTCTCTCATACACACACAAGCACTCAACACACACACAGACACACACCTTTTCAGTCTTTATAATGGAGGGATGTTAAAAATCCCCTCTAGACTGTATTTGGTTTATGCTACAGTACTAATACTCTGAGTTGAAGAAAAATTCTTTATACCGAACAATTACACATCAACGTTATTTAAATGTGCTAAATTAATCACAGCTGAAGTTTAGAAGCTTACACAAAATAATCAGGAAACAGATCAACTCTTTAAGATTTTTTGTTTTTAATAAGTGCTCTGTAAGGAATTGTGTGAGGACCTAAGAAGAAAGATTGCGACAAGTAGAGTTAAATGTTACCAAACAGCACAAAGGAGATATGTCCCAAAGTCCTGCTTGTACCCAGGCAAGTTAAGTCCATTAACCCAATGCCCCCAAAATACTGACAGTTAATATGATGGGGCACTAGGGTTCCAGAAAGTAAAGAGACATCCCTAACTCTATACCTCTAACCATATAATCAAGGAAATTTCAGTGGGGGAAATCAAAGTGAAATGTTGCATTGTTTCATTTAGAAGTGAGACTCAAAAACCTTTGGACAAATATAGAGAAGGGAGACATTCTCTTTTTGGCTTCTCTAAACAGGGAGGCCTGAGGGATATGGAAGGGAAGTAGTAAAGCAACAACAGCTTGTCCAAGATATTTTAAAGATAAACGTTGCTTCTAAATTAAAAATTCAGATGGGGGCTGTTTTTCTAATTCCTTTAAAAATATATATTCATTCAACCTCTGTGTATCACAAACCCAGAAAGTTTCTTGTGAGTTGTGAGACAGAAGAGCTTTCAAATACCAGGCAAGCAAAATGGATGTTTAAAAAAGGGCTGGGGGGTGGGGAATGAGGACGAGAAGAGAGGGAGAGAATCTGGCCCTAAGGCGACAAGTGGTTACACAAGGCAATTGAACACACAGCAGAACTTTAAAACCTATAAAACAAACTGGAGCCTTTTTTCCTTTAATCAACCTTGTATCTTTTTTTTTAACCTTTTGAAAATTTTTATTTAAAAAAAAAAAAAACACAAAACACAGACTTCTTTCACTTCAGTATGTGGTATGATGCATTTTCCAGTTTGTTCAATGCTTTAAAGCTCAAGGATGCCTCTGCTTTCAATTGTACATGGGCCTGAAGCATCCTAGCTTTTGGCAAGCAGGCAGGAGACTCAACAAAAATCAAAATAGAACAAGGCAGACTAAATGCAGGGCACATCTGTAAACATATTATACATTTGAAAATTACAATATCCGTAAAAGTGATACAGTTTACAGGTGAAATGAAACTATCTGGAACTGGCCTACCACAAGTTTCTGAACCTGGACTGATACAATAAGTTATCTTATATATATATATATATTATATATAAAAGTTTTGTTTACATCAAGTGGAATTGGCAATCCATGCTTATACTTTTAAAATCTAAGCAGGGCAGAAATCCAGACTATAAAGATATTTTCTCTACTCTATGCTGAGTCCAACAGCTTCTTTCACAAACTACTTGTTAAAAGCCTCAAATAATCAAACAAAACAAGAAAACTCATCCATACTACAGTCGCTCAAAACTGGACATTTCTTAAGCAAAAGGGCTGAGCAAAAAGTAGCTACTTCCTCCCCAAAAAACCCTGGGGATCCAGTCTACTTTTATTAGAAGACTACATCTCTCTGTATAAATACCCTGCTATTTTAACCTGTATTTGACATACATGGATATACTAATTTCTGTGTTTGTGTGTGTGTGTGAGACGCGATGCTAAGTCAGGCCAGAGAACTTGTTTTTATGCCACTAACATCACCCAACCTTATATTGGACCCTTAGTTTCTGCACACACACAAAAATTTATTTTAGCATGCTATATACAAGCTGCAGTGCAACAGGATGGTAATGTGATAAGACAGGGCTGATGCTCTTCTCTGCCCAAAAGAAAATTTCCAGAATTTCACATTATTTTCCTTAAAAAAAAAAAAAAAAAAAAAAACCCATTTGCTCTAGTAATAAAATATATTTATTAAGATATAATTAGAAGCTAATAAGCTCAGAAGTATAGTTTGCATGAAAACACACCTTCTATAGGCAGGGTTTATTACCTCCTCACTGGCTAAAAAACATGAAGCTTTAGTTTTCATGGACTTTTTTCTTCCCCTTTTAGATTTCTGAGAAATTAAAAAGAATTTACAGAAAGGTACAGAAGTTTCTCTTCAGATGTTTGATGAAAAACAAGAAAAATAGCACATTTAGTGTTAGTGACAGAGAGCAAGTCTGGAGCACCTACAGTTGAAAAGCAGAATACATTTTTGCTCCCACTTACACAGTTATGTTAGAACATGGGCACAGGAGGATTTTTCCAGATTAAATATCTAAAGCCAATTGTTTGTTCTGTAACTTTTGTTTAAATGACACTCATGAAGTTTTTAAAGTCCAATAGGTAACCAAAGCCAAGTGAAACTATGTACCACCAACTATTTCAGAACTGTAGAACTTCAATGCCCTCCCCTATCCCCCCACCCCACAAAAAGATAAAAGGAAACAAAGAAAATATTTCCCAACACCCCACAGAGGCTGCTTATTCCTGGCAAGACATGCAAATCATATTCGCTAAAAAAAAAAAAAAAAAAAAGAAATATATAGAGACCCCTGCAAACTTCAAGGCATTTTATCCAGCATTCTCGCAGGGTTCAAAGTATAACCAAAAGATCAAGGGAGGAGTGGGGGAAAATGCTGAATCATTCTGGGTTCCCCGATATTAGTGTATACTTTAGTCACAGAACAAGATACAGAGATCTTTTAAAGTGGATTTGCCTTTCCAGTGGGTCATTAGTTGCCCAAGGTGATGACAGCAGGAACTTTAGAACCACGCTTGTTAATAAGTCCATATTCATTAATCACTTGCATTCACACTTAAAAACAAAAACTAAAAACAAAACAAAACTATTCAGTACCGGAGATTAAATAACCATGTGTAGTCTCTTGAAATAAATTTGTTTCCTTAAGAAGTCTAATTACTTTCAGTTGCCTTTTTTTAAATAACTATATATATATAATGTATATATATATATATTTGTATATATTATCCTGTGATTCTACTTATGGTTCCTCTGCTGCGTTGAAGATCTAGGAGCATAAAAGCCTTGTGTCCCCCATGAACGGTGGCTCTAATGCTGCAGAAAGGTTACAAATAGGCAGTCTGGTCCTTCATTGATCTGGACTATCCATGGCTTCATTGTAAGTGATTATCCTTTTGGGATCTGGAGGGAAGGTTAAAACATAAACACATAAATAAAAACAAAGTCTGAAATTCCCAAATGCCCATGTTCAAAAAATAAATCCCAATAACCATCATGAAACTGCCCTCTTTTATGAAAACACAATTTAAAGACCACTTCCTCTATTAACACACCTGTGACCCACTTTTCCTCAACCCATTTCAATGGATTCCCAGGAACAAGGCCCTCTTGCCAGTGAGGGAGACCTCCTATTAGAGGGTTGAGTTCAGTTAACCAGGACAATGTGCTTCTACTGACTATAAAAGCAGCACATTTGAAAAAAGCAGACAAAATTTAAGTCATCAATAATCCAATACTTTAAATAAAAACTCAGATTTATTTTCTTTTGTTCCTGGCAAAATGAAGTCAAAACTTATTTTAAGCAGTGTGGATTGTCTAGTAAAGAACTGTTCAAGTTAACACCTAACACCAAAAACTTCAGGTTAACTTAAGTCTGGCAGAGCTATCACTTCAGTTTTAATTATGACTTATTTCTTCCTTCTAATTTTCCACAGTACCTCCAGACTTTATTCTCAACAACGGCAAAAACCTGTGGATATCCTGGGCTCGAGTATAAAATAGTCAGAATGTGTTTGGCCAAACATTCCAGCGTTATTTTAAATTCCCGTTATTTATCTGTATGCCCCCCTCTTCTGGAGAGCAAAGATTGCATTACACACTACATCCATCTATCCTAAGAACTTTTAATCATACACATGCTTTAGTAAAAAAATAGGAAACCAATAAAACTTGCTATCTAACAGAAAAGTATAAAGGCCTGAAAACAATATCAAAAAACTCAAGCTCACCTCAGGCTAAGAATCAATCTAATTTTGTCCAGAAACAATATCCTTTCTAGAACTCCAAGGGACATCCACTAGCAACTTGCTGTGAAGATAATATTCATTCTTAATAGTTAATAACCATTTAAAAGTGAAAAACAGGTAGGTTTACTTTTGCAGAGTATATTTTATAGACTACGTGTTTAAATTTGTGTTTGAATTAAAACGGTACACAGAGAGCAACACAAAATAAGAACTTGTTAGTTATTTTCAGGCCACAGCTGTGTTAGACAAAAAATATCTGGACTAAGAATAAGAAAGAGCAATGTTGGAAAATCAGGGAAACTCACTTTTTAGTCTGGACACTTTAGTTTACACTCTAGTTTACATAGCTTACATAGTAACCTCTCTGTGCCTCAGTTTCCTAATTTGTAATAAGAAAATAGAATTTCTAATGTCTCTCAAGTTCTGAAAATCTAGGACTTTTCACATTTGCCTGAAATTCACTTATTTTAATCAGCAAAGTAGATGGAAAGTGGGATCCAATTCAGTTACAGAGCTCTGAAAGCCAAAACCTATCAATATTAACCTATCAGTGTCAGTGATTAACTCTCTAAACTAAAACTCACTTCTGTTTCAAGTATACCACAACAAATATATTTTATTATATTTGGACCGAAGGTACTCAGTAATTAGGACAACCAATTTCAGTTTTTTGAGAACTCTAACACAGATAAAGATTGGCCGTAAGTGGAAACACTTACTTATGTTGGTTTTCTAGATTAAAAAATATTTTTGGTCTGTCTTATCTTTACATTCAGGGAGGAAAAATATTCACATTCTTTACACAGCAGGTAAAAACTACACTAACATACATTCTTTTCACTTACAGTATTACCCTGTCTTTAGGAGTCTTGGTATGCCAGCTATTGTCCTTTGATTGTAGTTATTATTAAATAACTTTAAAATACAAAGTCTAGTTATTTGGTGGGCAACTATTCACGTTATTCCCACCCAAAAATAATGTATTGTAACTAGTGTTTAGTACTAACATTTCAGGTAACCTAACTATTCTTACCTTGCTTCTGCAAATTCCAAACAGATTCCATTTCTGCGAAGAAGAAAAAAAAGAATTATTTTTAAATACTAAATTTTCCAGAGCAAAGTTTAAAGCTGAGTTTTTCACTTTAAACCTAAGAAACCTAAACTGACTATTGCTGGGCTGGAGGTAGGGTTGAAATAACACAGTTCTAAGAAACCCAGACAAAACACTCATATTTCCCTTTAATTGTTGAGAGTGTCACTGAGATGGTCTGAAACGTTGATTACAGAAAGTCTATTATTACCTGAAATCAAACCACCAAGAGAACAATTGTATCTGCACAAACAGCAAAGATTTGCAGATGTATGCTACAGGTAAATGATGAAAAACAAAACAAAACTCACTTATCAAAAACAACCCAACATCCTTCAACAAGGTGCCTAGCTCTTTTGAAGGAAGCATCATCAAATTTAATCAAACTAGACCTTAAAATGCCTTATTAAAAATTTGCTTAACTCTTTGCTATATTTAAGTAGTTCTCTCCTCCAAACCCAACCTACTCATATTTAAGCCCAAAGGTCAAAATGCCAATGCATGCCCATTTATTAACAGCATTCAACCCTTATCTGCTCAACTCAAATGTGATTATTTATAACATGCCTACTTTAATATCTTAGAATCAGTATGTACATGAAGAAACTATAATGACAGTATAGACAGAGGACAAGGAAAACTACCTGAAAGCATAGAGAAAGCTTCACAGAAGGGATATTTAAGTCTTGAGGAGTAAGTAGATGACTATTACAGCGTAAGAACCAAAGGACTGTACTGAGTAATAGGATGACCTGTAACTAACACTAAGAATAAATGCTCTTCCATGGCCAGATAACTACCATTCTGAAAAGACAAAAAAGTGATTTTTATTCTGTATAACTGGATGGTCTGTATTCTATAATTGTTTCGTATTCTGTAACTTATCAGCAATCAACCATAGTTAAAGAAAAATGAAATTGGAGCTCGTTAAGATCAGATATAGCTGAACATGGGTTTTTTTAAACATGAATTATAGTTAATGTACAACATAATGGCTCCCTGGGGCTAAAGCAATGTGTACAGATCTAAAATTATTACTTGTTTGATGTGTATGGATGGGGGCAGGGAAAAAGATTGGCAGGAAAATTCCCATCTCCTAGGAGGTCTAAGGAGAGAGAATTGCAACTGATCTAATCTGGGGGAAAAAAAAAGATGTATCAGGAAAGGATTTCTAGTCATGGCAGTCAACTGTCACATCAACACAATTTCTAACTCTTTTAGTTTCAAACAATTAGAAGGAGCTGCAAGAGTCATTAAAGCTGTTATCTATAAATTTCTGGATCTCAGAATAGGTAATTTTAAGAAGTCCAAAGATAAGCCTTTTCCTGGTTAACATCACTACAAGAACATTAACCCAACCACATTTTCCCTTCTAAAGTACAATAATACCACATTTGCAACAAAAATTCCTGAGGTGTTCTGTATTTACAGGTTCCTTGCTGCTCATGATTCAAAATTCGCTTAATGCAAAGATAAATCTATATTTAGTTATATGTTGAGAGAAGAAAGGAATGATAGAATTTTCCAGTGTTATAGCCCACCTATACCACAACATTTTCCTTTCTCTTCCCCACCAAAGAAATCTTCAACCTACCCCTGCCCTACTCTTTATTTAGGGGATGGGGAGGGTACTACATTCAAGAATCACAGTAGCAGCCACACTACTTTAAAAGCAGAGTAAATATACATGTTTTGAATAAAAACAACAATAACTATTTGCAAACACTTCAGATTGAAGACATTTCCTTAACTTCAACTAGGACATTCAGCTTTACATTCTACTCTAATACTGTACATTTTAAGTTATTTCTGGCAAGAAAATCCTACTGCCCTCAAATGAGCTCTGGAGTAGTGACTCTGACCATGAGGAGGGACAAGGGATGGTCTGACCTAGCTAAAAAATTAGTCATGGGCCAGCCTAGCTTCCAGTCAGGAAATCAGCATTATCTGAAGTGTTGTACGAAGAAATGAATGCAATTCCCCTTCCTGCTATTTACTATTACTTCTTAACTGGTAGCAACTTGATTTCCTTGATTAGAATTTTAATGTTTCTATGAAACTCCAAGTTAAGATGTAAAAGAGGAAATAAATCAAATACTGTTTGTATGATTATATGCCATGTTTAAACCACTCTAAAAGACTAACCTAGTGTATCACTAGAAGCTAGTGATACAGAGCACATGGGAAAGAAGTCAATGATATTTTCCCCTCTTTTAGGTTACAAGTTAGGATTCAGATGTTAAATATAAAATGAGTTTCTCTGTATAACCTTGTTTTAACTATATCACAAGAGAAGCTGAACAGTATAAAGAAGACTATAGAACTATACAGAATCACAACAGTAATTAATCTTTTTACTTTTAATACTACCCTCTTCTACATACACATACAAATACCCAAGTCTTTAACATCCCAGTTCTTTTACAACAAGCATCACAGCATCCAATTACGCAAACAGTTATTGAGAAATGGCCACAGGGCCAAACTTAGTAGTCAATTTTGCCAAAATTCTGTCATTTAGACCATTACCATACAAATTTGAGATTTTACTGTACCAAAATTTTAAAAATTCAGATACAATTGAATTTTTACATCAAATTAAATTTCCTCAAGTAATGCCACTCAAATGAAACAAATTTAACATTTAATTTCCTAAAGCAGACAACTTCTACATAGTCCATATCACAAGGCGTCCTGGAGTAAACATCCAATTAAATACAAGTTCTTAACTCCAAGTTGATTAAAAAGCATTACTTAGAGGATAGCGATACAGATGCAAAAACAGAAAGAAATACTCTGGGAGCTCAGTAGAGTAGGTAAATGACTTTTCTAGGTAGAAGCATCAACACAAACAAAGCTTGATGGGATTAAACAACGTGTGCTAACTTACAGCAGTCAGTCCACTGGGTTCTACATACCACTTGTTTTTGTAAATAAAATTTTACTGGTATAGAGCCTCACCCAGTGCTCTTTTGTACAAAGCAGAACCAAATGACAACAGAGACTCTATGGCTCGCAAAGACTAAGATATTTACTATCTGATCTTTTATAAAACAAGTTCATTGACCCAGGCTTCAGCAGTCACAAGTAATTTAGTAAGTCAATAAGATGAAAAGATTTAGACAAAGAACACTACCATTCAGGGAACAGAACTAAAAGTTGCCACGGAGAAAAGATTCAGACAAAAATGCCATTTTGGTATTTGTGGAAAAGAGCACAAAGCATTCATGAAAGAAAGTTTATTATTTAGTCACAGAGGTGAAGGGAAGTCACTGAAGAAATGAAGTTTTTATAGTACATGCAAGGAATGGATGAAATGACAATAGAAAAAGCCCAATAAAATGTTACTGCAAAAGTGAAGAAATAAGGGCAGTTGTATTAGCGATGGAAAAGAATGAAGACGTTGGAGAAGATCCATATGTTAATTCACTAAAGGGGAAGCCAAGAAAGGGCAGTTGTGGGGGGAAAAAATGAATTCAGTTTTATAAACACAGCACTGGAGTGACATCGAATTGAATACATGTGGTCTGAACTCAGCATAAAAGCAGCTGAAGAAGTCTTAACTAATTCACAGAAACAGGATTAGTTACCCAGAGTTTGAAAATCTGAAAAGGGGACTGAAGGAACATCAACATTTGAGAAAGAGAGAATGATAATACCAAGAAGACCAGGAATGTTGTATCAAACATACAAAAGTAAAAAGAGTAGATAGAATTAGAGAATGTAGGGAGTATTCACAACTGCAACTCTTACCTAAATTTACCAACTACCACATCCCACAACATATGCATATGTGTGCGTACTTGGTCACTAAGTCGTGTTGACTCTCTGCGACCCCTAAGATTACAGCCCACCAGGGTCCTTTGTCCATGGGATTTCCCAGGCAAGAATACTGAAATGGGTTGCCATTTCCTTCTCCAGGGGATCTTCCCAAGCTAGGGATCCAACCATGCCTCCTGCAACTGGCAGGCAGAAGTTACACATTCCCCTTTCTCTTGCCCAGTGCCATTGCCCTGGTTCAAGCAGTAGTATCTTATGCAGCTTTCCTAAGTTGTCTTTTATCTAAAGACCATTAGTTCAGTCTCAGTTTCTATCTTCTATGCCATGGTTATAATTCTTTCTTTAAAAATATAAATCTGAAATTTATCATATTGCTCAAAACATTTCAATGGATTCCCATTTGCCAACATGGAGATTAGTTCTGTGTCTGATATAAAATTTATGTCTAGAATAGGTACATTAACAACTTGATAAATTAAAGATTTTTAACATGCACCATTCACCTTTCCTGAAACTGACTGGCAAACTTCAAACATATGCCGTTTTCACCTAAAATATTCTGACTCTCCTTCTACAATAAGCCAACATTCACTTCTTCTTAGAATTCTAACTACCTTTGTCCCCTGACCCCACCCCACTCAACCTTAGTGGTTTCTCTGTATTTCAAAAACATTTTTCTACAGAGCAGTCACATTAGTGATATATTTCTTTCCCATTACAGAGTTTCTTAATAATATGAACACTGTTTTTATCTACTTATCACCAATGCTTCACACAGTACTTGGCACAATAAATAAAACATTGATTTGAACAGAATACTACTCATAAATCAGTCAAGGAAGTAATAATATGGAAAATGTTTCAGGTAAACCCATTTGAAACTATTATTCAATCTCTTGACCTACAAAAAGCAATTTCATATAGATTTGTATTTTAATTCTAAAACCCTTCAAAGAAAAAGACTGAGGTTAACTAAGAGGGTTAAAACTAAATAGAAGCTTAACTTTTTCTCTTTAAAACTGAAAGATACTACTGCCCCAATTAATAGAACATATTTAAAAACACTTAACATTGTAAGTACATAATGGCACCCTCCAAAAAGAATCAAATCATATATAAGGCAAAACAAGCTGACTCCCACAACTGTGAACCCCTAGATCAATTATCAGTAATCATGCCTTCCACCCCTTATTAAGATATTTTAGATCAAATTCTATAAAATCCTGCAGGGGTGGTGACATAAATTTAAAATTCTGCTTCTCTTTCTAGTTCAGATTTATTCATCCTTTTGATTGATTTCTGGCTATCCCAACACTGTGTTTTGTTATTATAACTTCTCCTCAACCAGTCCTTGTACCTACCTGCCTATTCTTTTGGTTGTCAGAAGTTTCTCCCTTTCCTTTTTTCATTTTGACTGTACTCATACAGAAATACAGTACATTTTCAAGTATTTTCAAGATTAAGGTAGTTGTAAATCACCACCTTTTCAGTAAATGGTAAATTAACTCTTCAGTAGATCAATGTCAATCCTATATTTCCAACTTGGAGCTACACCACAGACAGCACAATTGTCAGGACCACCTCTAAATACACACAATAGGAACTTGGAGCACTTATTCTATTACTTTTAATGGTAAAATATAAAATTTAAGTTGCTTAGAATGAAACTGCTGCTATGACAGTAACAGACAATTTCTGCTACTATAGCATGGGTAATTACTTCCCTTTCCCTCAGGACTTAAGCTAACAAAATCTGGGAGTTAAATTTTATCTTCTATTAAATTCCTTCAAAGTTACCTTCCAGATTAGCAGCAAAGTAACTAGTGTACTCATAAAGCAGAATTAATGAGAAATCAAGTACCCAGTATGGTTGTTAAAATGCAAAGTCACTGATAAAAAGGATCTTACACAATGTTAAGAATTACTTGTCATATATATTCCTATGTCTCATATTACAGAGAGAAAAAAAGGAGTCTTCCCAAATCTAGGATGTTCAATTTGGACTGAAACCCAAATCAAATCTGCAGGTACTTCTTTGTAAGACTGTTAGGAAGATAGCTTTGATGGCCACAATTATGGGGCAAATGCAATAAAAAACACTAAAAATGCTTATCAAGCACTGCGTCAACAAAGAGAAAATTTAACATTCAGATCTATTCATGAACAAATGTCTAAACTGTATGAACAGTTCCCATCAGTTTTATGCATCAATTTAATTAACCATAACTTGTCTCCTCAATATCCTGTTTCCCATATCCTGTAGATGTAGAAATATTTATCAGTTCTCTCTTGCCCTTACCGAATCTAAAAGCTTTTTGAAATGTCTGTTTTATTTCTGGATAAGTAATACACTCACAAGACTGAAAACACAAGAGGAAAATCTTTGTTATTTCTCTGCCTGGACTATCCCAATAATCTGACTGATCTTTTACTTCTAGTCACCAGAAAAATCCCTTCTAATCTACCCTACAAATCAGTGCCACATTCATCTACCTGAACACAGACCTACAAGTCAACTGTTTAAGAGCAACTCAGTTTTTACAGCAGTTGAGTACAATCTGGTGAGAGAAAACAAAGGCTGATATACTTACTTTATAATATTATGAAACCCAGGCTTAAAAATGATAAATGATTTGCCCAAGCACATAGGAGTCAGGAATAGCAGCATTAATACCCGTCTTTTGTCAGTTTAAGTTACATACTACCAGTCTATCTCCGATACGCAGAAGCTCCCCCTTGCCCTCCGATGGGAATTATAAACCTCCATGGTTTAACAGTAATTTACCTTTCTTCTCTTTTATATACATATATATCCTCTCACCACATCCAAAGTGGATACCTTCCAAGATTCACATCACTCTCATTTTCCAACTTTTCTGTTCTTTATGTTTCTGTTCTCTGCATTTTCCTCAAGTAAAAGTCTTCCCTCATCCATCAAAATCCAGCTTAAATGCCACTGCCTCCAGGAAAACATACCCTGCACTTCTTACTCTTCCTACCTTTACTCCATTAAAATTCTCTCTCCCTTCACTAAAATCTCTTATTTGTACCTTTCTTAAAACATTTAAAATCCGTGCCTTAAAATTTGTGTATTATTTTCTCCTGTACTAAAGTTCTTTTAAGGAAAAGATTCACCCTGAAAAAGCAAGTCTTTCATAACTAAGCAAAGTACTCTGCCTATGAAGGTACAATACAAGGGAAAGGAAAACACAATTTATTGTACAACTCTTCAGTAGGATGGAAAACTGTGACACACACACACACACACAAAAAGGATTAAGCTGAGGAAACCTCCCTATAGACCTAAAGTTCCAATCCGAGTCTGCAATTAGTGTCACTCAGTGAGTTAAAATCTTTTTTTAAAATTCAGGGTTCAACTCAGATCTACTGGATCAAACCACTTATGCCAATAACCTGCCACTTGTGGAGATAATACAGAAATTTTTTCAATTTCATGCAATAGCCTAGAATTGCCTCAGGAATATTTTATACTAGGTAACTTTCACTTTGACTTACCCCAACCATCAAAAATTAAAATTTATCTCCCCTACAGCTCTATTTGCTGGATGAAATTTACCATATCAAAGTATTTAATGAATACTCCAAAATGTCAGCATTTTGAATGCCTGATATCATTTAGCGCAATATAAGCCACGCAAGGTAAATTAACCAGTTTAACACTATAACCAAACACAAATCAATGTTATTCTGAAAACGTGGCTTTAAATAAGTTCAGACCATTTCAAAATCAATGGCATCACCTCAGAAAGTTAGAAATCTAAAATTTTAAGCCTCTGACAACAAATCAGCATCTCTTGAGTAACTACTTTGAAGGTGGTAATGGTTGTAGGTCTTGGGTATGTTCATTAAAAGCCCCATCACTCTATAACATACTCGAAAGTATCAGTGGATAAAATGCTGACTCCTAACTTCATCCAGCGCTTCCCTGGTGGCTCAGAGATCAAGAGGCTTCCCAGTTGGCAGCAGTGGTAAAGAATCTGCCTGCCAATGCAGGAGATGTTAAGAGACATGGGTTCGATCCCTGGGGAATGGCAACCCACTCCAGTGTTCTTGCCTAGAGAATACCATGGACAGAGGAGCCGGTGGGCTACAGTCCATGGGGTCACAAAGAGTCAGCTGTGATTAAAGTGACTGAGGACGTACAATGGTAAAAAACCCGCCTGCCAACGCAGGAGACACATGTTTGATTCTTGGGTTAGGAAGATCCCCTGGAGTAGGAAATGGCAACCCACTCCAGTATTCGTGCCTGGGAAATTCCATGGAGACAGGAGCCTGTTGGGCTATAGCCCATGGGGTTGCAAAAGAGTCAGACACCACTTAGTGACTAAACAAAGATGAACTTCAATCAACTTTACTTACAGATTACTTTTGAACACTTGAAAGACCATACTAAAGGACTCTTTTAAAGGACAAGGGCTCTTGCAAAGGATATTCCAATAAGCCCCACTGATAACCTCTTTTAGAGTTTCAGAAAACTTGCCTTAATTTAAAAAGATCTTCATATCTTTCAAAGGTTGTGACACAAAAGAAAATTCAAATAAAAGAAAAATTAGTGACCTGATGGATCAATCTACATTTGCCAGAAATTCAAAGAATCTGCCACTTTGTGACCTCACTGAACCAAATATTGTTTGTCTTAGGAAAAAACAATACCAATTTCTTCTCAATAACGTCCAACTATAAAACTCAAACTGATGCACTTTACTAAAGCACATCTTTCAGTAACTTCACCAAAACTAAATATAACTGCATCTATGTATGGTTATTTAAGTTTATCTAAGTATCACTGATTTCGTATCTGTTTAGCCCATCTGTAGGACAAATACAATACACGTAATACCTAAGAATAAACAAGAATTAATACTCCCATTTAAAAAGGTCTGCATTTTTTCCATAATAAAAATCAGACATATCACCAACCAAGCACCTAATGGAACAACTTGCCCCAGAATTCTTCCAGGTTGTGGGAGAACATAGCACAACCATACATCTTCTCAGGTTCATACAACCACCACGGCTGTAAAGTAGTTTGGCAAAGATTTTCTAAGTATAGTGGTCTCTGGAGGGCAAGATGGCACAGAAAATATTACAAATACCCTGGCAAAATTTAACTTATAATTAACCAATGTCTTAAGAAACTAAGTATTTCTTTTTCCCCTGAACTTTCCTATAAATATCCAGCTCTTAGTTAACTTATATTTACTTCTAAAGAGCAGTGCTAGAGAAAAGTGAAGACAGAGAATTTTATCTGCCTGGATTTCTACTCATAAAGTCCCATAGGCAATTCTATTTATTCCCATTTTTTAAAGGAAGAAAAATTTAAATGGGTATCTGTTTACTAAGTGTTTTACAATCTGCAGATAGAGGGGTATGGAGACTAGATAATTTGCTTAGAAGTGACATAAATAGCTTTGTTATTCATCTATAAGGCAGTGATTTTTCTAAGGAAAATATGAATTGCTTCATCACCACCATCAGATATGCTACCTCTTCCTTACAGTTGCAAATCATTGCCTAAATGAACTACTGTTCAAAATGGGGCTGTGCAGTATATATTAGGTGTGTGCATGCATGCAGGGGGTAAGGATTTCTTTCAGGGGAGGTACAGGAGACAGAGAAGGAAAACTGAAAACCACTGTTTTCCAAAGCAAAGAGGTGCTTGTAACATCATTTGTAAACATCATTCACAAAACAAAAAACACTGTTGGGAGTATGGGATACGGCATATATATGGAAAAATAAACAAGGTCCTACTGTATAGCACAGGGAACTATGGAACTATTCTCAATATCCTGTGATATACCATAAAGAAAATATGAAAAAGATATGTAAAACCGAGTCACTTTGCTGTAGAGCAGTAATACACTAATTCAACTACAATTCAAAAATAGTTTTTTTAAAAACTGCTACATGAATACTGCAGAAACAAACAAGAAAACATTGTTTTAAGGATTTAAATTACTTACACCATAAAACAAATTTTCCTTTAAGGCACAAATAAACCATATCCTTAAAAAGTTATTAACATGGAGCTTGACAGATATCTGGTTCCTTTTTGACATGGGCTTTAGGGCTATGAAAAGCAGACTCCCCAAAACCTGGTCCCTATAATGCTAACTGTACCTGTAAGTGTAGTTTATTTTCTAGTTACCTTTAGCACCCATTACTCCTTCTTATAAGAAAACAAATTAGCTGACACTCTTAACTTTTTAGACTTCTCCAAAACACTGTTCCTAATGATTTCAGGCAAATTAGAACTATTGAGCTCACTAATAAGCATATGATATAAAAAGCAAAGGAGAGACAACATCTATACAAAGAAAAAAATTAAAAAGAACTCTTATGAGTGTTTAAGAGAAAATAAAACATCATCCTTTTAGCACCTCCACCCCTTTATTCCCTGAACAAAAGGCAAGAGCTCGATTATAACTTGTTTATATAAAAAGAAATGTTTTTAAGTTGCAAAAGTGAATATTCCTTGTAAACTTCAGCCATACTATTTCCAAGACCCTGAATTGTTTGATGCCAGCTGCTTATCCATAATGTTATTCTCAACTAAGCTCTGCAATCCTTAAAGAATCTCATAGTAGCTTCCAAAATTCACCCTTAGTATAACAACCAATAAATATGTATTAATAAATGACCAGTAAGAAATTTCATATAGGAAACAAACAAGTTACCTTTAGTGTGATATACAATAGCAGCCCTCAGGTCAAAAGAACCCCAGCTATCATTCCTTTCTAGGCCTCTCTGGTATCTCTGTTCTTTGGCGGAGCCTAACAAAGTGTTCGTAGGAGACGCCAGAGGATTTTGATTTTCTATCTCATAGTCCTTTGAGAGAAACACTAAAGCACCTTGACTACTGGTGTCTGCTTTTTGCAGGTCACCTATATGACTGGGTTCCAAGGATAAGGCTCCACTCTCACTAGTAGTCCCAGATTTTAGAATGCTACCCAGAACTTGAGGACTAGTCCGTTTTTCCAGCTCATATGCCTTGGGAAACACAGGATGCTCAGTTCCTGAGGGGATTATTTCAGCACCCTGTGAAACCAAAGTGGCAGGATATTCCCCTTGAAATGTCACCTCCATCACTTTATGATCTGATGACTTCCCAGTAACAGTTTCAGGGCCAGCACTGGGTTCATTGATAAATGATAAACCCCACTGATTCTGGAAGATATCTCCCAGGTTTTGCTGATCTGTCTGAGAGGGTAGATCCACTTGTGCTGTGCTCAACAGCACAGTTTGCATATTTGAAGGGTAGATAAAAAGGCTGGACTTAATTTGTTCAACAGCTGCTGAAGTCAGACTCATGTCTTGGAGGACTGAATCAGTCCCAGAAGAGATGGGTGTTAGAGTATTAGCAGCAGTAGTTAGCAGTGGCTGACCCCCTGGAGAATACACACTTGCATCAGTCCCTGCTATAACTGGCCCATTAGAAAAGCTGGCCGAAGTAACAGATTTCAGCGCTGACATAGGGACCTGGGATAATCGACTTGAAGCTTGGGTCTGCGTTTCCCCAGTAGATGATGAGGAGGATGAAGATGAAGATGGTGACACAGAAGAGTTCTGTACAGTTTTGTTGAGGTTTTCCTTAACTTTGCTTGCATAACTTATTTTAGGAACGATTTTAGCACTGCTATTGTCCACTGGAAAAACTGGGGGTGGTTTAAACAGGGTCCACGAGTCCTCTTTGGAGGCAACAGCAGAAGTATGCTTTCCTTTGGGCCGATCATCAAACTTTTTGCTGCTCACACCAGGCTTAATATCAGAGCTTTTCCGAAGCATATCACCCACAGCAGGTTTTCCTCGACTTGTTCCTCCAGGCCCAGTTTCATACTTCCAAATAGGCTTTGAACCATCTACTCGACTTCCCTTTTGTTCACTGTAGTCAGGCTTGAAAGTTTCAAGTCCCTGTTTTAAGGTTGGGACATTGGTCTCTTGTTGCATTATTTTGTCCTGCACTAAATTAAGGTTTTCACAACCCTTGGCACTATTGCGCCTAGCTTTCCTTTTTTTAGGAGTGGTATATCCACTCTCAGATCCACTACCATCATTATCTGCTCCTTTGCCCATATAACCATTAGTAATATAGCCAGAATTATTTGTTACAACACCATTTGGAATTGCTACAGTATCAGTCTTGTCTATAGATTGGTTCTCTCCAGATTTATTTTCATAAGACTTCCCATTCTTTTTGTCCATACTGTTTTTCTGAATAAAATTCCTGGTTTTAATTCCTGCTTTCCCAAAGGTGCTGGACTTTACAGTCTGCTTCAGATTAGTGTCTACAACTTGTTGGTTGCCATTGAGGACCCTGGAAATAGGGTTGGTAGCTTCCTCAGAACCCAGGCTCTTTAAAGATATTTCTCTTTCTCCAGCATTACCATTTAGTTCACCATAGCCTAGGGGGAAAAAAAGTTTAAAAAAAAAATTAGAATATGTAAACTACAGTAGTACCTAACATTTAAGGACTATTTAATATTTACAATGTGCTACACTCTATGCTATGAGCTTCAGCTTTATCTTACTATTTAATAACTCTATGAGAAAACACTTGCTAGCCCCATTTATAGATTAGGAAGTTACTAAGTAAGAGACAGAACTGACCTAAGATCAAACCAGAGTCCAAGGTCAGAAAACATAACTTAAGCATATTATCTTTTCTCTAACAGCATCAACCTTCTCATCATTCTCACAAGGCTGTTATAAAATTTCCTTTACCATTAAGAACAGAGCTACCCTTTGGGCAAAATCAAGTTAAATGGATACAGTAAATCTAAGTATTACAGGAAAACTAAAGACTGCACTTCTATGAAACCATAAATGGCTGGTGGTCACCATAAGAAGTTCCTAATTGCCTTCTGTCAAACAAAAAATCTAACACTTGTGAACTTTTTCGAAAATGACGTTAAACTCGACACATCCCATACATTCTATCATACTGTCATTGTATAAAACCAGAACACCTATGTGCCAACTCTTACTACATTTTTCATTTCATTATACCATACTGCCTAACCAAATGATTCAGTGAGAAAATACTAACAAATGAAAGGCATCTAATTTTAAAAAGTGTTAAGGTATTCAAGTTTAATTTAAGAACTTCAATCACCATAATCAGTTTACTATTACAGATAATTCAATTGGGTCAACAACTTTTCTCATTTCCTTACAAGTAAAATAGTGACACTAGTTAAGTACCTTACTATGAAACATTCCCTACAGCACCGTGAGGTCAAGTCATTAGAAACAAATACAAGATAAAAGCTAAGGATAAGACTCACAGACACACACACTCATTCATTTAAATCAGCTTTACAGGGGGATGGGGGGAATCCAATAGTATTTGGTCTTAGTATTCCAATAGAAATACTAAATAATTTGTCATTTTCATTCATTCTCTTGGCCTTGTAGCCCATAAAGGCTAAAAGGCACATGAGCCTGTGTATTTTTGTTTTCAAATTTTAATATCCAATATGGTAAACAGCAATAAATATAACCCATATGACTAGCTCTTCATATATTTTCAGAGGATAAAGAACAGTAAGATTTTTTTTAAAAAAAAGCTTGAGAACCACTGTTTAAAAAAAAATTGATGTGAAACAGAACACACTGAGAAGATTCACAACAGGGTTTACTATAATTTTAAGTCACTTACTCTGCATCAGTGAAATGAGCAAATTATATTAACTCTCAGAAAATAACTCAGGAAAACATACTGAAGGCATAACCGTTCTTGAGCAAGAGTGGCACAGAACCTGTTCCATGAAACAATATATTTGTAAAAAGTTCTTAACTTCCGCTAGTGTTATATTTTACTTTTCACCTGGCTGAAAAAGCCATGACTCTGTGCGACCCCATAGACAGCAGCCCACCGGGCTCCCCCGTCCCTGGGATTCTCCAGGCAAGAACACTGGAGTGGGTTGCCATTTCCTTCTCCAATGCATGAAAAGTAAAAATGAAAGTGAAGTCAGTGTCCGACTCTTTGTGACCCCGTGGACTGCACCCTACCAGGCTCCTCCACCCATGGGAGAAAAAGCCATGATAACCAATCAAATTAAACTTTTGGTGAAAAAATTCTAACTATGAAACAGGAGAGAGAGCTGCTTCTAAAAGGTTTGTTTTCCCCCCAAAATCAGAAATTTCAACAAACTCTCTCTAATATCTTAACAGATGTAAGTTTACTGGTGTACCACTCTAGACTAACCAGAACTACATACACCATTAATGTACTAACAGGCTAAAACAAAGGCTTGTACTCTTGGGCCAATTAGTCACAGCTTTTCACATCTCCAAGATAAACAGTCTTACACACAAAAGTAAATAAATAAATAATCCAAAGTGCAAATCAAGGTGGACCAAAGCCAAGACTTTAAAATTAACTAGAATAATTTTTACTATTTAGTTGCTGATATCAGAAACCACCGATTTAAAAACCACCCAGAAGCCACTATACTTTTACCTCTAAGTTTTAACGACAAAAAATATTTCTCATTTGACTATATTAAAATTTCCCACCAAAACAAAAAAAAAATCCCATGGTAACCTTGTTGGTATGCAAAATGTCTGACTTTGTTTTAAATTTAGGTATTAAAAAATGTAAACATTATAGAATTACTGAGAAAAATGAAAGGCCTCCTAGTGCTTTCATTATTTAGGGTTGCCATGCTAAAGCATCCAACCCTACTTCAAAAGGACTCAGCAAAACTCGAGTCCTGAAAAATCTAGATTAGTATCTGAAATTACCGAATATATTTGCATTTCTCCCTCTCTTGCGCCCTCTTCTGGATAAAGAAAAACTGTTCCTCTTTATAGGTTTGTGGGTAATGGGTCATAAAAGCCCCCCTCAACACGCTACAGACACATTTCAAAAATCCTCACAAGCTTTCTTAATAAATTAGACCTATGCATGTTGAAGCAACAGTAATGTGGACAGGACACACAAGAAAAGTTGCTCCCCCCACACTGTTTACATTCTCTCAACTGCTAAACCCAGTTTCCCCTATTTATTCCCTTTCAGGATAAGACAAACTAATTTGAAGGATGTCACCATGAACGGCTCAGGGGATGCTTCCGTAAGTAGAAAGAAGTCCTGCGGGGAGTATACTAATACCTGACAGACAAAACTGAATTTTCCAATCTGAACTGTAATACTGCCTTATAGCCCAAGTAAGCATAGTAAAGTTTTTTTCCACCTGAAGCTGAAAAAAGATTTAACGTTTTAAAAAAATATAGGATGTACTGTTTCTAACAGCTCTTAAACTGTTCCAAACCCTTAGGTTAAACACTCAACAAATATAAGGTTCATTTCTACTGCACATCATCCATCAGTCCTTATCACCCTCCAAAATGGAAAATCTGATACCTCAATTTCAGTCTTCAAGTACTATTAAGTCTGTAATAGAAATAATTTTTCTCCAGCTCTCAGTAAATGCTTATATCAAATCTGACACCCTGGGTTTAATATTTTCTTACAATTTCAACTTATAAAGAGAACAACTATTTTTAAAAATCTGCATGGTTACAAACTTTTAAGTTAATTTCTTCTTAAATGTTTTCTAAAATGACTTTTGCCCTCAATTTAACATTTGTTAACGAGAAGAGTTTGGGGATTCATATCGGTTTTAAAATGGGAAAACATCTTTCCTTATTAACATGAAATAAGTCTCATCCCAGGCAAGATGGTAGTGCACAAACCTCGTGGATGAGCCACCTCGGTTCACCCCTAAGGGCAAGAAAAAGGGGTCAAAAAAACCTCGCCCTCTCCTCCATTCAATCAAACACTCTTCTAATCTCATTCCTCAAAACCACTGCCCAAGCCCAGAAGGTAAATGTTGGGGGGAGTGGGGGTTGTTGGAAGAAGATAAAACAACCTTTTTGTAAAAATGAGCTGCTAGAAGAAAACGACCCAAGTGAAAGCCTGAGAGGCGGAGTCGTGAGCGAACCTGGCAGGAGACGAGGTTCCTGTGGCAGAGAAACTCGTGACCGGGGAGCCTGGTTCCCGCTGGGTACCCCACCCGGCCTTCAGGCACCGCCTCTACCCAAAATGTATTCCCCCCCCCGGCCCCCCCCAGCCCTCCTGCCCAGAGGAGCGCCCGCGGCCGCCGCCCGCGGCCTCCTCCTCCCTCGCGTCAGCTTTGAGGCCGGCTCCCCGCCCCGACCGCCCGCGCCTCCCGCCGCACCCGGGAGCGGGAAACGCGGCCGCCAGCGCGCGGGGCCCGGCGCAGGCCGCTCCCCTCGTGGCCGCTTCCCTCCCCCACCCCAACCGCCCCCGCCCCTCACCCCAGGGACCCGCCCGGGGCCGCGCGGCCGCCGCCGGGTTACACAACCCGGCCGGCGACGGGGGGGAGGGGCGGCCGCGGGCCGGGGGCGCCGGCGCCCCCGCAGTGCTGGGGGCGGGGTGACGCGGGGGGATCCCGAGGCACCCGGCTCGGCCGCGCCGGGCGCCCCTCGACACCCTTCCCCCTCCGCGCTTCAGCGGGCCGGAGTCGGTGACAGGAATCGGCTTCCAACATGGCGGACAGGAAGCGGCCCCGCGAGGAGGAGAGAACATTCCAGCCGCGCCGGCTCTGGGGGGAGCGGGCCCGGGGCGCCGGCCTCGGAGTGAGCCGCAGGGACAAACCGAGAGGTCCGGTGCCCGAAAGGAGCATCTCAGGGTGGAAATGACCCGAGAGAAGAGGGGTCCCAACCGCCCCCCCAGACGGGGAACCCCAAGGCCACAGGTGGGCTTGGGGTGGCGGGTGAGGGAGGACACTTCAACTCTGCCCCACCACCCTCTCCCCGCCGCCTGCAAAGGGGTCTCGCGACGCCACCCGAGTCGGAATTCGCTAGGCCTTCCTGAGTTACACCCCGAAGCATTTCGGGGGGCTGGGTTCACCCCCAACTCAGGGCCCCCAAATTAGGGTCCCTCGTGGGCCGCAGGAAGGTAAACGAGAGAGGAATATAAAGGCTAGACTTCCAAGGCCGACCCTCCGGGTTTCCCTCCAGCCCGGGCGGGGGCCGGGAAGGTCACACTGGCCTGGTTGGGCCTCTCCCATGCTGAGGAGAAGAGGGCGCTGCAAACCGTGAGGCCCAGCCCGAGCTTTCGGAGAATGAAAGGGGGCTTCCCCACAGCCGCAGGACACCGGCACACAAGGCACACACACCCCGACCCCTTCCGCGCTTTTCCGATCCAGCCCCACCCCCATCTCCCGCACCCCCCCACCCCATACCCCATCCCCCTTCCCCCACTCGTCCTCCCTCCCGGACCTGTTTTCTTCTTCGGCGTTTCCTGGTGCTGCTGGAGGGCGTGTTTCTGCTCATGTTTCAGCGGCTTTGGCTGGGCCTTGGGGCTGCCCTCGGCTCCATGCTGCAGGTATTGGTGAGGCTGCTGGTGATGGTGGTGGTGATGGTGGTTGTGGCTGTGGTTGTAGAAATAATAATGGTGATGGTGGTGCGGCTGCTGCTGCTGCTGCTGCTGGGGGTGATGGTGCGGATGGTGGTGGCTGTGATGGTGCTGAGACTGTGGCTGGCCGGGCTTCTCCTCCATTGAAAGCGGCTGAGACTCTCTGGCTGAGGCTGCGGGCTGCTGCACCGTCAGGATCTGAGACTGCTTCTCAGGGCTCACTCAGTATATCTGAGCGCGTCTCGCCAGCGCACTGGTTAACAGAGCGATTCTGCGAGATTGGCAGCCACATCCCAGCAATCAGGAGCCACGCTGAGCCTCTGGCCCCGCCCCTAGCCCAAATCCTCTTTCCTTCCCCTTCGCCACAGCCTCCTGGCCAACGCCACTTACCCTATGCAACCTCACAGGGCCGGGCCTTCAACGTCAGCACTATGGCTCTCTCTTGTGTCGCTTTCTCTCCTTCACCGCGCAGTCTGCGAACAGCACTTTCTACACTCCTCGCCAGCAAGCTAGCTCATGTCGAGGGCAGCAGATTCCACTGGCGATTCCACTGGCTCTGGGAGCCATCTGTTGGTTTTGCAGCTCCTAGAATCTATTGGCTTTTTTTTTTTTTTTTTTCTAAATCCTTTTCCGGGTAACCAGAGGGGAAGCTCAATTCCCTTAACCCTGAGACCACTAAAGGGGCAAATCAAAAAGAAGAAATAAATACATTTTTAAGAATACAAGAGCTTCACAATCCAGTAGATCATTTTGTATTCTGGATTCATTTTGCTTTGTATTCATATGCTAATCTCTTCCTTTCCACGAAGGGATTATAGGATTCCACAATGGGGTATCTGTGTAATTTTCTAAAAGGGCACAAAGGGTTTAAATCATTGTTTCTTTGTAGTTGGAGGCAAGGGAGAGCGGGAGGAATGAAAATCTAGAAATCTACACAGAGGCAGTTGTTTGGTTGTTTTTTTTTTTAACTCTGCAGGTGAGGTCAACGGTGAATTCAAGAAAGGTTTTAGAATGCGAAGTTTCAAGAGAGAAAGAGGGAAAGAGTATTTTAGAAGTTAAGTTTAAAAAAATGTTTTGCATATATGGAAAATATTGAAATGTAAAGAAATACTCTATTGCGTTGTGTAACATTGGTTTAACTTATCCGGCATTATCACATTACAGCCTGATTTTTAAAAGTAAATGTTTAGTCAAGAGAGTGGTTACTCAGGAAGGAGGAAAGGGTTGTGATGGGGGCAGGAGGGTGCACTCTGATAGTCTTTTATTTCTTGACCTAGATAGTGATTACAGATATATTTGCTGTATAATTATTTCTTACTGAATATGTATGCATCAGTGTGAGTCCCTCAGTCATGTTGGACTGTTGATGGTCCATACCCCATGGACTCTAGCCCACCAGGCTCCTCTGTCCATGGAATTCTCCAGACAAGAATACGGGAATGGTAGCTAAATTCCCTTCTCCAGGGTATCTTCCTGACCCAGGGTCTCCTGCATTACAGGCAAATTCTTTACGGTCTGAGCCACCAGGGAAGCCTATGAATGTTACATTATACATTTTTTCTCAGTCTGTGTTATATTGGGGGCATTTTTTAAAATTTACCATAAAATACACAAGATTTACCATTTTACTCATTTTTCAGTATGCAGCCCAGTGTCGGTAAGGACACTCACATTTTATGTATTCATCACCACTGTCCATTTCCAGAACTTTTCATCATCAGAAACTGAAACCCTATACACATTAAACAATAACTCTCCATTCCTTCCCCACCCCATGCCCTGATAACAATTCTTTTCTTTTCTTTTTCTATGATACTTCATATAAGTGGAATCATACAATATTTGTCCTTTTGTAAAGTTTGGCTTATTTCACTTAACATAATGTCTTCAAGGTTCATTTATGTTGTGGTGTGTATCAGAATTTCCTTCCTTTTTAACACTGAATAATATTCCATTGCATGCATATACCACATTTTGTTTTTCCATTCATTCAGCAGTGAACATGTGGATTGCTTCCTCGGTGTATATCTTAACAATTTTTTAGATGTGGCTTGAATTCCTACAGCAGGATCATGTTAAAGGAGCAAAAATGCTTAAAAGAAAAAAGTTGTACTTTGCAATTAATGGATATCTGCCCAAAAGAATAATTAAAAGATAAAACTCTTTTTCCAAGAGCAAATGTCACTGAATTCAGACAACCATGTCCAGATCTTGACTCGTTCTGTATAGTGAGGATTTGTGTTGCCTTGCTAAATTTTAAAGAAAGACCCCTTTGGGTAAAAGGGGTATATATTTACCCAATTTTGAGAGCTAAAATCCTAATAACATGTCGTGACAAATAAGTCCTTGCTGTTGAATAGTATTGTACCACTTTCCCATCTATTAAAGAAATAAAAGTGTATATGGAATTTAGGATTATGTTGATAGGGCTTTATATTCTTTTGCTGATTTGGACATTCTGTTGAAAATCAAGAATCCTTGAGTCATAATTTCTCTTAATACATTTTCTGCATTATAGTTACAGGCAAACCAAGAATACTCTTTCTGAGTTTCTGGCTTTTCGCATCTTTGGTCTGCCTTGATGTCTTCACACACATTTATATGAAGTTTAGGAAACTAAGCCTTGCTCTCATATGCTCTAGTTACTATGAATGTTGCTGTAGTAGTATGCAATAGTATGGAGAAAGACTTGTGATATAATGTAAGAAAAAAATGCAGAGTACTAAATTCTATGTACAGTAAGATCACAACCTTAAAAACCATGAATCTTTGTTTACTTTGGCCACACTGCACAGCTCATAGGAATTAAGTATGGAACAACAACAGAATGTGTAACTTTTCTTACTGCTGATTTTTCTAAAATAGTTTTATATAAAACATATTTTAAGATTTGCCATGTATTTGAAAAAAATAATGCCATAATACCAAACTTCCTTGAAAAGAGAATAATTGGGTCTACTTCAGTTCAGTTGCTCAGTCGTCTCCGACTCTTTGCGACCCCATGAACTGCAGCACGCCAGGCCTCCCTGTCCATCACCAACTCCTGGAGTCCACCCAACCTCATGTCCATTGAGTCGGTGATGCCATCCAACCATCTCATCCTCTGTCGTCCCCTTCTCCTCCTGCCCTCAATCTTTCCCAGCATCAGGGTCTTTTCAAATGAGTCAGCTCTTCGCATCAGGTGGCCAGAGTATTGGAGTTTCCGCTTCAACATCAGTCCTTCCAGTGAACACCCAGGACTGTTCTTACTTCAAGCATATTTTTATATTTTAAATAAAATCTGCATCAAGAAAAAAACACATTAAGGAAATGTAGTATAAGTCTGAAGAAATTATGGGTGCTGTTTTTTTTCTTGTATTTTCCAAATGTGCTGTTATATAGTCACTACTTTTCATAATAACATTATTTTTAAAAATTAAAATAAGGGACTTTCCTTATTTGATTCCTGGTCAGGGAACTGAGATCCCACATGCTACATGCTGAGGCCAAAAAAGTAATTAAAATAATAAAAAATTGAATCTACACAATCTTCAAAATTCATTTTATACCATACTTTACCTACAGTCAATGTAGGAAGTTGTAATGGAGAAACAGGCGGTTCCTATATAAGTTAGGCTAATGTTTTAAATATCACCATATTCATAACACCTATGGAGCATTTATGATGTGTCAGGAACTGAACTATTTTATCCTTGTTTTCATGTGCAATTCCTTGAGGTAGATATTAAGCCCATTTTTACAGATGAAGCATACGAGACCTAAAGAAGTTAAAAGAGACTTGCTTATAATTTAAAAGCCACAAAGTTTATGTTGGAGCCTGAAGCAGATTCCAGGTCAGATGGATAGAAAGAATTTTTAACACTATCAAGTGTGGTATACATTTCTAAAATTGTAGTAACCTCTGAAAAACATTCAAGCTATATCATAACCCCCATGAAGGTAGTATCTGGTTATCAACAGAGGCAGGGCCTCTAAGGCCCTGGAGGGGCCCTAGAAATGATCTCTTGAACGAGCTAGGTATTTTACTTTGTAAAAATTTTTTAAAGTAATATCATTTTGTATTTTTTCCTTAATTAGGGCCTTCCCCAAAACCTGGATTCACCCCTGTTAATAGTGATTTTTAACAATCATTTGGGAATCTGACTCAGTGGTGTTGTAACTTCAGTAGGTACTTTAAAAGGTTATAGTCATGTTTTATAACAACATGGAAAAATGCTATAACTCAAGGGCAAAAAGCAAGATAATAAATTATATGTATACATTATGATTGTGTATAAAATGTGAATTCAAGGACTGAGGGAACTTGAATGCAATAAAACCTTTTTATTCATTTGTTCATTCGCAAATATATATTAGGTACTTTTTATGTACTGGGTCTTATGCTTTTTGTTATTTGGGTTTTTTTTTAATTCATTTCTCTTATTGATAGAGGTTTGGAACTTGGGTAAATATGTTTGCAACACTGATTTAATTGTCAGATGAAAGTCATTTTTCACATACCTTTATTCTTACCCTTTGTCTACTATGACCACTTAAAAGATACAGAGATATTTGAATCTCTGAACCTCTGAATTCTCAAAATTTGGAGAATGGGCAAAGAGAATGAGCAAGTTGCTTTCCACTCTTAACATTCCACAATCATTATCACTGCTCTTTCTTTCCAGATTACCCCTTTATTTCATTATAATGGACTATACAGCAGCAAGAAATGTAGCTGATAAAAATAGTTTTTCAACTGTAACAATCGATTATAACTTTACAGAAATTGTAATCAGAAACACAATTATGTAGTTTTATATAAATGGAAATTGGTTCTCTGATGATAGTTCCAATTTCAAACAAGGCAAATCACTAGCAACATCCACTGTTTTATTTCAGCAGGGAAAGAATTTTATTCATGTATATTTCCTTTAGATCTCGATATTTTTGCCTTGAGACACTAACTTCAAAAAACTTTCAAAGGAATTGAACAGAGGTATGGGTAAATTAGGTTAGTCTTTTAATACCTGGGACATGATGACTTTTCTAAATATGAAAGTTTTTTTAAATGACTTTTTTTTAATGAAAAATATGGGGAAAAGTTTGAGGGAGAAACTATAGCAGAATGGTATGAGTGTAAATTTTGTAGTCAGACAGAACTAAAATGGAATCTATTCTGAAACTGCTTAGCTTTGTGATCCTGTGTGAGCAAATTATTTTTCCTCTCTAAGCCTTAGTTTACTTTTCTGAAAATGAAAGTAATATTAATGCCTACCTTGCAAGTTATTTGAAAGTCAAATTAGATAATGTAAGTAAATTTGTTGAATAAAGTGTTTATAATGTAAGTTGTACTAAATATTAATATTAGTGATACTAAGTTATTAAATATTAGATATATAAAGTTAAACTTTCAGATATGATATTTCATTAAGGAAACACTTTTAGAAAAATCAATCAGCAACTTAACCAAGAATAGAATGTTTTCCCAATTTTTAAAAGCATAAACAAATAGGTCTTTTGGCTCTCGGAGAGCACCATGGCAGGGGGCAAAAACAAGTGCCTTCTGAAAAGTGGCAAAAAGGTTGCCAAGAAGAAAGTGGTTAATCCATTCTCTAGGAAAGATTGGTATGATGTGAAAGTAGCAGCTATGTTCAATATATGAAATACTGAATAAACATTAGTCAGGAAAACTCAAGGAATCAAAATTGCATCTGATGGCCTCAGGGTCATGTTTTAAAAGTGAGCTTTGCTAATCTGCAAAATAATGGAGTTTCATGTAGAAAATCTAAGCTAAGTGCTGAGAATGTTTAGGGCAAAAACTGCCAATCAGCTTCCATGCTATGGATCATAGCTGTGATAAACTGTGTTCCAAAATGTTCTAAAAGTGGCAGGCCATGATTGAATCTCATGTTGATCTCAAGACTACCAGTGGTTATTTGCTTCATCTATTCCGTTTTGGTTTTACTAAAAACCATAATAGTCAGATTTGGAACACCTCTTCTGTTAAGGAAGCACCAACAAGTTCACCAAATCCAGAAGAAGATGGTTGGAATCATGACCTGAGAAGTGCAGACAAATAACTTGAAAAAAGTTGTCAATAAATTGATTCCAGATGGCATTGAGAAAGATATAGAAAAGGCCTTGCCAAACATTTTATCCTCTCTATGATTACTTGTTAGAAAAGTAAAACTCCTAAGAAGCAAAAATTTGAATTGGGTGAACTGATGGACCTTCATAGTAAAGTTAGTAGTTTGGGGATTAGTTGAATACTAAAGTTGAATGAGATGATGGATATGAGTCACTAGTTCAAGAATATGTTCAAAATTCAGATATTTAATGGTGACAAATAAAAAGTCTTATTTGTGATGTTTAAAAAAATAGAATAGGCAACTGTTGTCCACTAAAATCAATAGTGCATTCAGTAACAGTCCTTTCTGAGTACCAGGTTCAAAGTTAACTTTCACTTTCTTCTTCTTTGCTTCTCTATTTTTTTAAAAAGTTGCACATTGAACATTTATTCCTTTTGTTAAAAAAAGAATTTTTTTTTAAAAAATGAATTAAACATCTGTCTACCCTGTGAACGTTAATTTTAAAAAAGACCAGGGAATTAGTATGCCATTTTGGATTCTTTTCTAGTCTCCAGTAGACAAAATAAATTTATGTATGAATGAATCAATAAATATTTAGTTATCAGTGTGTATACTTAGTTTTTTGGAGTCCATAGTTAGATGCATCCAGAAGTTGGATAAAATGTCACTCCCTGAGAATAAAACTAGTAAGACTCAACATAAACTGGATGAAATTAACCACTAATAGGGAATCTAGTCAGTGTGATTAGACTGCCTAAGAAACTATTAAAATAAATAGTGTATCTATGAAAACTACTATTGTAGTTGTTATTCAGTTTTATTTCCCTCCTTATTGTCTTTCAGTATTTTTAAATTAGTACTTCAAAAGTTATATGTTTGGTATTGTGTTATTTATTGCTGGGTAACAATTTACCCCAAACCTTAGTGCCTTAAAAGAGCAAACATTTATCATCTCACAGCTTTTGAGGGTCAGGAATTTGGGTGCTACTTAGTTGGGTGCCTCTGCCTCAAGCTCTCATGAGACTGCTGGGAGCATCTGCTTCCAAGGTCACTCATGTGGTTGATGGTAGGATTCAGTTCCTTGTGAGATGTTGGCCGAAGACCTCAGTTCCTCACTGGTCGTTAGCCAGAGGCCTCTCTATAGGGCAGACCACAACATTGCAATTGTCTCTCCTCAGAGTGAGCAATAGAGCAAGAGGGAGCTCTCAAGGTGAAGCCATAGTCTTTTTGTAACCTAATCTCAGATGTGACATCCCTTCTGCTGCATTCTATTCAGGAGAAGTGAGTGCACACCTACACATAAGGGGAGGAGATCACAGGAGGGCATGAATACTGTACTTTCATTAAAGAGATTATTGAAGGTCATCTCAGAGCCCGCCTACCGCAGGTATAAAACCATTCATTAAACTTCCTCTGCTTGCTCTGACGTCATCACCTAGCTATAATTCCAAATGTAATTTCACCTTATATGTCACTTGTTTGTAAGCAGAGAGAGTACACTGAATAACACACAGAAGTTCCTCGTCATTTATTAAATTAGTAAATATTTTTAAACACGAATTTTGTCACCTGCTGGCCTTGTGAGTTTGGTAAGTGTGATTCAGTCTTCCTAATGCTGATAAGTATTAATATCTAAACCTAAACTTGTGACCAGGCCCAGGACTGTAGTCCTGCTTTGAGAGGGCCCACCTGAGCTATCAGGAGGCCTCCTTCTCCAATAGGAATGACAATATAAAACACCTACATGGGGGCTTCCCTGGTGGTCCAGTGGCTTAGACTCCATGCTCCTAATGCAGGGGGTCATTGTTCAATCCCTGCCCAGGGAACTAGATCCCACAATGCCACAACTATGAATTCACATGCCCCAATTAAAGATCCCACATGCTGCAATGAAGACTTGGCACAACTAACTAAATAAATAAATATTAAAAACAAACAAACGAAGAAAAATGCCTACATGGCCAGGCAAGTTAACTTGGGTTAAGTAACTTGGCCATAAGCAAACCTGTATGTAAGAAACATTTCTCCTTGGGGACTTCCTGGTGGTCCAGTGGTTAAGACTCTGTGCTCTCAATGCAGGGAAGACAGGTTCAATCCCTGATTGGGGAACTAAATCCCACATGCTGCAGCTAAGACCCAGTGCAGCCAAATTAAAAAAAAAGCATTTCTCCCAACATGGCATTGAATTCTACAGTGATAACTCTATTAAAACATGTATCTATTTATTTTAAGAACTGGGTAGCTTAATTTTTCGATCTAATATCTGCATTCAGCTTATGAAAGGATAATCTGATACATGTTCTCAAAATCCTTAATCACATCTTTTTATATAAGGTAATATTTACTCTTTAACCAAGTAAGGTAATATTCACAGGTTTCTAGTAATTGGAATATAGACACAGCTTTTTGAGGGCCATCATTCAGCCCATGATGGGGCCGTTGTCTGTAAAAAAAATTTTAAATAATAGTAAAATTGACTAAATGTCAGTCTACTTTTTGTTTTCACCCTGTGCACACAATTTTAAACAATGTCAATGATAAAATACTACCCGTGGAGGCATTTCCAACAGCTTCCCTCACCCTCAGTGTGCCCATACTGCCTGTATTCTAGTATGAGCTCTTCAGCCTGCTATAACTTTTCAGGGACAAATTCTGCAAACAAACAATTTGGTGATTTATCAATAGCAAACCATGTCCCCACATCTTGATATGACCCCTCATCCTTCAGAAATCGACTTAAATAAATTTACCCAAGGAAAATTTCTCTAAAGACTCTCTCTAGATTCAAAGTGCCATACCACCTCTCCCATGCATTTCCTATATCTGTTTGTTTCTTTCACAGCATTTGCCACACATTGTGGTTATTTTATTTGCAGGTTAATTTTTCCCATCTCCCTTACTTATTTTTAAAATCTAAGACTTTTATGTCTTGTTCCCTGAGTTATCCCCAAAACCCAGCACAGAACCTGGCACATGGTAAATGTTCAATATATGTGTATTTTAATTGCATTCCTAGCTTGTGTACTTCCTGTAAAGCACATTGGCTCAATGTTGGACAATTCTTCTTTCTTCATCTCCTGTCCATTACTCAAAATGAAATAGCCACTTATTGTTTAGGACTGGTGACATAGAAAATTATTTATCTCTATAATTCAGAAACAGCTGCAGTGTCATGGATCTTAGCAGAATTGTTTCTACTGCTCCAAACTCCATCATGAACATGATTAGTAATGTTTTATTTTGAAAATTCACAGAGATATCATAAGACCAAATCACAAAGTAAAGTATAAATATGGCATTCACATTCTGAAGGGGACCTACGCATTTTGCCCAGGCATGACACTAGAAATAACAAAACTCTAGTGTGCACCTCAAACTTAGCAAGTTCCAAATATAAATCATCAGTTTCTTTTCCAAACCACAATGTGTGAGTGCTAAGTTGCTTCAGTCATGTCCGACTCTTTGTGACCCTATGGACTGTAGTCTGCCAGGCTCCTCTGTCCATGGGATTCTCCAGGCAAGAATACTGGAGTGGATTGCCATGCCCTTCTCCAGGGGGTCATCCCACATCTTTATCCATTCATCTGCCTGTAGTCATTTAGGTTGCTTCCGTGTCTCGACTGAGTGCAGCTATGAACATTGGGCTGCATGTACCTTTTCGAATTAGAGTTTTCTCCAGATATATACCCAAGAGTAGGACTGCAGGATCATATCTCCAGCATTTATTGGTAGACTTCTTAATGATGGCCATTTTGACTGATGTGAGGTGGTACCTCTTTGAAGTTTTGATTTACATTTCTCTAATAATTAGTAATGTTGAACATCTTTTCATATGCCTGTTTAGAGAAATGTCTTTTTTTTTTAGTTGTATGAACTGTTTGTGTATTTTGGAAATTAAACCTGGTTGGTCACATAATTTGCAAATATTTTCTCTCAGTCCATAGGTTGTCTTTTCATTTTGTTTATCGTTTCCTTTTCTGTGCAAAAGCTTGTAAGTTTAATTAGGTACTATTTGTTTATTTTTGCTTTTATTTCTATTGCCTTAGGAGACTGACCTAAGGAAATATTGGTATATGTCTGAATATTTTGTCTATGTTCTCTTCTAGGAGTTTCATGATACCATGTCTTACATTTAAGTCTTTAAGCAATTTTGAGTTTATTTTTACATATGATGTGAGGGAGTGTTCAATTGCATTGTTTTACATGTGACTATCCAGCTTTCCCAACATTACTAGCTGAAGAGACTGTCATTTTTCTATGTATATTCTTGCCTTCTTTGTTGAAGATTGACTGTACATGTGGGTTTATTCCTGGGCTCTCTATTCTGTTCCATTGATCCATACGTCTGTTTTTGTGCCAATACCACACTGTTTTGTTTTGTTTTGTTGTTATCCTTGCATAGGGACCATGCTAATCTTCTCTGTATTATTCCAATTTTAGTATATGTGCTGCCAAAGCAAGCACAATACCACCCTGTTTTGATTTCTGTAGCTTTGTAGTATTGTCTGAAGTCTGGGTGGGTTATGCCTCCAGTTCCATTCTTTTTCCTCAGGGTCACTTTGGCAATTGTGGGTCTTTACGGTTCATGGGGTCACAAAGAGTCGGACATGACTGAGTGACTGAACTGATGGTTTTATATAAATTTTAGTATTATTTGTTCCAGTTCTGTGAAAAATGTCATGGATAATTTGATAGGGATTGCATTAAATCTGTAGATTGCTTTGGGTAGTATGGCCATTATTAACATATTAATTCTTCCAATCCAAGAGCATAGGATATCTTTCTACTTGTTTGATTCATCTTCAATTTTCTTTATCAGTGTTTTATAGTTCTGAGCATATAAGTATTTCATCTTCTTGGTCAGGTTTATTGGTAAGTTTTTTTTGGGGGGATGCAATTTTAAAAGATTATTTTTATACTTTTCCTTTCTGATATTTCATTGTGAATATAAAGAAATGCAGCCTTCCTAACACCATACACAAAGATAAACTCAAAATGGATTAAAGATCTAAATGTAAGACCAGAAACTGTAAAACTCTTAGAGGAAAACATAGGCAGAACACTCAATGACCTAAAGCAAGATCCTCTATAACCCACCTCCAACAGTAATGAAAATAAAAACAAAAGTAAACAAGTGGGACCCGATTAAACTTAAAAGCTTTTGCACAGCAAAGGAAACTATAGGCAAGGTGAAAAGACAACCCTCAGAATGGGATAAAATAATAGCAAATGAAACAACTGACAAAGGATTAATTTCCAAAATATATAAGCAGCTCTTACAACTCAATACCAGGAAAACAAACACCTCAATCAAAAAGTGAGAAAAAGACCTAAACAGAAATTTCTCCAAAGACATGCAGATGGCTAACAAACACATGAACAGATGCTTAACATCACTCATTATTAGAAACATGCAAATCAAAACTACAATGAGATATCACCTCACACCATTCACAATGGCCGTCATCAAAAAGTCTACAAAAAATAAATGCTGGAGAGGGTGTGGAGAAAAGGGAACACTCTTGCATTGTTGGTGGGAATGTAAATTGATGCAGCCACTATGGAAGACAGTATGGAGATTCCTTAAAAAATTAGGGATAAAACCACCATATGACCCAGCAATCCCACTCCTAGACATATACCCTGAGGAAACAAAAATCGAAAAAGACACATGAATCCCACTGTTCATTGGAGCACATTTACAATACCTAAAACAGGGAAGCAACCTAGATGTCCATCAACAGATGAATGGATAAAGAAGTTGTGGTACATATACACAATGGAATATTACTCAATTATAAGAAGGAATGCACTTGAGTCAGTTCTAATGAGGTGGATGAACCTAGAGTGAAGTAAGTCAGAAAGAGGAAGATAAATATCATATTCTAATGCACATATACAGAATCTAGAAAAATGGTACTAAAGAATTTATTTACAGGACAGCGAGAAAAAGACACAGAAAACAGACTTATGGACTTGGGGAGAAGGGAGGAGAGGGTGAGATGTACGGAGAGAGTATCATGGAAACTTACTATATGTGAAATAGCCAAAGGGAATTTGCTGTATGGCTCTGGAAACTCAAACAGGGGCTCTGTATCAACCTAGACGGGTGGGATAGGGAAGGAGATGGGAGGGAGGTTCAAAAGGGAGGGGATATATGTATACTTGTGGCTGATTCATGTTGAGGTTTGACAGAAAACAACCAAATTCTGTAAAGCAATTGTCCTTCCATTAAAAAATAAATAAATTAAAAAAAAGAGAAATGCAGCCAATTTCTTATGTTAATCTTGTATCCTGCTACCTGGCTGAATTCGTTTATACATTCTCGTAGTTTTTGTGTGGAGTCTTTAGTAGTGTTCCCTCCTCATCAGTCTTTTGGAAGAGTTTGAGAAGGATCAGTATAAGTTCTTCTTTGTATGTTTGATAGAATTCCCTAGTGAAACCATCTGGTCATAGCCTTTTGTTTTTGCAGGGAGTTTTAAAATTACAGATTCTATTTCACTTCTAGTGATTGGTCTGTTCAAATATCTGTTTCTTCATGATTCAGTTTTGGTGGCCTGTACGTTTCTAGAAACGTGTCCATTTCTTATAAGTTGTCCAATTCTTAGTTATATAATTGCTCATCTCCTTTCCTACTCTTATTTGCATTTATTGTATCCTACATAGTTTCTTCATAGCACTTTATCCCAATTAATATATTTTGATTGATCTTCTCTACTAGATTTGAGGCAACGTGAGGGCAGGACTCCGGGAGTTGGTGATGGACGGGGAGGCCTGGCATGCTGCGATTCATGGGGTCGCAAAGAGTCGGACACGACTGAGCGACTGAACTGAATTGAACTGAACTGAGGGCAGGAACTGTGTCTTGTTCACTAAGGTATATCTAGCCCCTAGTGTCGTGTCTGGCACACACCAGGCGATTAATCAGTTGTTGACTAAATTAAGGCACCTTATTCTGTCTTGGTCTATGTGATACAAGTATAATGTATTCGCACAATGTTGCTTAGGAGGGAAAAATTCTTATTCTTCCATTTCATGTCCATTATTTAAAAAAAAAGTCACTTGTCTGAGACTAATGACATAGCCATTTATCTCCATAGTGCCAATACAGCTGCAGTGTCATGGGCCTTAATATAGACAATATTTTTTCCCACGATTAGGGAAATTTAATACTGAATCTTACAGGAGTTTCATAAAGAAATTGAGTCATAAAATACATAAAGGATTCATAGTAGGAAGCGGTAGAACCTGAAAAGTTTGGCCCGAAGGCAGTAAGATATTTTCTTTAAGCTTCGGAAACCACCATACAGATGTTTCTTTTTGTGCTCTTCCAAGTCATCTCACAAAGATAGACAACATCTGCTGCCTGTGCTGGCCAGAAGTACAAAAGTTGTTTATTAAGGCATGATTCACCCACCCAGAAGCCTTCATTTCCGTGAAGAGGAGAAGCAAACTAATTTCACATTAACCAGGCATAGTTATTTGACCTAACAGAAAAATGGGTCCACATTTAACACCCTCTTGGATCTTACACGACATGACAGCGTGCAAAGCAGTGCAGCTTCCTGGCTGTACTTCAGAACTGCTTTGCATACCTGGGCTTCCCAGCAACCAGACTTCATTTGTTATGCCCCCAGCAGATACTCTTCAGGCTAGCTAGAAAGTGCTCAAAGCTATAATAGCATTCAAACAACAAAAAGTCCTCAGATTTCCTTAGTTTCTATCTTTGAAGAGTTCAAACAGCTTCCACATTTATTTTTTTCTAGTACTTTCCCTGTCATGCTATGATGTAAGAAGGTCTGAGATTAGAGAGCCTGGGGTTCAGATAGTTTATTCAAAGCCACAGTGAAATTACATACCACAGTCAGACTCCATTCCCCCGACCTCTCTAGGCCATGTAGTTTCCCAAGGGGTTTAAGACCCTTTATGAAAAAATTCAAAACTACATATAATTATCAGTCTTCTAACCCTCTTAACACAGAGGAAAAAATATTACTTTGTGGTTTTTAAATAAAAATGTCTTTGTGAGGACAGACTTCTAAATTGCCTCATTCTAAATTCACATAGAAAAGATCAAAGGAATAAAAATAGAGGGAAAACCTTCCATATGCCAGAAACTTGGAGGACTATCTTCTAGTTAGAATGTAGGAGGGCTCAATTAGGAGGAATGGTCAGTTCAATATTCCACTTCTGTAAAATATATTATCACCCCAATAGAATTCCATGAACAACCTCTTACTCAAGGTTGAAGGCTAGATGAAAGCAGATGGAGAGCAAGGCGGTGCATATACTCAGATCCGCTTCAGTCTCTGACAGAACCCTCAGCAATTCCCACTTAAATATTAACCAAAGCTGGACACATATAGACCTCTCCATGTTAAGATGTGCAAATGGAAAAAACCCATAGGACTACAAAAATATGCTTCAGCTCAAAGGATGAGGTCTCCTTGAAAAATCAGAACAAAGGTGGTTGGTATAGACAACAGAGTCAGGAGTTCCAAACAACAAAAATGTAAGCATTTATGTTCCCTGGTGATACATCCCCAGTACCCAAATTAGTGTCTAGCATAGAATAGTTACTGAGTAAATTGACTGAATGTCTCAGAAGGAGGAAAGAGAATAGGAATAGGAGCAATAATTAAATAATTTTCCTAAGACTTAAACCTGGTGGCAAAATGAATGAAACAAAATTAACACCTAGACCAGCCAGGTGACATTTTAAAATATTTCTGGGGTAAAGAAAAAAGCCTTCAAGAATTTAGACAGGGAAAGGAGGAGGGAATTTGGAAGGGAGCAGATTATCTCCAAAGGTACTAAATTCAAACTGGCCTCAGAATTGTGCACTCTAAGACACAAATCAATAAAGCACATCTGACAGAATTCTGAGGGTAAATGTTTATGATTTTAGAATTCTACACTCAGCAAAGTTGTTATAAAGTTGTGAAGGCCTCTTAAATAAGTGTGTGTGTGTGCGTGCACTCAGTCATGGCCAATTCTTTCCTATCCCGTGGACTGTAGCCCGCCAGGCTCTTCTGTCCCTGGGATTTTCCCAGCAAGAATACTAGAGTGGGTTGCCATTTCCTCCTCCAGAGGATCTTCCCGACTCAGGGATCAAACCCATGTCTCTGATGTCTCCTGCACTTGCAGGAGGATTCTTTACCACTGAGTCATCTGGGAATAAGTACTAAGATACAAAGTGCTCAAAAATGACACTACCCAGTTAGCTGCTCTGAAAGAAAAAACTTCTCAAACATGTACTACTGAATGAGAAGTCAGAATAAGGAAGAGGGACTTCCCTGGCAGTCCAGTGGTTGAGACTCCATATTTCCAATGCAGGTGTTGTGGCTTCGATCCTGGGTCAGGGAACTAAGATCTCACATTCCATGTCGTGCAGCCAAAAAAAGAATAAGGAGGAAGAAAGAGTCAGAGCATAAAAACTTCTGCATAAAAGAACTTTATTTAAATGTCTAAAATAACTCTCATAAGAGAAAGTACATAATGTAGGAAAGAAATTTCTTTTTCCAAGAGGGATCAGTTCAGTTCAGTTCAGTCGCTCAGTCATGTCTGACTCTGTGCGACCCCATGAATCACAGCACACCAGGCCTCCCTGTCCATCACCAACTCCTGGAGTTCACTCAGACTCACGCCGATCGAGTCGGTGATGCCATCCAGCCGTCTCATCCTCGGTCGTCCCCTTCTCCTCCTGCCCCCAACCTCTCCCAGCATCAGAGTCTTTTCCAATGAGTCACTCTTTGCATGAGGTGGCCAAAGTACTGGAGTTTCAGCTTTAGCATCATTCTTTCCAAAGAAATCCCAGATCTCCTTTAGAATGGACTGGTTGGATCTCCTTGCAGTCCAAGGGACTCTCAACAGTCTTCTCCAACACCACAGTTCAAAAGCATCAATTCTTCGGTGCTCAGCTTTCTTCACAGTCCAACTCTCACATCCATACATAACCACTGGGAAAACCATAGCCTTGACTAGACAGACCTTTGTTGGCAAAGTAATGTCTCTGCTTTTGAATAGGCCATCTAGGTTGGTCATAACTTTCCTTCCAAGGAGTAAGCGTCTTTTAATTTCATGGCTGCAGTCACCATCTGCTGTGATTTTGGAGCCCAAAATAATAAAGTCTGACACTGTTTCCACTGTTTCCCCAACTATTTCCCATGAAATGATGGGACCAGATGCCATGATCTTCGTTTTCTGAATGTTGAGCTTTAAGCCAACTTTTTCACTCTCCTCTTTCACTTTCATCAAGAGGCTTTTTAGTTCCTCTTCACTTTCTGCCGTAACGGTGGTGTTATCTGCATATCTGAGGTTATTGACATTTCTCCTGGCAATCTTGATTCCAGCTTGTGCTTCTTCCAGCCCAGCATTTCTCATGATGTACTTTGCATAGAAGTTAAATAAGCAGGGTGACAATATACAGCCTTGACGTACTCCTTTTCCTATTTGGAACCAGTCTGTTGTTCCATGTCCAGTTCTAACTTGCTTCCTGACCTGCATACAGATTTCTCAAGAGGCAGGTCATATGGTCTGGTATTCCCATCTCTTTCAGAATTTTCCACAGTTTCTTGTGATCCACACAGTCAAAAGCTTTGGCATAGTCAGTAAAGCAGAAATAGATGTTTTTCTGGAACTCTCTTGCTTTTTCCATGATCCAGCGGATGTTGGCAATTTGATCTCTGGTTCCTCTGCCTTTTCTAAAACCAGCTTGAACATCAGGAAGTTCTCGATTCACATATTGCTGAAGCTTGGCTTGGAGAATTTTGAGCATTACTTTACTAGCGTGTAAGATGAGTGCAATTGTGCGTTAGTTTGAGCATTCTTTGGCATTGCCTTTCTTTGGGATTGGAATGAAAACGGACCTTTTCCAGTCCTGTGGCCACTGCTGACTTTTCCAAATTTGCTGGCATATTGAATGCAGCACTTTCACAGCATTATCTTTCAGGATTTGAAATAGCTCAACTGGAATGCCATCACCTCCACTAGCTTTGTTTGTAGTGATGCTTTCTAAGGCCCACTTGACTTCACATTCCAGGATGTCTGGCTCTAGGTGAGTGATCACACCATTGTGATTATCTGGGTCATGAAGATCTCTTTTGTACAGTTCTTCTGTGTATTCTTGCCACCTCTTCTTAATATCTTCCACTTCTGTTAGGTCCAGACCATTTCTGTCCTTTATCGAGCCCATCTTTGCATGAAATGTTCCCTTGGTATCTCTAATTTTCTTGAAGAGATCTCTAGTCTTTCCCATTCTGTTGTTTTCCTCTATTTCTCTGCACTGATCGCTGAGGAAGGCTTTCCTTCATCTCTCCTTGCAATTCTTTGGAACTCTGCATTCAGATGCTTAGTCAAAAAGGCCAAATTGCATGAAAAAAACCAAGCCTGGAGGAGTGGAAGGGAGTGGAATGTAAAAAAATGAAGGGAAATAAAAATGTGCTAAAAAATTGTGCTAAATACACAATCTTTATCAAAAGAAATAAAGGGATATTATTTCATTGTGATATTGAAAATAAGGTATTTTTCTTTAATCTAGAGGTAAGCATTTTGAGAATAAAAACAGGATGTGTGACTTCCAAAGCATGACACAAAATTTCGAAAGCAAAACCTACATAGTCCATATAGTGAGAGACAAGAGAAACAAAATAAATCATTGCAGAATATGAAACAAATTAAGAAAATAAGATGACAGAAAGAATCTGAAACACCAGAGCATCTACCCAATCCATTCTTTACCAAAGTAGCACGTAATAAATGACATTTTCATTCATTCAGCGATTATTTTAATAATCTTATGGAGTATCATAAAGCCATTAAAATTAGGTTAGTAGAAGATAATGAAATGTTATATAGAAAATATAATAAAAGGTCAAAAAAATCAAAATTATTTCTATAGCAATTCCAATTTTATTTAAGACATGGAAAAGTACAGGCATTCATACAGCATAATGGTTGAGGTGATAGACTTTAGAATTGGATCTAGATTTGTATCTCAAATGCACCATTTACTGACTAATGACCTTAGTCAAACAAATTAATACTCTCAGCCTCAATTTACTCATCTATAAAGTACTCTTGCCTGGAAAATCCCATGGATGGAGGAGCCTGGTGGGCTGCAGTCCATGGGGTCGCTAAGAGTCGGACACAACTGAGCGACTTCACTTTGACTTTTCACTTTCACGCATTGGAGAAGGAAATGGCAACCCACTGCAGTGTTCTTGCCTGGAGAATCCCAGAGATGGGGGAGCCTGGTGGGCTGCCGTCTATGGGGTCGCACAGAGTCGGACATGACTGAAGTGGCTTACCAGTAGCAAAGTAAGAATAATAGTATCTTCTCATAAAACTATTGAAAGGATTATGAGAGAAAAACTGTATAAAAGGAAATAAAGATATCTGACATAACCACTTAATAACTATTATATATTTGTATATTATTTATATATAATATATATACACATAAATTATACATATATGTATGTACATATATATGAAATATACATAACATGTTTGAAATATACATGTTATATATATATGTATGTGTCATGTATAATATTTATAATATAGCTGTGTGCCTATGCACACATACACATAGAAATAGGGCCAAGAAGAACTATATCAAACTGTTAACAATGGTTATCTCTAAAACCAACAACTTTGTAAATCAAATATACCTCAATTAAAAAAAAACTATGGTTGTCTCTAGGTAGTAAAAGTCAGATTTTTAAAAAATTTCTTTATATTTGTTTCTCCTCCATGCTTTTTTGCATTTTCCAAAATGTCTACAAAGAATATGCTTGCTTTACAATCATAAAAAAAGATTAATTAAAATTAAAATACATAGTAAAAAGTCTGTTGGATATCAACATAAATAGAAAAATATAACTGTCCTAAAGCAATATCCATTCTTAAACACCTAAAAGGCACAAAGTTATCTATAAATACAGAAGTATCTTTCATATAGCTTGGGTTCAGTTTTAGCAAAACAAAACAAATGTCTTTTCCTCTGAATGGTGAATGCCTTGGAGTTACTCCAGAATAATATTGAATTATTCACATTGAATGGTGAATGCCTGGAGTGACTCCAAAATAATAAGAAATCAAACTTTATTTCAGTAAGAACTTCTAAGCCTGAAACCCTACAAACTGAATCAGTTCTGGTACATGTATCTGTACCAAACATCAGTCTGCAAATTGAGAGAGACTAGGGCTTCCCAGTTGGTGTCAGTAGTAAAGAATCTCCCTGCTAATGCAGGAGACATAATAGATACAGGTTTGATCCCTGGGTTGGGAAGGTCCCCTGGAGGAGGGCATGGCAACCCACTTCTGCATTCTTGCTTAGAGAATCCCAAGGACAGAGAAGCCTGGCAAGCTATAGTTCACAGGGTTGCAAAGAGTTGGACACCACAACCAAATAAATAAATCAATCTTTTTTTTTTTTTTTAAAGAAGGGAGTTGAGGGAGGAGATGTTTCAGGGTAGGTGAAGAGATTCGCAGACCTGACCTCTCAGTGTAAGTGGCATTTCAGTCAAAAGATGAGCAACAGTTAGGGGAAGAGTGGAGTATTCTAGGAAGGGAAAGTGGCATATGCAAACGCCATAAGGTAGAAAAAAGCTTGAAGCCTTAGGAGTAACTGCAAGACCAGTGCAATCTCTTATGGAAAGGCATGTCTAGGCTCCACTTTTCCTCATTCCAGTGAGAACAGAGCACAGCGCAATGAGACCATGCGCAGGTGGCAGCAGCTCAGGTCTCAGTCGGGTCTATCACTTCGCTGCTTATGTCTGGACCTTGTTTCAGCATCTTCAAAATGAGAATTAATGGATTTCCTTCCTGAACATCTTTTAAATTTCACTGAATTTAATCCGTCAAATGCTTGCCATTTTTATGATGTTACAAATGCACATCCTGAGGAAAAAGAGTAGGAGCTACCCACCTGTTTACGAAAGTGAAAAGAGAACTATACTCGTTTGCAATTGTCATTCAATTCCAGAAGACTAATTACGATCATGAGCTAGGTCATCTATTTTTGTGAAAGTAAACTGTTATTTGCAAGAAGGTGGTCTACTTGAAACTTTCTCAAGGGGAATCCAGTGACTTAGCCTAGAGTTTTATTGTGAAGTTTCTACATCTTCAAGTCTTTCCCTCTATACTCCTGCTTTAAACTGTGTGGTACTTAGACAAGTGTCACAATCAGACTGACAAGAATGCATCCAGAGTCTCACCCCCACACCAAATGTGCTGGGCATAATGCTGAACAGTTTCATGCCATAGTTTTCAGTTAAGCCCTACTGTATCAACCCTATGGGAGTCCAGTGTGTCAATTCTCATTCTTTTTGTTAGTTATCGATATATTCTATGAAGTGGCCACAAACACCGAATTAATGACTGTCAAACCATTGCTCCTAATGGAAACAGAGCGTTAGGTTCCTTCAAACCGCTAGTCATAATATTTTCATCAATGGATCAATACATAATCTTGGTTTATGTGTGTCTCTGTTTAAAGACACCATATTTATTATATATTATTGATTCCTTAACATTGAACTCATGGCCAACAACCTTATAACTCGTGCCTGTATCTAATGTTTATTTTGTCCATCTCTCCTTCATGACAGCCCTCTTGCACCTAGGAACAGTCGACAGCACTTCAGCAATATGCTTGGGGGACATATTAAGTAGGGAACTCACCAACAGAAAGTGCCAAAATGTGGCATTACATAGACCACTCGATGTGATTATGTCTACATGTGGTACCCTGGAAGCGTGGCAGCCATTTTACAACCAACCATGAAGAGATAAGCCTGAGGACAAATACCAATACACCGAAGAGCAGAAAGTTATGGGGGGGGGGGGGTGAAAAATACCGAAATCCTCCATCCCTGATAATGTTATTTGCTGCTAAACTAACCAGCCTAGTGACTACCCTATCTCTTGCCTATGATGTGAGATAATACATTTTCCTTATTTAAACAATCTGAGCTGGAGTTTTCTGTTTCCTGTAATCAAAAGCAGCCTAATTGAGAAAGTCTGCCAAGAGAAATTTTTAGCCCACTGATTTTCTAAGGCAGATCTAGTTCCCCTAAGAGAAATATCTCTCTGCCTTAACAGATTTACATGTACCCTATTTCCACAAATTTGGGTGGAATTTGAGCTCATAAAAGAAGATAGCGAACTGATCACTTATTTAGTTCACACATGAAGCTTAACATGATGTTTCTAGAAACTTAATCGTTTTTCCTTGTTAATAATATGACACTCCTACAAAAAATCTTCCCTTAAACATACCTCTTTCCCCTAAAGCACCCAGAAGACCTCTTTTCATGTATCCCTAGCTAGAATTTCATTACATGTCCAAGCCTAAAGTTATGATTCCCTTAGGTCAATAAATACTCACATCCTAGAGATATGAGGGACCTATATATCCATATCTTAATAAAACTGGGGTTCTCTTAGCAAGAAAGAATCGAAAAAGGGAACTACAGTTGGGTAGCCAACAAACAGGGTCTACCACACTTCTAAATAGCTGTTATTTGATGTCATCTTGCTCACAGGCTAATATTAATATCCTGGACACAGGAGCCTGGCAAGCTACAGTCCATGGGGTTGCAAAGAACTGGACATGACTTAAGTGATTTAGCACAGCACATACATGGTACATGTCGTTGATAATGGAGCTTTTAATGAAACTTCTTCAACGTTATGGGTTTGCTTTTGGGGAGGCCAAGAATAATACAGATAACTCCTCCTCCAATCCCAATCCATCTGGGTAAAAGTTGCCCACATGATGCCTCATTATCCAAAAATACTTCACAGTATAGTTCCTACAAACATGAGTATTTTCCGAAATGACCACAATACAACCATCAAAACTGACACATGATCGCCACCTAATACTCAGAATCTATTCCATTTTCAGCCATTGTCCCAGTAATGTTCTTTGTAAATACAGGATCCAGGATCATATGTTGTTCACTTGTGGCCTTCAATCTAGAATAGTATTTCCTCAATCTTTCCTTGACTTTCAATACTTTACACTTTTGAAGATTACATACAAATTATTTTATAGAATATCCCTCAATCTGGGTTAGTCTCATGTTTCCTAATGATTAGATTCAGGTAACACATTTTTGGCAGAATTATGACAAAAGTGGTACAGTGGTTTTTTCATTACATCCTATCAGGTAGTACACAATTTCAGTTTGTCCCATTGAGTTGCTGATGGTAACTTTCATCACTAGGTTAATGTTATATTTTCCAGGACAGTTCAGTTCAGTTCAGTCACTCAGTCGTGTCCGACTCTTTGCGACCCCATGAATCGCAGCACGTCAGGCCTCCCTGTCCATCACCAACTCCTGGAGTTCACTCAGACTCACGTCCATCGAGTCGGTGATGCCATCCAGCCATCTCATCCTCTGTCATCCCCTTCTCTTCCTGCCCCCAATCCCTCCCAGCATCAGAGTCTTTTCCAATGAGTCAACTCTTCGCATGAGGTGGCCAAAGTACTGGAGCTTCAGCTTTAGCATCATTCCTTCCAAAGAAATCCCAGGGCTGATCTCCTTCAGAATGGACTGGTTGGATCTCCTTGCAGTCCAAGGGACTCTCAACAGTCTTCTCCAACACCACAGTTCAAAAGCATCAATTCTTCAGTGCTCAGCTTTCTTCACAGTCCAACTCTCACATCCATACATGACTACTGGAAAAACCATAGCCTTGACTAGACGGACCTTAGTTGGCAAAGTAATGTCTCTGCTTTTGAATATACTATCTAGGTTGGTCATAACTTTTCTTCCAAGGAGAAAGCGTCTTTTAATTTCATGGCTGCAGTAACCATCTGCTGTGATTTTGGAGCCCAAAATAATAAAGTCTGACACTGTTTCCACTGTTTCCCCATCTATTTCCCATGAAGTGATGAGACTGGATGCCATGATCTTCGTTTTCTGAATGTTGAGCTTTAAGCCAACTTTTTCACTCTCCTCTTTCACTTTCATCAAGAGGCTTTTTAGTTCCTCTTCACTTTCTGCCATAAGGGTGGTGTCATCTGCATATCTGAAGTTATTGATATTTCTCCCGGCAATCTTGATTCCAGCTTGTGTTTCTTCCAGCCCAGCGTTTCTCATTATGTACTTTGCATAGAAGTTAAATAAGCAGGGTGACAATATACAGCCTTGACATACTCCTTTTCCTATTGGAACCAGTCTGTTGTTCTATGTCCAGTTCTAACTTGCTTCCTGACCTGCATACAGATTTCTCAAGAGGCAGGTAATATGGTCTGGTATTCCCATCTCTTTCAGAATTTTCCACAGTTTCTTGTGATCCACACAGTCAAAAGCTTTGGCATAGTCAGTAAAGCAGAAATAGATGTTTTTCTGGAACTCTCTTGCTTTTTCCATGATCCAGCGGATGTTGGCAATTTGATCTCTGGTTCCTCTGCCTTTTCTAAAACCAGCTTGAACATCAGGAAGTTCTCGATTCACATATTGCCGAAGCCTGGCTTGGAGAATTTTGAGCATTACTTTACTAGCGTGTAAGATGAGTGCAATTGTGCGTTAGTTTGAGCATTCTTTGGCATTGCCTTTCTTTGGGATTGGAATGAAAACGGACCTTTTCCAGTCCTGTGGCCACTGCTGACTTTTCCAAATTTGCTGGCATATTGAATGCAGCACTTTCACAGCATCATCTTTCAGGATTTGAAATAGCTCAACTGGAATGCCACCACCTCCACTAGCTTTGTTTGTAGTGATGCTTTCTAAGGCCCACTTGACTTCACATTCCAGGATGTCTGGCTCTAGGTGAGTGATCGCACCATCGTGATTATCTGGGTCATGAAGATCTTTTTTGTACAGTTCTTCTGTGTATTCTTGCCACCTCTTCTTAATATCTTCTGCTTCTGTTAGGTCCATGCCATTTCTGTCCTTTATCGAGCCCATCTTTGCATGAAGTGTTCCCTTGGTATCTCTAATGTTCTTGAAGAGATCTCTAGTCTTTCCCATTCTGTTGTTTTCCTCTATTTCTTTGCATTGATCACCTAAGAAGGCTTTCTTATCTCTTCTTGCTGTTCTTTGGAACTCTGCATTCAGATGCTTATATCTTTCCTTTTCTCCTTTGCTTTTTGCTTCTCTTCTTTTCACAGCTATTTGTAGGGCCTCCCCAGACAGCCATTTTGCTTTTTTGCATTTCTTTTCCATGGGGATGGTCTTGATCCCTGTCTCCTGTACAATGTCACAAACCTCAGTCCATAGCTCATCAGGCACTCTATCTATCAGATCTAGGCCCTTACATCTATTTCTCACTTCCACTGTAGAATCAGAAGGGATTTGATGTAGGTCATACCTGAATGGTCTAGCGGTTTTCCCTACTTTCTTCAATTTGAGTCTGAATTTGGTAATAAGGAGTTCATGATCTGAGCCACAGTCAGCTCCTGGTCTTGTTTTTGTTGACTGTATAGAGCGTCTCCATCTTTGGCTGCAGAGAATATAATCCATCTGATTTCGCTGTTGACCATCTGGTGATGTCCATGTGTAGAGTCTTCTCTTGTGTTGTTGGAAGAGGGTGTTTGCTATGACCAGTGCATTTTCTTGGCAAAATTCTATTAGTCTTTGTCCTGCTTCATTCCACATTCCAAGGCCAAATTTGCCTGTTACTCCAGGTGTTTCTTGACTTCCTACTTTTGCATTCCAGTCCCCTATAATGAAAAGGACATCTTTTTTGGGTGTTAGTTCTAAAAGATCTGTAAGTCTTCATAGAACCATTCAACTTCAGCTTCTTCAGCGTTTCTGGTTGGGACATAGACTTGGATTACCGTGATATTGAATGGTTTGCCTTGAAAACCAACAGAGATCATTCTGTCGTTTTTGAGATTGGATCCAAGTACTGCATTTCGGACTCTTTTGTTCACCATGATGGCTACTCCATTTCTTCTGAGGGATTCCTGCCTGCAGTAGTGGATATAGTGGTCATCTGAGTTAAATTCACCCATTCCAGTCCATTTTAGTTCGCTGATTCCTAGAACGTCGACGTTCACTCTTGCCATCTCTCGTTTGACCACTTCCAATTTGCCTTGATTCATGGACCTGACATTCCAGGTTCCTATGCAATATTGCTCTTTACAGCTTCGGACCTTGGTTCTATCACCAGTCACATCCACAGCTGGGTATTGTTTTTGCTTTGGCTCCATCCCTTCATTCTTTCTGGAGTTATTTCTCCACTGATCTCTAGTAGCATATTGGGCACCTACTGACCTGGGGAGTTCCTCTTTCAGTATCCTATCATTTTGCCTTTTCATACTGTTCATGGGGTTCTCAAGGCAAGAATACTGAAGTGGCTTGCCATTCCCTTCTCTAGTGGACCACATTCTGTCAGACCTCTCCACCATGACCTGCCCGTCTTGGGTGGCCCCACGGGCATAGCTTAGTCCTAGTGTGATTAGATTGACTAGTTTTCTGTGATTATGGTTTCAGTGTGTCTGCCCTCTGATGCCCTCTTGCAACACCTACCATCTTACTTGGGTTTCTCTTACCTTGGGTGTGGGGTATCTCTCCTTGGCTGCTCTAGCAAAGCGCAGCCACTGCTCCTTACCTTGGATGAGGGGTATCTCCTCGCTGCCGCCCTTCCTGACCGTCAACGTGGGATAGCTCCACTAGGCCCTCCTGCACAGGCCCGTACAGCCACCGCTTCTTGGAGGTGGGGTTGCTCCTCCTGGCCGCCGCCCCTGGCCTCGGTGCGGGGTGGCTCCTCCCAGGCGTGGGGTGTCTCCTCCCAGCCGCCGCCCTTAGCCTCAGACGGCTGTCGCACCTGCCTCGGACGCGGGGTGGCTCCTCCCGGCCGCCACCCCTGACCTCGGACGCGGGGTAGCTCCTCTCGGCTGTTCCTGCGCCGTCGCAGCCTGGCACTCTCGGCTTCTGCGCCTGATCTCGGACGTGGGGTGGCTCCTCTCCGCCGTGCTGCGCTTAGTGCGCCGGTCGCAGCCTCTCCGTTCCAAAATTACTTTTTCACTTTGTAATTAAGTGTTTCGTAAGCGGATATTTTGAGACTATGTAAATTTCTTGTTCCTCATCAAATTTTCTCCCATTAACTTTAGTATCCACGATATTTCTTGGCTTAATTCACTATCACTACAGGTTGCCAAATGGTGATTATCTAATTCCAGTATTCTTTCTACATTTATTAGTTATGTATATATATCCCTTTTATATATACGCACACACACACATATCCCTGATTGTGCTCATGTGCTTTTGCTTAGTTGCTCAGTTGTGTCCGACTCTTTGCAACCCCATGGACTGTAACTTGCCAGGCTCCTCTGTCCACGGGAGTCTCCAGGCAAGGATACTGGAATGGATATCCATTCCCTTCTCCATGGGATTTTTCCAACTCAAGGATCGAACTTGGGTCTCCTGCACTGCAGGTGGATTCTTTACTGTCTGAGCCACCAAGGAACAGACCCAGTTAGAAGTAGTTGGAGAAGTGACAACTAGAATTTTAATAGACAAAATAAATTTCATTTGTTTTCGGAAGAATAGCCCTGAGATCCAGTCTGGACCTGGCACTTTGGGGAGACTTGTAGCCAGGTAGCCAATTGCTTAGTTTTATCAAAAGTAAGGCTGCAGTTACTAGCTTCTAGCAGACATTGTTTTGAGAATGTCCAGAGAAGGCAATGGCACCCCACTCCAGTACTCTTGCCTGGAAAATCCCATGGACGGAGGAGCCTGGTGGGCTGCAGTCCATGAGGTTGCTAGGAGTCGGACATGACTGAGCAACTTCACTTTCACTTTTCACTTCCATGCATGGGAGAAGGAAATGGCAACCTGCTCCAGTGTTCTTGCCTGGAGAATCCCAGGGACAGCGGAGCCTGGTGGGCTGCTGTCTATGGGGTCACACAGAGTCGGACACGACTGAAGCGACTTAGCAGCAGCAGCAGCAGCAGTGACATCTAAATCTGACACAATTCAGAAAACTCAAGTTCTTAGCAATACAAGGACTAGTCTGTAATTACACCCATAGTGTCACGTAGTCATTTCCTTGTATGTCTGAACCATATCTACTCTATTTTGACTTTTAATTGTAATATCCTCCTTAATAGCCAAAGCTGATGTCACTGTTAACAATGTTACTGCTTCTCTAGGTATGAGAAGATGCAAGAACTGGAACTCATGAAATCTTCTCCTGAAAATATCTAACTCTCTGAAGGCCTTTTCTGCCAGTTTTTCCTAGAGCACAGAGTGCCTCATTCCTGATTTCGATGCTGAACTCCTCTCATGGGGTGTTGAAGGTCAGCAGCTGCAGTAACCATGATTTAATCTTTGTAGAGATAGATAGCAAGTGCCAGTTTCCAGTTGGCAGGGCCCCTTCATGGTTATAAATTTGACCATGGTTTGAGGGGGGCATTTCATGACCATTTCATTCCACAGTGCTGGGAATGTTCATTCCCAGTTCTGGCAAAAATTTTGCTGATATGCCACAAAATGTGCTGTTATTGGACTAGGCCATGAAACAGTATCCAAAATTCTCTGGACCACCTGTCTTACTAGCCTCTTACAGTCCAGGAAAATATTTCCTCTTGTTGCTTCTTCCTATATCTAGAGTTGTATTATTATAATCATCGATATCATGTGGAACTATATATTATTTTACAGTCAAACATTTGGTAATATAAGAAACAGCAATTTTGTAAAACAGGTGAAATTACAAATAGCATAGCTAGAAGTATTAGTATCCCTTATGTATATACATATATATCTCTTATACATATTTTTATGTATGCATATGTTTATTTATATTTGTTTTTATGTCTCTATATTTTAAACCATGTGTTTGCACTGATAAGTTCAACTCTAATATAACATTAGAGGGCATTCTAGTTTTCTCCACTTCCATATTTGTAATTCCCATTGCAAAATATCTTCAATATTTACTCATTGAATCAATCCTCCCAATATTCCACAATGTGACTAATTGTCCAAATCATGATGCTCACTGTCCAGGCAAACATTCTCTTCACCGCACTCTTCTTTCAACAGCCTGCACCTGGTTAACACTGCCCTTCATCCCCCTTCCTGTGGACATCTACCTTGCTTGGCCCCCACATAATGGCTTTAAAAAAATTTTATTCTTTTGACTGTGTGGCATGTGGGATGTTAGTTCCCCAACCAGGGATTGAAGCCATACCCCCTGCATCAGAAGCACAGAGTCTTAACCACTGGACCACCAGGGAAGTCCTGACATTTTAATTGAATTATTCAGGAGGAGACTAAGTCAGGAGGGCAGGATGGCAATCAAGAAAGCAAGCTAGTCATGTTTACCTTTTAAGAGTGAGTACTCTAGCCCAAAGGAGAACTCTATCAGAGTAAGAAATGTTGGATGCTGGGTCAGGCCAGTGGAGATTATATTTTGGAGGAAGCAGACCTTCATTACAATCTTTAAATAATAAGGTAAATATCAATGCTTAGAATTTAATGTGAATTAGCATTTTTCCTTCTAAAATATTTATGTTCAAAATTTTTGAGTTGAAACAAATCATATCTCTTAAGCTACAGCCTTTATACTCAAAGTATGATCCACAACTAGCTGCATCAACATCTTCTGGGATCCCATAGGAAACAGAGAATCTCAGTCCCCACCCTAGATGTACTGAATCAGAGTCTGCATTTAGCAAGACCCTCTGAATGATTTATCCATACACTAAAATTTAAAAAGCACTGAGTTTGAACATTCACCGATTATTAGTAAAATCCATCCTGGTCTCACCTACAAAATGTAAGTAGTAAAACTCCTTCTTTGAAACTACAGAAGTTAAAGATGAAGTTAAATGCTCCAGGATTTCCCGAATGGTCCAGTGGTTAAGAATCCACCTGCCAATGCAGAGGACATGGGTCCGGGAAGATTTCTCATGCGGCAGAACAACTAAGCCCATGTGCTGCAGCTACTGAAGCCCACACACCTAGAGCCCATGTTCCTCAACAAGAGAAGATGCTGCAATGAGAAGCCCAAGTACTGCAACTACAGAGTCGCCCCCACTCACTGCAACTAGAGAAAACCAGCGTGCAACAACAAAGATAAATAAATAAATTTTTAAAAAGTAAATACTCCATCTGTCTCATTTCATGTTCCTATTATTTTTATCCCCTCACTTCCCTCCTCATTTCCTATCTGCCTGCCTCCCTCCCCTTTTTTCCTTTTCTTTTTAAATGTCTGGTTCCCTTAATTAGGCAGTAAACACCTTTAGGATAGAAACTATTTGTCCTGTAAGTTTACAGTTTAGTAGTCAAATACCAAAGAGTCTGGCTAATGATTTAAAAACTAACTCCTACAGGAACTTTATTCAAACAATACAGGAAATAAAACCCAGTTAGATTGCTATACTTTCAGAATTAGCTTCAAATCAGAGAACTAAATTATTTTTCCATTATTTTTCTTCCTGCAAAATGTCAGCATTTTAATTCTGGAATCAGACAAACCTGGATTCAGATACCAGTCTGTGATTTGCTGGCTGTGTAAAACTGGGCAAGTCTCTTAAACCCTCTGAACTTTGATTTCTATTTTTGGAGTGTTCAAACTCATGAGCTTTTTGGAATAAGAAATCCAAGCTCTGAAAGTTGCTTTTTCTTCTTTGATACATAGACTTGGGCAAGCTATTTAACCTTCTTTATCCTCAGTAAAATAGAGACCCACTTCAGAAGTTTGTCTTGGGAAAATGCATATCATGTGCTTAGCGCAGTTGTTCAGCCACTCAGTCGTGTCTGATTCTTTGTGACCCCATGGACTGCAGCATGCCAGGCGTCCCTATCCTTCACTATCTCCCAGAGTTTGCTCAAACTCATGTCCATTAAATCAGTGATGCCATATAACCATCTCATCCTCCCCCTTCTCCCACCCTCAATCTTTCCCGGTATCAGAGTCTTTTCCCATGAGTCAGCTCTTCGTATAAGGTAACCAAAGTATTGGAGCTTCAGCTTCAGCATCAGTCCTTAAATGAATATTGAGGGTTGATTTCCTTTAGGAGTCACTGGTTTGATCTCACTGTCCAAGAGACTCTCAAGAGTCTTCTCCAGCACCACAGTTTGAAAGCATCAGTTCTTCGGTGCTCAGCCTTCCTTATGGTCCATTCTCATATCTGTACATGACTACTGGGAAAACCATAGCTCTGACTATATGAACCTTTGTTGGCCAAGTGATGTCTCTGCTTTTTAATATGCTGACTCAATTTAGCACAGTGCCTTGGCACATAGTAAGATGACAACTGAACAACGTGGGCATTAGGAGCACTGACCCTTCGTGTAGTGGACAAATCCATGTTTAATTTGCAGTTGGTGCTCCCTAGCCACAGTTCCACATCTGGGGATTCAGTCAACTGCAAATCATATCATGTAGTACTGTAGTATTTACTTGAAAAAATCCATGTGTAAGTGAACCTACATAGTTCAAACGTGTTATTCAAGGGTCAACTCTGTGTTCAATAATTGTTAAATCTTTTCAATTTGAAAATAAAGAATTATCTGCAACAAAGGTTGCAGTGAGAGCTTAGACAACACAGTATCTGAAGAGTTTCTGGCACAAAGAAAGCACTCGTAGGGGTGGCTCATAGGTTGTCATAAGGATCCAGTAGGATAAGACAGTATGATACTCATCATCATTATTGTTTCCTCCCTGTGGAAGGTAATTCTGACCTTGGGTTTTAGAGAATTTGGACTACAGTGTCTGTAACCTGCAAGTTCTTTTGTTCTTTTTTTTTTTTTAATTCTTCATCTTACCTAATTCTTGTACTTATCACTTATGTATATGCTGAGATGCTACAGAAAGACGCACCTGGGCATTTCCACTTGGATCTGCCTTTGTTGTGTTTCTCTGATCCTAAGATCCTGGTCCTGAAATGGCCAGCACCATCTGGCTCTTCTGGGATGAGTGGCTGGATTTGGACGTTTCAAGAGAAAAGGAAAAGCAGGTGGAAAGAAATGTTCCAAACTCTTCTTTAAGATAAACGGCGAGGACTACATGTGCCTCGGAAACGACTTCTTTAAAGGCCACGCAAATGATAGAGAGAGGAACAGAGGAAAGAGCAGCATCCAATTGCTATGGCAACTGGAATTTTGCAAATAAATACTTCAGCATAGCTTGTTTCTCAAACAAACTGACCTATTCTTTCCATTCTTTGGTTCTCCTCCTGTTTCCCTTATCCTCCCTTTGTAAGTGGACACTCCTTCCTATCATACCTTGGAATGAAAAGGAAAAGTATTCCTTTTTGAGACTTTTTATCACCCCCTCCCCAGTAAAATCCAGTAACACCTTGTTTGCTCATACATTGAGACAGGAAGTGTCTATTATACAGAAACTCTGTCCCTCCACGAGTGTCATCGTGGAAGTATGGTAAGACAAGAACTTCCCCTGAAAACTGACAATCAAAACAGTAAAGGTCTACTGATGACTTGTGAGTCACCAGATTTCTGTAAGCTTCCCTTTCCCAGCGTGCATGGGGGGAATGCTGCCCTAAATTATGGGAAACATGGGCAAGATTTGGGTCATTTGTATTCATACTCAACTGACCCACTTTGGACCCAGTCTTCCTGCAGCCTAAGCCCTCACTGGTCTCCTGTACTTTAGCCAAACACATCTAGTTGTTCCTGGAACACACAGTTCTGTGCCTTCGCTCTTGCCATCTCTGCCTGGAATGCCCTCTCCCCTTTTCTCCATTTCCTCCTTCTGTTTTATTCCCTCTCTCTTCCTATATGTCTCAAATCAAATAACACCTCTTCCACAAAGCTTTCCCTGATTTCCACTGCAAGTACATTTCTTGCTTTTCTTATTTGTGTTCTTTCCTGGTATATGTGGTTGTTTGTATGCATCTTTTATCCACCTTCCCTTCCCCCAGAAGAGATTAAGCCCCTTGAGAGCAGAGAATGTATATTCTCCTTGATTCCCTATAGCATCCCAAACTATAAATGGCCTTTTTACTTACAGGTATGCTTCCCCTACAGACTCTTGACTTATAAGCTTTTTAAGACCAAGGGCCATGTCTTGTTCCCTATTATATACCCAATACCTAGCTCATGGGTTTCCCTAATAGCTCAGTTGGTAGAGAATCCGCCTGCAAAGCAGGAGACCCTGGGTCGGGAAGATCTGCTGGAAAAGGGATAGGTTACCTACTCCACTATTCTTGGGCTTCCCTTGTGGCTCAGCTGGTAAAGAATCTGCCTCCAGTGCAGAACATCTGGGTTCGATCCCTGGGTTGAGAAGATCCCCTGGAGAAGGGAATGGCTACCCACTCCAGTATTCTGGCCTGGAGAATTCCATGGACTGTATAGTCCATGGGATCACAAAGAGTTGGACATAACTGAGTAACTTTCACTTTCACCTAGCTCATTGCTTGGCATATTGAACTGGTATTCAAAAAATAATGACTGAAGTAATGAATGAAAGTAGCTGCTTTTGGAATTGAATTAGATTAATTTGTAAATTGAAACTATAAATAGTGGGGAAATACACTGAGTAGCTACAAGTGCATAAAATTCATTCATTCATTCAATCAGCATTGAACAGGCAAATAAAGATCTCGACTTGAAGCTTATGTTTTAATGGGACATGGAGAGAATTAAAGCGAACAAAAAGGTAAATTCAGATTGGGATGAGTACTGTGAAGGAAGTAAACAGGGCAATGAAAGAGAGTCACTTTAAAAAGGGTGTTATATAAAGTGTTATTTGTAGGGTTTCTCAACTTCTGCACTGTTGTCGTTTTGGAATGGATAATTCTTATTTGCAGGGGGCTGTCTTGTGCACAGTAGGATGTTTAATAGCATTTCTGGCCTCTGTCCACTAGATGCCAGTAACAACCCTTCCGGTTATGATAAAAATATCTCAGGACTTTCCTGGCGAGACTGGTAGACTGGTAGACTCCTCGTTTCCATTGAGGGGCAGGGGATGGAGGGAGTGAGTTGTTATTCCTGGTTGGGCAATTAAGATCCTGTATGCCTCATGGCATGGTCTAAATTTTTTTTTTTTTTATAAAATAGTGAAAACCAAAAAAAAAAAGTCTCTAAACATTGCCAAATGTCTGGGGGACAAAATCACCCCCAGTCAAGAACCACTGCATTAAAGTAGTACCTCTTAGGGCTTGTGATGTGAATTGAAACCTGAAAGACAAGACATAAATAAACCTTTAAAACTAGTGAAGTATATTCCAGGTAGGGAAGTAGACTACAGCCCATACAAACACAAACAGACTATAGACATGACAATAATAAGTTTGGAGAGCAGTGATATATGATGTGATTAGAGAGAGAAGCAAGGGACCAATCATAGTTGCTTGAAGTCATATGAGGAAGCTTAGTTTTCATTTTAAAGTACTAGAGGTCATTAAGTGTTTTAAGCTGAGATGTAGCACATTCTAATTTGTTTCTAAAGCTTGTTCTAACTGTAACATGGCAAATGGGTTTGGCAAGAGTTGAAGCAAGGAGACCAATGAGCAGACTGTTGGAACAATCCAGGTGAAAGATGAGGCTTGGATTTCTCTAGTGGAGCAGTGGCTAAGAATCCACCTGCCAATGCAGGGGACATGGGTTCAATCCCTGGTCCGGGAAGATCCCACATACTGCAGAGCAATTAAGCCCGTGTGCCACAGCTGCTAAGCCGGTATGTATAGACCCCATGCTCTGCAATAAGAGAAACCACTGAAGTGAGAAGCCTGTGCTCTGTGCAACTAGAGAAATTCATGAGCAAAGCAATAAAGTGCAGACAAACAAATAAATTTTAAAAATAAATAAAAATAGGAAGTGTTCAAAAGATAGAGATGCTGTGCCAGAAATTTAGTTGAAAAAAAAAAATGAGGAGGCTTTAGTCTGCAGTAATAAGAGTGGTAATGAAGATAGTGAACAGATTCGTGATATCAAAGAAGTATAAGACTAATTCTATCACTTAAAATTTGACACTGCCAGTTCAGAACAGGATGACCTATGGAGTGGTAAACTGGGCTCCTCACTTCACCTCTCATAGAACTGCTTGGTCTACTGTCTCCATTTTCTCTGCAGATGAGTTTCAGTGCATCCACCATATTTCGGTCCTCACACGGTTTTGATCTGTGGCCTAGCCTCAAGAGTGCTTTTTCATTCAAGTACCCACCACCTACTAGTTGCCTCAGTCTCTCGGCTTTACAATTCCAAATTCTTGGGAGAGGGAATCTGATTGGTCTAGTTTGCTTGATGTTACCCTCTCTTCTAGGGGACATGGGTAGGACAAGTTCGCTAAAGATGAGATACAAATAAATCACAGCAAGCTGTTCTTGATCCACCTCCTAGAGTAATGAAAATAAAAATAAATATATACAAATGGAACCTATTAAACTTAAAAACTTTTGCACAACAAAGGAATCCATAAACAAGATGAAAGGACAACTCTCAGAATGGGAGAAAATATTTGCAAATGAAGCAACTGACAAGGGATTCACCTGCAAAATATACAAACAACTCATACAGCTCAATATCAAAAAAAAAACAATCCAATAAAAAAATAGACAGAAGACCTAAATAGATACTTCTCCAGAGATGATATACAAATGGCTAAGAAAAACATGAAAAGGTGGTCAACATCACTAATTATTAGAGAAATGCAAACCAAAACTACAATGAGGTGCCACTTCACACTGGTCAGAATGGCCATCATCAAAAAATCTACAAATGATAAATGCCTGGAAAATCCCATGGACAGAGGAGCCCGGTAGGCTGCAGCCCATGGGGTTTCGAAGAGTCGGACACGACTGAGTGACTTCACTTTCACTTTTCACTTTCATGCATTGGAGAAGGAAAATGGCATCCCACTCCAGTGTTCTTGCCTGGAGAATCCCAGGGATGGCAGAGCCTGGTGGGCTGCTGTCTATGGGGTCTCACAGAGTCGGACATGACTGAAGTGACTTAGCAGCAGAGAAGGTGTGGAGAAAAGGGCACACTCTTGCACTGTTGGTGGGAATGTAAATTGATACAGCCACTATGGAGAACAGCTTGGGCATTCCTTTAAAAAATAAAAGTAGAACTACCACATGACTTGGCAATTCCACTACTAGACAAATACACAGAGAAAAACATCATTCAAAAAATGATGCGCCGCAATGTTCATTGCAGCACTATTTACGATAGCCAGGACATGGAAGCAACCTAAATGTCCATCAACAGAGGAATGGATAAAGAAGGTGTGGTACATATATATATATATATATATATATATATATATATATGGTGGAATATTGTTGTTGTTTTTGTTCAATCACTCAGTCGTGTCTGACTGTTTGTGACGCCATGAACCGTAGCACTCCAGGCTTCCCTGTCCTTCACTATCTCCTGAAGTTTGCTCAGACTTACATCCACTGAGTTGACAATGCCATCCAACCATCTCATCCTCTGTTGCCCGCTTCTCCTCCTGCCCTCAATCTTTCCCAGTATCAGGGTCTCTTTCAGTGAGTCAGTGCTTTGAATCAGCTCTATCAGAGCTTCAGTTTCAGGATCAGTCCTTCCAATGAGTATTTAGGGTTGATTTCCTTTAGGATTAACTGGTTTGATCTCTTGCTGTCCAAGGGACTCTCAAGAGTCTTCTCCAGCACCACAGTTTGAAAGCATCAGTTCTTCGGCACTCAGCCTTCTTTATGGTCCAGCTCTCATATCTGTACATAACTACTGGAAAAACCATAATCTTTGACCTTATGGATCTTTGCTGGTGAAGTGATGTTTCTGCTTTTCAATACACTCTCTAAGTTTGTCATAGCTTTTCTTCCAAGGAGCAAGGGTATTTTAATTTCATTTAAGTAGTACATTAAAATATTCACCAAAATTCATATGAAATGGATTGATGGCTTCCCATATAGTACTGTGCTTCCTTTATGTGAAAACTGGAAATGAAGAAGCAAAACAGAAATGAAAAAGAAAAGGTTAAAAAAGTGAGATGTAGAAAAGCCTTAAATAAGCATTTGTTAAGCTGGGTAGTATGACATGATGTGTCATTAAAGAGGTATATGCAAAGTGCTTTTGGAAGCACAGAATAGAGTAATGCTGGCAGAGCCAGAGAGGAAGTGACATTTGAGCTGTGTTAAAAGATGAAATGGAATTTTCCAGGCAGAGAATATTTTTTTTTAAATGTTATACCATGTATAAGTAAAGGCATGGCATTTTCAGAATCTGTTACATAGTTTAACTTTCTCCTGTAGGTCTTAGAAGCAAACAGCAGAAAATTACCTGCTATTATTCAGGTCCATGGTTGATAACTGTGATGGTAACATGGAAGATGGGTTGGAAGAGGAAGATTCTTAAATCCTGGAGATCTGCAATGATATTGTGGTTGCCTAGGTAAAGAGGAGGGCTTTCCTGGTAGCTTGGTGATAAAGAATCTACCTGCCAATGCAGGATACCTGGGTTCGATCCATAGGTCAGGAAGATCCCCTGGAGAAGGAAATGGCAAACCACTCCAGGATTCTTGCCTGGGAAATCCCATGGATGGAGGAGCCTGGTGGGCTACAGTCCATGGAGTCGCAAGAATTGGACACAACTTAGTGATTAAACCACAAGGTAAAAGGCACAGTGAATCTGTTGAGGTATGGAAGAAAACAAAGAGCTTTGGAAGAAGTTGCCTATTGACTGCAGCAGTGAGAGATGGTCAGAACTTGAAGATAACTCAAATTTCTGACTTCGGCAACCACCCGGGTAGATGGTACTGCCATTGTCCAAGCTAAAGAACGAAACAGAAGCAAGTCTGTGGACATGAGGAGACTATACATATTTATTTTATTTTTCTGCTTGCATCTCTGGAAAAGAGGATTTCCCTACAAATGTCACAGATAGTTTAAAAGGCTGACTTTTATCTGTAACATAGAATTTTAATTTTGCCTACTTAAAAAAATTTTTAATTGTTGCATGATATTCCCTGGTGGCTTTCCTGGTGGCTGAGTTGATAAAGAATCCGCCTGCAAGGCAGGAGACCTGGGTTCAATCCCTGGGTTGGGAAGATGCCCTGGAGAAGGGAAAGGCTACCCTCTCTAGTATTCTGCCCTGGAGAATTCCATGGACTGTACACATAAAGAGCTGGACACGACTGAGTGACTTTCACTTTCATTCCACTGTTTGGATATAATACTTAATTTCGTGACATTTCAAAGGTTTGCTTTTTATGGTTATCATACTGTTGTTTACACATAATTTTAAATTTTAAAAAATATATTGCTTGTCCACATTTTCAGCAATAGGCATATACCATTAATAGAATTTTTTTTTAAGTTAAAGAAGAAACAATGATGTTGGAGTTTTGAGTAAGCATACTAGAATCCTGTTGTCATTGATCAGAAAAAGGAAAGTCAGAAGGGTGAACTTTTTGGGGGGACAGACTTGGAGGTGCTGGTTGAAGAGCCAGTGTTTCTAGTTTGGAACAGGTTAAGATCTCAGGAAAATTAAACATAAGACTAGAGTTCAGGAAAGAAATGAAATATGAAGATGTGGGATTATTCACAGAGGGAGAGTTTAAAATGCACAAAGAAGAAAATGTAGAAGGAAAGAACTGAGGGTGAAGGAAAAATAACAGGAAACACACACATAAATACTGCACACACACAGAGAACATGAGGGTTTGTTGTTAGACTGAGTTCAAATTCTAGTTCCATGAATTACCATCTGTTCCAAAATTTACTGAGAGTCTTCCAGGAAAATCATTTAATGTTTCTGAACCTCAGTATTCTCTTAAGTAAAATGGGTATAAATAATACCCTAAACTATAAATAATACCCTAGGCAATGGTCCCCAATCTTTTTGGCACCAGAGACCAGTTTCATGGAAGACAAGTTTTTCCAGGAACCTGGGGTGGTTACGTGATGATCCAAATGCATTACATTTATTGTGTACTTTATTTCTATTATTATTTCCTCAGCTCCACCTCAGATCATCAGGCGTTAGATCCTGGAGGTTGGGGACCCATGCCTTAAAGTGCTATAAAAATAAAGAAAAATGTCGGAATTTTTTTTTTCAATTATCTTTTGTTATACAACAAATTTATCCCAAAATTTAGCTGTGACTTATTATTTCACAGTTTCTAGGAGTGAGGAATGTGGAAGTGAGTTGCTTAGCTGGCTCAGAATCTCTCATGAAGTTGAGATCAAAGGTCAGTGAGGCCTGTGGTCCTCTGAAGCCTGCAGGATTTGCTTCCAAGAGGGGTTCATTCATACAGCTGATAGAAAAGGGTCTCAGTTCCCAGACAAGTGAACTTTGCCATGGGGCTGTTGGGGGTACCACTTCACAACAAAGCAGCTACTTCCTCCAGAGTGAGTGATCTGAGAACAAAGAGAAAGCTGTGATGCCTTTTATGACCTATCTCTGAAGTTAAACACCGTCACTTCTACAATATTCTATTCCTTAGAAGCAAGTCACTAAGTCCAGCCCACACTCAAGGAGAATGGGGTTAAGCTCAATCACTTGAAGAGAGGAGTAGCAAAGATTTTGAGGGTATATTTTAAAACCACAACAGATACCAGGCAAAATGTTACTTCTTGAGATCTGATCCCAAATCCTCTTTTCTTCTCTATCAGTCTTGATTTTCTTCCTAATGCAGTCTTCCCTTAACTTTCCTCTCCCCATAAATGACACTACTGTTCACTCAATTACAAAAAGCCTGAGTCACTCTTGATTCTTTCCTTTCTCTGACCGTCGATCTCCCAAGAAATCCATCTGCAAGTATTGTTGACTCTACTTCTAAAATAATGAATATATGATAGTTGGGGGGTTGAAGCAATAGAGACACACTTGAGAGAAGGGGAAGTAGAGGTTTGGTATGGTTCTCCTGCCTTCCTAAAGCAGCTTTTCCACACCTTCTTTATTCATTCTTCCATCAGCGGATATTTAGGTTGTTTCCATGTCTTGGTTGCTGTAAATAAGGCTTCAGTGAACACAGGGGTGCAGATACAAGACAGAGATTTTGTTTCCTCTGGATGAATACCCAGAAGTGGGATTGCTGGTTCTGCCCATTTTAAAATTGAATTATTTGAGTTTTGTGTTCGTTATGGATTTTAAGTGTGTGTGTGTGTGTGTGTGTGTGTGTGTGTGTGCTCAATTGTTGTGTCAGACTCTTTGGGATCCCATGGACTATAGCCCACCAGGCCCCTCTGTTCGTGGGATTTTCCAGGCAAGAATACTGCAGTGGGTTGCCATTTCCTTCTCCAATGTATTTTAAAGATTAACCCTTTATCTGATGCAAATATTTTCTCCCATTCTGGAAGCTGCCTCTTCATTTCGTTGATTGTTTCATCTGCTGTGTGCAAGTTTTTGGTCTGATGTAGTTTCTATAAATATAGTGTCACTTGTTTATTTTTCCTTTTGTTGCTTGTGCTTTTGATATAATATCCAAAAAATGATTGCCAAACCTCCATCGAGGAGCTTTTCCTCTTTGCTTTCTTCTAGGAATTTTAGGGTTTCAGGTCTTACATTTGAGTCCTTATTCCATTTCAAGTTAATTTTTGTGACTGATGTGAGATAGGGGTCCAATTTAATTCTTCTTCACGTGAGTATCCAGTTTTCTCAACACTGTTTATTGAAGTGACTAAGCCTTTCCTCAGGCTTCCCAGGTGACTCAGCGGGTAAAGAAGCTGCCTGCAATGCAGGAGACGCAGGCAGACATGACCTCAGCCCCCGGGTCTGCGAGATCCCCTGGAGGAGGGCATGACAATCCACTCCAGTATACTTGCATGGAGAATCCCATCGACAGAGGAGGCTGGTGGGCTGCAGTCCATAGGGTCTCAGGCTCAGACTCAACTGAAGCAACTAAGCACGAGCCTTTCTTCATTGAGCATTTTTGGTTCCTTGTCAAATGTTAGCCAACTGTTTATGCCAGCCACATTTTACTAAGCATTTACTTTGTGCCTTGCACTACACAGTAATTTTCATGTACTCTCTCATTTAATCATCACACCTTTCTCAGGAGTAGCTATTATTATTGCTCATCTAACACCTTTATTTAAAAGCTTGCTTTTACTGTTATCAAGATAATGTATGTTCACACACATACTTTTTTATTCTTCTGTTAATTTATTTTCTTAGGATAGTTTTCAGAAGTGGAACTACTGGGTCAAAGAATATACAGCTTTTAAAGCCATCAATAATTTTTTTAAAATTCTTTTTTCTGTTCCTCCTTTCCTTTCCCCTTAACTTTTTAAAAATATATTTTTAAAGATTTATTTATTTATTTCTGGCTGGGTCTTCATTGCTGTGTGTGGGCTTTCTCTAGTTGTGGCGAGGAGAACTCCTCTTTGCTGTGGTGTGCAGGCTTCTCATTGTGGTGGCTTCTCTTGCTGCGGAGCACAGGCTTCAGTAGTTGCTGCTCTCCGACTCTATCTTGATCAATATTTGTGGTACTAGGGCTTAGTTCTTCTGTGGTACATGGGATCTTCCCAGACCAGGGATTGAACCCATGTCTCCTGCATTGACAGGTAGATTCTTAACCACTGGACCACTGTGGAAGCCCTCCTCTTAACTCTGATTTTGAAATGGGTTTTTAAAAGATGGTAGATACAGATTCCCAAGAGAAGGAATGAGGGCACAGCCAAGAAACTGGGCAGAAATGCTGTAACTTAGCTTAATTTTTAAACATTTTTCCAAAATAACTCTTGGTTAAGGAAGATCTAGGGCTTCACAGGTGGTGCTAGTGGTAAAGAATCCACCTGCCAATACAGGAGATGTAATTCCTCTGTCAGGAAGATCCCCTGGAGGAGGACATGGCAACTCCAGTATTCTTGCCAGGAGAAGCCATGGACAGAGGAGCCTGGCAGGCCACACTCAATAGGATCACAAAAAGTCAGACACAACTGAGCACAAAGAAGATCTATGGAATATTTACTTCAAAATAGCTTCTGGGTTTTTTACCTTCAATTTTAAGAGAATATAATAGACATAAAAATTAAATTTAATACCACTAATTATTATAACATCAATAACCTTTGTCAAGTCTCACTTGGAGGACTTATTTGCTCCATTTCTTCATATGTAACATTTCTATTAAGAAAGTGGACTCCTTCACTGCTGATGACCTACCTTAGAGCCTGATAGATGACAGATGCTTAATAAATATCGACTTTATGACTACCAAATACTATATTTCGTGTATCTTACCTAAAAGCCCCTCTAAGGAAAATGGCCAGTTCTGTCTTTTATGAAGATTTGAGGATGAGCTTTTACAGAATTGCCTGATTTTATTGAACTCATTCGTTCATTAATCTACAGTTTGCCATCTTGTAAACAAGATGACCTTGGACTTCCCTGGTGGTCCAGTGGTTAGGACTCAGTGTTTCCACTGCTGTGACCCTGGCTGGCTTCAATTCTTAGTTGGGGAGCTAAGATCCCACAAGCTTCACAGTGAGGCAAAAACACAAAAACAATATAAGACAGCAACAGCAAAAAACAAATCTTAAGGTGGCTTAGAAATTTGTGAAAAGGAGTAGCAAGACAAAATATATTCCATATAAGAAAGATAAAGCACAGGGAATATAAGGGTAGGGAAGTAAAATGGAGCCAAATATCAAAAAGTGCATGCCATGAAGTTTTGTGTACATTTGCTAATGAGAGCAAAAAAATTTGATTTTAACTCCCTGGCAACCCAGAAAAAGAGATGAGAATGTGATCAGTTGCAACAATATTTGCAGTGTTCATAGGCAAAAACAATCCAGCTACTTAGGAAAATCATCGTCCTTCCTGGAGATAAAACCTGACATAAATTTCCACTGTGTTTTCTCTGATTGCTAATCTTGTGAATAATGTCACCTCCAACAGCATCCTCCTTATAGTAAACATGGAGATGAATTTTGAAGGGCTGTTTCTTATAGTGCCTATAATAAAAGCTGAGAACATTACAGCCATGTACAGTTCAGCAGGGCTTCCCTGATAGCTCAGTTGGTAAAGAATCTACCTGTAATGCAGGAGACCCCCGTTCCGTTCTTGAGTCGGAGACAGGATAGGCTACCCACTCCAGTATTCTTGGGCTTCCCTTGTGGCTCAGCTGGTAAAGAATCTGCCTGCAATGTGGGAGACCTGGGTTTGATCCCTGGGTTGGAAAGATCCCCTGGAGAAGGGAAAGGCTACCCACTCCAGTATTCTGGCCTAAAAGAATTCCATGAACTGTATAGTCCATGGGGACATGAGTCAGCGGCTTTTTCCATTCCATACAGTTCAGTAAGGACTTCCCAGGCAGCGCTAGTGGTAAAGAACCTACCTACCAATGCAGGAGACCTAAGAGAGGCAGCTTCAATTGAGTGGTGGGCATAACAACCGACTCCAATATTCTTGCCTGGAGAATTCCATGGAAAGGGGAGTTTTGGCCGGCTGTAGTCCATGGGGTTGTAAAGAGTTGGACACAACTGAAGCAACTTAGCATGCACACATAGTTCAGTAAAGGCAAAAGATGATGACAATGTGTAGAAGATAAGCAACTCTCTCCTGGTTTTATTCAGCTTATGCTTCTTTTATTTAAGAGATCTAGTGTGAAAGTACTCTTGCCTGGAAAATCCCATGGACAGAGGAGCCTGGTAGGCTGCAGTCCACGGGGTCGCGAAGAGTCGGACACGACTGAGTGACTTCACTTTCATTTTTCACTTTCCGCTTTCATGCATTGGAGAAGGAAATGGCAACCCACTCCAGTGTTCTTGCCTGGAGAATCCCAGGGACAGGGGAGCCTGGTGGGCTGCTGTCTCTGAGGTCGCACAGAGTTGGACACGACTGAAGTGACTTAGCAGTAGCAGTGTGAAAGTTCTTAATCTAAGGTTCATGGACAACATTTGTGTGGGCTGTCGCTTTAGTCATGTCCAGCCCTTTGCGACCCCATGGACTGTAACCCACCAGGCTCCTCTGTCCATGGGATTTTCCAGGCAAGAATACTGGAGTGAGTGGCCATGCCCTCCCTCAGGGGATCTTCCCCACCCAGGGATGGAACCCACGTCTCCTGTATTGCAGACGAAATCTTAACCTGCTAAGCCATCAGGGACAACAGCAGGGTATTTAAAGTCTTTGAAATTGTGTGCAAAAACATTGTGTCATTTTGAAGGATTATGACATGTCAATGTAGATTCATTGACTGCAACAAATGCACCACTATGGTGGGGATATTGATAATGGGGAGGCTATACATGTCTGGGAAATCTTTATAACTTACTCTCTATTTTGCTGGAGCCTGAAACTGATCTTAAAAGGTAAAGGCCTGGGACTCCTGTGGTGGTCCAGTGGTTAAGACTTTGCCTTCCAATGCAGGGAGTGCCTGGTTCGATCCCTGGTTGGGGAGCTAAGGTCCCACATGCCTTGCAGCCAAAAAACCAAAAACATAACAGAAACAATATTGTAACAAATTCAATAAAGATTAAAAAAAAAAAAAGGTAAAGTCTTAAAAGAAAAAAAAATATGTCCATGAGTAAATGTGCTTTCCTGGAGAAAAGTCTAGAGCAGGAGTTCTTAAGTTTAACTGCACATTAAAGTCACCTAAGCAGGTTTAAAACTAATGCTGGGAACTTCAGCTACCCTGACTTTTAATCGGTCTTGAGGAGCCCAGGCATAGCTGTATTTTAAAAGCTGCTATGGATACAAAACACTTAACGATTTTGTTAAAATGCAGGTACTGATTCAGTATATCTGAGATTAGGCCTAAGAGTCTGCATTTTTTTTTAATTGACATTTAGTTGATTTACAATGTGGTGTTAGATTCTGCATTTCTCACAAGCTTCCACTGCTGCTGATCTTCAGAACATAACTTCGGTTAGTAAGGTTCTGCTGCTGCTGCTGCTAAGTCGCTTCAGTCGTGTCCGACTCTGTGCGATCCCAGAGAGGGCAGCCCACCAGGCTTCGCCATCCCTGGGATTCTCCAGGCAAGAACACTGGAGTGGGTTGCCATTTCCTTCTCCAATGCATGAAAGTGAAAAGTGAGAGTGAAGTCGCTCAGTCGTGTCCTACTCTTCGCGACCCCATGGACTGCAGCCTACCAGGCTCCTCTGTCCATGGGATTTTCCAGGCAAGAGTACTGGAGCAGGGTGCCATTGCCTTCTCTGAGTAAGGCTCTAGTGTAGCAAAATTCGAAGTGTCATCTGGGGACCCTGAAGGTGGAGGGAATGGCTTATATGCATAGCAAAACGAAGACATTATTTGCCTTTCTCACTGTGTTGACCTTTGCACTAAGGGTGCCAGAGTAGTGGTAAGAAAAGCTGCAGGTGCCTTAGAACAAATTGAGGTGGGTAGGACCAACCATACTAGTACTCACTGTACTCGTTACTGCCATCCGCTTACAATTTTCTTTTAAAGTGAAATTTTAGGGGCTTCTCTGGTGGTCCAGGGGCTAAGACTGAGCTCCCAATGCAGGAAACCCAGGTTCAGTCCCTGGTCAGGGAAATAGATCCCACATGCCCAACTAAGAAAAACAAATTGCAGTTTTACTTAAGAATAAATGACGAAGCAGTGAAAATTATCAATGTTATGAAATCTTGACCCCTCGGTACATGTCTCTTTACTTTATAGGACAAGTGTGAAAGTGTGAAAGTGTGCATGAAGCCTTTTGTGTTGCATGCGTAAGAAGGATCGATGGCTATTTTGAGGAAAGACATTTATGTGATTCTTTGAGTTGTAATCCAAGTTAGCTGCTTTTCTCATTGACTAGCATTTTTACTCGGAAGACTGACTACCAGACAAACTATGGCTATTTAGACTAGTGTATTGGGCTCAAATTTTCTCAAAAATGAGCAAAATGACCTTGTGTGTAGAGAAAACCAACTGATAGAGTTTCCTGCCATTGATAAAATTTGAGTTTTCAAACAAAAATTAGAATTTTGGGCAACTTGTTTTTATCACCATGAGCTCAACAGCTTCCCAATACTTGAAAGACTTTTCTGATGATGATACACGTGTCTTTAAAAAGCTGGTACAATAAAGGATGTCAACATTTGGAAGATCTTAACTTAGTGCACCAATATTTTCAAATGACCAATGCATATTTAATCATGCATAGGTAAAAGATCCATTCAAATTAAAAACAAGATCTACTGTATAGCACAGAGAACTATATTCAATATCCTATGATAGTGGAATTCCCTGGTGGTCCTGTGGTTAGGACTCTACTTCAACTGCATGGGGCAAGGGTTCGATCCCTGGTCAGGGAACTAAGACCCTGCATGCTGCATGGCAAGGCCAAAAAATTTTTAAAATCCTATGCTAAACCATAATGGAAAAGAATATTTAAAAAAGAGAATATTATATATATATGTGTGTGTAACTGAATCACTTTGCTATATAGCAGAAATTAACATGACATTGTTAATCAACTATACTTCAATTAAAAATATTGATTAAAAAATTCAAAATAATAAAAATAAAACTCAAAAAAGATCCATTCAAAGAGCAAGAAAGACCAATGGATTTTAATGAAACAGAGAATAAAAGGTTCATTGATATGGTTTCAAATTCTACACTGCAGCTAAGCTTTAAAAAATTATTACGTGTTGAGTTTCCATGTAATATCAAAGAATAACCACAATTATCTGAGACGGCTATTAAAGTACATCTCCTTTTTCCATCTACACAGCTGTGTGAGGTCCAATATTCTTTTTATTTGTTTCTGTGTTCCATGCTCCAATATTCTTCATATACTACACCTAAAACAATGTATTGTAACAGTCACTGTGTACATAGATAGGAATCTAGCTAAAGAAAACATTAATGATAATTGTAGAAATGTAAAACATTAACACTCTTATTGCATTTTTTGGAAAATATAATTACCTGTCACAAAAATACATTATTTATATTAACATGTACCAATAAGTTTACCACTATTTTAAAAATTAAATATTTCATTTTAATTTCTAATACAGTAATCATTGGCAGATATAGCCCATGCATGTACATAAATTAAAGCTCATTAATTAAAAATTTTTTTTTGGTTTGAGAACTGCTGCTCTACTTTTATTAAAGTACAAAGAGCTCCAAGACCTCAAAGTGATTAAGAACCTCAAACATTTAAAAAGGAATGAATGGGTTTCTCTGGTGGTTTAGTGGTTAAGAATCTGCCTGCCAGTGCAGGGGATGGAGTTCCATCCCTGGTCTGGGAAGATCCCACATGCTAAAGCTGGTGCGTGGTGAATCCCACGCACCACAGAGAAGAGTAGCCGTGGCTCTCCGCAACTAGAGAAAGCCCACACACAGCAAGGAAGACCTAGTGCAGCCAAAAATAAAAGTAAATGAATAAATCTTTAAAAAAGGAAAAAGGGATAGATGAACTGATTGCATATTCTCCACAAAGATGATTTTTCTCGGTTAAACTTTTGAAAAGTATGGAGTCACAGTGAATTCTAGAATATATTTCTGATAAGAACTTGGAGTACAACAGTTCTAAGCTGCCAGTTATTCACTCAGTCTTAATATTAAAGGGTTGAAAACAGCTCTTGAAGCACAAATCCAGTTCCATTCCCTAATATGGTATACAAAGCATCTTTTTCAACTGTGCTTTACAAGAAATAACCAGTTTAATTCATGACCACTCTGTTTGGCAAAAACTCATGATCTCTGATTTGTACATTTTGTTGAATGAATGCATGAGTGACAACACGAGTAAATAAAATTCAATTTTTTACCTGCATGCAAGTCTAATTTAGTAAAGGTTCTCTATATAGCTCTACTCAGTTAGTTAGTGATCACTTCCTATTTTCTCTTTATTTGCCTACCTGAAGTTTCCTTCTGTGTTTTGATAACCACTTGTCTCTTTTTAAAGTTGTATTCATTTTTTATTGACGTATAGTTGTTTTACAATGTTGTGCCAGTCTCTACTATACAACAAAGTGGCTTAGTTATATATAGACGTCCTTTTTTATATTTTTATATCCTTCTCCATTATGGTTTATCCCAGGATATTGAATATAGTTCCCTGTACTATACAGTAAGATCTTGTCATTTATCATTACTACTTGCCTCTTTGTTTTATCTCCACAGTTAATCTCTTTCCTTCTCAGCTTGAGATCTCTTGTCTCAATATCTCCATGCACCTTTTTAAAAAATATATATTTATAAATATATATTTATTTAGTTGAAGAATAATTGCTTTACAATATTGTGTTGGTTTCTGCCATACATCAACATGAATCAATCATAGGTATATATACATCCCCTCCCCCTTGAACTTCCCTTCTACCCACCCCTCTAGGTTGTTAGGGAGCCCTGGTTGGATAAAGAAACTGTGGTATATACCCACAATGGAATATTACTAAGCCATAAAAAGGAAAGCATTTGAGTCAGTTCTAGTTGGGTGGATGAACCTAGAGTTTACTCCAAGGGTGAAGTAAGCCAGAAAGAGAAAAACAAATATCATATATTACTGCATATATATGGAATTTAGAAAAATGGTACTGATGAACCTATTTGCAAGGCCCCAATGGAGACACAGACATAGCTGCTGCTGATGCTAAGTCGCTTCAGTCGTGTCCGACTCTGTGCGACCCCATAGACAGCAGCCCACCAGGCTCCCCTGTCCCTGGGATTCTCCAGGCAAGAACACTGGAGGGGGTTGCCATTTCCTTCTCCAATGCAGGAAAGTGAAAAGTGAAAGTGAGGTTGCTCAGTCGTGTCCAACCCTCAGCGACCCCATGGACTGCAGCCCACCAGGCTCCTCCGTCCATGAGATTTTCCAGGCAAGAGTACTAGAGTGGGGTGCCATTGCCTTCTCCGGACACAGACATAAGTACCAATATCATCATCTCCATCAACTAGTCCTGCCTGACTTACTGCACCCCAGTACTCATGCGCCCTCTATGGGCTGTGTGCTCATCCTGTCAAGCAGAGCTCCTCACCATCTTCTGATAGCACTAGTAATAACAAACACTGATATTCACTGAATAATTATTGTGTGCTATGTGCTTTACTGAATGACCTTAGTCTTCACTGGGTAGCTACAGTACTATTTTTATCATTCCTATTTTACAAATTAAAAAATACAGGTTCAAGGAGCTAAAATAACTTGTCCAAGTCTCATAGCTAGCTAGGATTTGATTTAAACCTTTTTCCTTTCACAGCTCTATTGAGGTATAATTTGTATATCATAAAACTAACCTATTATAAATATGCAGTTCAACTATTTTTAGTAAATTTGTAATTATGACCATCATCACAATCTAGTTTTGGTGTATTTCCCTCACCCCTAAAAGTTCCTTTGAGGTCATTTGCAGTCAATTCCTGCTCCCACTCCTAGCTCCAGAAAATTACTTATCAGCTTTCTCTCTGTAAAGTTACGTTTTACGGAATTCATATAGATGGAATCCTACATTACATTTAAGTGGACTCTTTTGTATCTGGCTTTTTTTCACTTAGCATGATGTTTTTAAAGTTCATCCATGCTATATAGTTTATCGCTAATTCATTGCTTCCTGCTCATCTATTTGGCTGCACTGGGTCTTAGTTGCAGCACATGGGATCTCGTTCTCTGACCAGTGATGGAACCCCAGCCCCTGGCATTGGGAGCATGAATCTTAGTCACTGGATCACCAGGGAAGTCCCATTTCATTCCTTCTTATTGCTGAACAGTATCTGTCAGATGGATAAACCATGTTTTGTTTTGTATCCATTCACCAGCTGATATACATTTGGGTGATTTCCATTTTGGGCCTACTATGAACATTCAGGTACAAATTTCTGAGTGGACATATATATGGGTGGTTCTTCAGAATGAAATTTCTAACTCATAGGCTAAGTTTATGTTGAACATTTTAGGAAACTCAAACTATTTTCCAAAGTGACCATTTTATATTCATTTTATATTCCCACCAATGATATAGGAAGGTTCCAATTTCTCCACATCCTCATCAACACTTGACATCGTCAGTCTTTTTGATTATCACCATCCTAGTGGATGTGAAGGAGAAGGCAGTGGCACCCCACTCCAGTACTCTTGCCTGGAAAATCCCATGGATGGAGGAGCCTGGTAGGCTGCAGTCCATGGGGTCACTGAGGGTCGGACATGACTGAGCGACTTCACTTTCACTTTTCACTTTCATGCACTGGAGAAGGAAATGGCAACCCACTCCAGTGTTCTTGCCTGGAGAATCCCAGGGACAGGGGAGCCTGGTGGGCTGCCGACTATGGGGTGGCACAGAGTTGGACATGACTGAAGCGACGCAGCAGGAGCAGCAGCAGCAGCAGTGGATGTGAAGTGGTATCTCATTGTGATTTAAATTGGCATTTCCTTAGTGACTAATAATGTTGAGTATCTTTTCCTGCACTTGTCAGCCATTTACATATCTTCTTTGGTGAGAACCCATGACTACAAAGTTAATGCCTCTCAAATAGACCATATTCATTCTTGTCTCTCTGCTTTTGATAGTCTTCCTATAACCTAAAATGCCCTGGTATTTTATGATCTCAAATTTACAGTTTATTTAATTAATTTATTTATTCTTTGGCTGTATAGCACAGCTCTCAGGATTTTATTTCCCCAACTGGGGATCAAAACAGGGCTGCCTGCAGTGGGAGCATGGAACCCTAACCACTTGACCACCAGGGAATTTCCTGCAATTAAAAAAAATCTAGTTCCAGATTTGCATCCTCTATAAGACTAATCCTGGCCCAAACTTTTATATATCCTATCTCCTGCCATATTTTATATATGACAAGAGACTATATGACATACAGCAAGAATTCTTGCTATATGATATATAGCAAGAATCCAATAAATGTTTATTAAGTTTATAGATGGACTTTGTCCCATTTAAAACATATGAATTCTATTCAATTTCTGAGCAGAACAATCAACATATAGTTCTTGAGAACTGATACTGTGGAAGATACCAAGATGAATATAGCAAAATAAAATTTATCATCTAGTTAATCAACTCTCATGAGGCACAAATACAGGCCCAAATAATGCAAAAAGTACATCGTCTGCAATTGTGTCATCACTTCAGGCATAAATGAGACCCCCAAAGCTTACTATCTATTCGTGCATCAGTTTGTTTGACTATTTCATTTATTGAGTATCTCCAATGTATCTGCTACTGTGTAATTGCTATTGTTAGACAGATAAAATAAATAAATAAGATCCTTCTATTTGTTCATAGCAAGATAAAGAGAAGTGATAGGTAATCAATCCTAATACAATGATAAGTGCTATAAAGGTATCAGTAGTTCCAGCAGGGACCACAGAGGAAACTGTGATCATGCTGTCTCAAAAGAGATGACTTTGATTTGGTTCTTTAGCAAAGAGTATTAGCCAAGTAAAATATGAGGCTTCCTGGTAGGAATCTGGCCCATCTCTGGGTTTTTCTCTCACCTCAAGGAAGTCAGACTGTTGAAAACCATATCCAATTTTGGATTCAGCAAAATAATCAGGGCACAAAATTGTCCTGGATTGACCTGAGTTCCTAGGGATATTGGGATAATGTCAACAACATCACTTCTCTTCACCTTTTACCTCTCTGGACTCATTTCCGGGCATTATCCTCTGAGTTTTTAGGAAATGAACAGTTGTAGAAATCAACAAGGGACAAGGGCATGGCTACTAGATAAGAAATGAACCTCTAGAAAAAGGCCATCTTCAGCAATCTGATCTCTTCAAGCCTGGAGAATAGCCTAAGACCTGGAGCCCCTGAATTGTAAATAAAGTTAATTGTTCCAATGTGAAACTGTTAGGTTTTTAGGCCCAAAAATTGTGTACACTTGTGTTGGGTTTTAGCTCATACTGAGTATTATTTAAACCTTTCTTGGAGGACTTAATCTGGAAAACAAAAGTGGATGATGGCCAAGAAAACAGAGGAAGTATAAATAGTGATATCAGTCTTGGGAATTGTTATTTTGAGGAAATCTAAACAAGAAGGTGTTTCTCCAGCCATTAACCTGGTGTAATTAAAGACATAATTTCAGTCTTGACTCTGAAAACTTGTTCAAACCACTTAAATCTCCTAAGCAATAGTCTCTTTATCAGAAAAATACAACACCTTTCACTCATTATTGAAAGTTAAAGGAAGTATTTCTGTAAAAACCCTACTGGTTACCTGCTTGATGATGGTGATGACCATTCTGATACAAATAGGAACATTTATTGAGCATTTTCTATTGAGCATTTTCTATGTGCCAGACAGTGTTCCAAAGTGCTTTGTATGATAATAATTATTTGTTGAATCACTGCTCAGGACTATATCTATATGAAAGACCAGTGAATTATCAATTGTCTTAGCCAGCTTGGGCTGTTATAAGTATGTATACTAGGTGGCTTAAACAACAGATACTGATTTCACATAGCTGTGGGGGATGGGAAGTCCAAGGTCAGGCTGTCAGCATGGTTAGGTTCTTGGTGAGGGCTCTCTTCCTGGCTTGCAAATAACACCCTTCTTACTGTATCCTTAGTTAGTTAGTTAGTTCAGTCGCTCAGTCGTGTCCAACACTTTGCGACCCCATGAATCACAGCACGCCAGGCCTCCCTGTCCATCACCAACTCCTGGAGTTCACTCAGACTCACGCCCATTGAGTCAGTGATGCCATCCAGCCATCTCATCCTCTGTCGCCCCCTTTTCCTCCTGCCCCCAATCCCCCCCAGCATCAGAGTCTTTTCCAATGAGTCAGCTCTTCGCATGAGGTGGCCAAAGTACTGAAGTTTCAGCTTTAGCATCAGTCCTTCCAAAGAACACCCAGGGCTGATCTCCTTCAGAATGGACTGGGTGAATCTCCTTACAGTCCAAGGGACTCTCAAGAGTCTTCTCCAACACCACAGTTCAAAAGCATCAATTCTTCAGCGCTCAGCTTTCTTCACAGTCCAACTCTCACATCCATACATGACCACAGGAAAAACCATAGCCTTGACTAGATGGACCTTTGTTGGCAAAGTAATGTCTCTGCTTTTTAATATGCTATCTAGGTTGGTCATGACTTTTCTTCCAAAGAGTAAGCGTTTTTTAATTTCATGGCTGCAGTCACCATCTGCAGTGATTTTGGAGCCCCCAAAAATAAAGTCTGACACTGTTTCCACTGTTTCCCCATCTATTTCCAATGAAGTGATGAGACTGGATGCCACGATCTTCGTTTTCTGAATCTTGAGCTTTAAGTCAACTTTTTCACTCTCCTCTTTCACTTTTATCAAGAGGCTTTTTAGTTCCTCTTCAGTTTCTCCCACAAGGGTGGTGTTATCTGCATATCTGAGGTGATTGATATTTCTCCCGGCAATTTGATTCCAGCTTGTGCTTCTTTCAGCTCAGCATTTCTCATGATGTACTCTGCATATAAGTTAAATAAGCAGGGTGACAATATACAGCCTTGACATACTCCTTTTCCTATTTGGAATGAGTCTGTTGTTCCATGTCCAGTTCTAACTGTTGCTTCCTGACCTGCATATAGGTTTCTCAAGAGGCAGGTTAAGTGGTCTGGTATTCCCATCTCTTTCAGAATTTTCCACAGTTTCTTGTGATCCACACAGTCAAAGGGTTTGGCATAGTCAGTAAAGCAGAAATAGATGTTTTTCTCGAACTCTCTTGCTTTTTCCATGATCCAGCGGATGTTGGCAATTTGATCTCTGGTTCCTCTGCCTTTTCTAAAACCAGCTTGAACATCTGGAAGTTCATGGTTCACATACTGCTGAAACCTGAACTGGGGAATTTTGAGCATTACTTTACTAGCATGAGAGATGAGTGCAATTGTGCGGTAGTTTGAGCATTCTTTGGCATTGCCTTTCTTTGGGATTGGAATGAAAACGGACCTTTTCCAGTCCTGTGGCCACTGCTGACTTTTCCAAATTTGCTGGCATATTGAATGCAGCACTTTCACAGCATCAGCTTTCAGGATTTGAAATAGCTCAACTGGAATGCCATCACCTCCACTAGCTTTGTTTGTAGTGATGCTTTCTAAGGCCCACTTGACTTCACATTCCAGGATGTCTGGCTCTAGGTGAGTGATCGCACCATCGTGATTATCTGGGTCATGAAGATCTTTTTTGTACAGTTCTTCTGTGTATTCTTGCCATCTCTTCTTAACATCTTCTGCTTCTGTTAGGTCCAGACCATTTCTGTCCTTTATCGAGCCCATCTTTGCATGAAATGTTCCCTTGGTATCTCTAATTTTCTTGAAGAGTTCTCTAGTCTTTTCCGTTCCGTTGTTTGCCTCTATTTCTTTGCATTGATCGCTGAAGAAGGCTTTCTTATCTCTTCTTGCTGTTCTTTGGAACTCTGTCTTCAGATACTTATATCTTTCCTTTTCTCCTTTGCTTTTCGCTTCTCTTCTTTTCACAGCTATTTGTAGGGCCTCCCCAGACAGCCATTTTGCTTTTTTGCATTTCTTTTCCATGGGGATGGTCTTGATCCCTGTCTCTTGTACAATGTCACAAACCTCAGTCTATAGTTCATCAGGCGCTCTATCTATCAGATCTAGTCCCTTAAATCTATTTCTTACTTCCACTGTAGAATCAGAAGGGATTTGATGTAGGTCATACCTGAATGGTCTAGCGGTTTTCCCTACTTTCTTCAATTTAAGTCTGAATTTGGCAATAAGGAGTTCCTGATCTGTGCCACAGTCAGCTCCTGGTCTTGTTTTTGTTGACTGTATAGAGCGTCTCCATCTTTGGCTGCAAAGAATATAATCCATCTGATTTCGCTGTTGACCATCTGGTGATGTCCATGTGTAGAGTCTTGTCTTGTGTTGTTGGAAGAGGGTGTTTGCTATGACCAGTGCATTTTCTTGGCAAAACTCTATTAGTCTTTGTCCTGCTTCATTCCGCATTCCAAGGCCAAATTTGCCTGTTACTCCAGGTGTTTCTTGACTTCCTACTTTTGCATTCCAGTCCCCTACAATGAAAAGTACATCTTTTGGGGGTGTTAGTTCTTAAAGGTCTTGTAGGTCTTCATAGAACCGTTCAACTTCAGCTTCTTCAGCGTTACTGGTTGGGGCATAGACTTGGATTACTGTGATATTGAATGGTTTGCCTTGGAAAGGAACAGAGATCATTCTGTCGTTTTTGAGACTGCATCCAAGTACTGCATTTCGGACTCTTTTGTTCACCATGTTGGCTACTCCATTTCTTCTGAGGGATTTCTGCCTGCAGTAGTAGATATAATAGTCATCTGAGTTAAATTCACCCATTCCAGTCCATTTTAGTTCGCTGATTCCTAGAACGTCGACGTTCACTCTTGCCATCTCTCGTTTGACCACTTCCAATTTGCCTTGATTCATGGACCTGACATTCCAGGTTCCTATGCAATATTGCTCTTTACAGCATCAGACCTTGCTCCTATCACCAGTCACATCCACAACTGGGTATTGTTTTTGCTTTGGCTCCATCTCTTCATTCTTTCTGGAGTTATTTCTCCACTGATCTCCAGTAGCGTGTTGGGCACCTACTGACCTGGGGAGTTCCTCTTTCAGTATCCTATCATTTTGCCTTTTCATACTGTTCATGGGGTTCTCAGGGCAAGAATACTGAAGTGGTTTGCCATTCCCTTCTCCAGCAGACCACATTCTGTCAGACTTCTCCACCATGACCTGCCCATCTTGGGTGGCCCCACGGGCATGGCTTAGTTTCATTGAGTTAGACAAGGCTGTGGTCCTAGTGTGATTAGACTGACTAGTTTTCTGTGAGTATGGTTTCAGTGTGTCCGCCCTCTGATGCCCTCTTGCAACACCTACTGTCTTACTTGGGTTTCTTTTACTTTGGACGTGGGGAATCTCTTCACGGCTGCTCCTTCCCTTGGACGAGGGGTATCTCCTCACCGCCACCCCTCCTGACCTGGAACATAGAATAGCTCCTCTAGGCCCTCCTGCGCTCGTGCAGCCACCGCTCTTTGGACATGGGGTTGCCCTTCCGGGCCGCCGCCCCGGCCTCGGGCGTGGGGTAGCTCCTCTCGGCGGCCCCTGCGCTGTCACAGCCTGGCACTCTCAGCCGCTGCCCCAGACCTCAGACGTGGGGTAGCTCCTCTCAGCCGCGCTTTGTGCGCCGGTTGCACCTGGCATTAGCATCTAATAGCATTAGATGCTCCAAAAGAGAACTGTATCCTTACGTGGACGTTAAGGAGAAAACTCAGGATCTCCTTCTCTTCTTGCAAGGACACTAATCCCACCATGTGGGCTGTACCCTCACAACTTTATCTAACGTAATTATTTCCCAAAGATCGCACTTTCAAATATTATCACATTAGAGGTTAGGACTTCAACACGTGAATTTTGAGGGGGACATAAACATTAAGCCATAACACCATTCTAGGAATTGGTTCTGCATCCTGGCTGTACACCTAATGTGTGTGTGTATGTGTGTGTGTATTCAGTGGCCAACTCGTGTTTGACTCTCTGTGACCCCATGGATGGTAGCCTGCCAGGCTCCTCTGTCCATGGGATTCTCCAGGCAAGAATTCTGCAGTGGGTCCCTTCTCCAGGGGATCTTCCTGACCAGGGATTGAACCTGCATCTCCTGTATTGGCAAGCGGATTCTTTGCCTCTGAACCACTGGGAAGCCCTTGATCATCTAGGGAGCTTTCAAAAAATTTTAAATGTCTATATGCTAGACAAATTAAGTCAGAATATTTGGAGCGAGGCGTGCTCTTTATTAAGGACAGTTAGAAAGAGGTAGAATTCACATTTTTCCCAAGTAATGAGTACCGAATTTCATAAAGCCCTAGGGGTCAGCCCAAGGAACTGATTTCACCCAATTTTCACTTTATTTCTGGATTTTTTGTTTATCCATATAGGAAGGAAATCCAAAGAGAGACTTCTTTGAGGATTTCTGTGCCTTCTGAAGAAAAGATGTATGTGAGGCTTGATTAACACACCTATCAGGTCTCTTACTAGATTTAGGGACAACCTTTGAATTTCTTGTAAAGATGTTCTGTCATAGATTTATTCATTCATTTATTTTTTGGCCACACTGCATATGCAGTCTTAGTTCCCTGATCAGGGATCGAACTTGGATCCCCTGCAGTGAAAGCACAGATTCTTAACCGTTGGACAGCCAGGGATGCCCCTGGATTTATTAATTTGATTACTATATATTGACTGCATACTATACATCAAGAGTTGTGCTCAAAAAAGAAGAAAACAAATATTTCCTCCCTAAAGAATTCGCCTTCCTGGGTAGGAGACCCACACAGATAACACAGATGAAAAGTGGAAACGTTCATGTAAAAATATTGTGGAACATTTTGAGAATACTTAAAAGGGAGCAGTTTGTTGTAGGTTATTAGAAAAAATTGGAGAAGGAATATGCCATTTGCATTGGTTTTTAAGGACAAGATGATAACAAGGGATGGGAGTGGGTTGAGAGGGTATTTCTGGCAGAGAGGCAGTGTGAACAATGGGCTGGAATATGATGGAATGTTGAGTGGTCCAGTGTCACTCAAATGTAGGACATTTAAGGAAATCATAGAAAATGGGAATAGGATGGCAGTTTCTATTTAGATTTTTGAGGAGATAGAGGTTAGAAGACATAGTTCAAAGAGAGTAGGAAAGCTTTGAAATGGCCATTTCACAGAATGCGAAAGGGAGTTCACTAGAAATAAAGATCGTTGTTGTTCAGTCGCTCAGTTGTGTCTGATTCTTTGCAACCCCATGGACTGCAGTGCACCAGGCTTCCCTGTCCTTTACTATCTCCCAGAGTTTGCTCAAATTCATGTCCATTGAGTCAGTGATGCCATCCAACCATCTCATCCTCTGTCACCCCCTCTCCTCCTGCTCTCAATCTTTCTCAGCATCAAGGTCTTTTCCAATGAGTTGGCTCTTCTGTCAGGTGGCCAAAGTATTGGAGCTTCAGCTTCAGCATCAGTCCTTCCAATGAATATTTATGATTGGTTTCCTTTAGGATTGAGTGATCTGCTCTTGCTGTCCAAGGGATTCTCAAGAGTCATCTCCAACACCACAGTTCAAAAGCAACAATTCTTCGGCACTCAGCCTTCTTCATGGTCCAACTCTCACATCTGTACATGACTACTAGAAAAACCATAGCTTGACTATACAGACCTTTGTTGGCCAAGTGATATCTCTGGTTTTTAATAGGCTGTTTATGTTTATCATAGCTTTTCTTCAAAGGAGCAAGTTTCTTTTAATTTCATAAATAAAGATAGTAGCCACCATTTATGAGCACTTACTATGTGCCAGGCAATATGCTAAACGCAGCATATGCATTGAAGAAGTAAGTGGACTTGACCCCTGCCCTCATGGAACCTCCAATCTAGAAGGGGAGGCAGACAACAAATAGGTGTATTCTAAAAATATATAACATTTGAAATAAATGTTATGAAGAAATAAATGATATCATGAAAAGGAATGATTAGGGACGAAGGCCAGTTTGGACCAGGGGAAGAGCCTTGGACCAAGACTCAAAGGCTGGGAAACAGACCATGACAAGAGGAGATAGAAGAGAGCTTTTTGCTAAAGCCTAGGCCCAGAGGAGTGTTGCCTGTTCCAGGAACTGAAAGAAGGCCAGTGTGACTGGAGCACAGTAGGAGAGAGTGGCAAGAAGTGAGAGGAGATAGGTGGGTAGAGGCCAGATCATGCAGAGTTTCTTCTAGGCCCTAGTAAGGAATCTGAATTATACTCTTTGTGCAATGGGAATTTGTAGACTAGTTTTAAGCAGGGGAATAATATGACTGGATTTGTGTTTTAACATTAGTTACTAAAGGGACGTCCCTCGTGGTCCAGTGGCTAAGACTTTACGCTCCCAAGGCAAGGGCCGAGTTTCAGTCCCTGGTCGGAGAACTAGATCCCACACGCCACAACTACAGATCCAGCATGCTGTAATGAAGAGCGAGGATCCTGAATGCTGCAGCTAAGACCCAGCGCAGCCAAATAAATACAGGAAATAAATATCTTTTAAAAATTAGTTACTAAAGGGGAGTGGATTGTGTCAGAGCAATCAGGAGGCCTCGAGAAACTTTTGGAGGACTAAGGCCTCTGTCAGATGAAATCCTGAAGGAAATTAAGAGCACAGAGTGGTTTGGTGGAAAAGATGATGGGGTAGGTCTTATTGACTTCAGGTTGATATGTATTAGTTATTTTTAGCAGAGCTCCAAGTGGAACTGAGATAAGAAGATTTGTAGAGTCAGCATGGACAGCTAATGTAAAGATAAGAAGGGTGGGAGAAGTGATGCCACCAGAGCTACTTTTACAAGGTTGTCAAATACCTCACGTTATCCTGTTGAAGATGTTCCACAAACAACTGGACTGGAGTGAGATTCAGGTTATAGAACACAGCAAGAAGTTAATGAATATTTATGGAATGAATAAGATTGATGTGGTAGTTCTCCATCTAGCAGGAATAGTTGAAGGTAGAGGAGTGGACGAAACCACTGAGGGATAAAAGAGAGAGAAAGAGAAGGGAACAGCCAAGAACAACTAAGCTCTGATTGGAGTTAATCTGATAGAAAGTGAATGATGTGACCACAAGAGAAATTTGAGTTACACTCTGGAAGATCCTAAAACTGATATTTTTAATAAGAATAGGAGAATATCTATTAAAGAAAGATGTTTAATTTCTATCTCTTACACCCAAAGAGATCTTTAAGAATAAACAGCCTACTACATAAGTAGGATCTCAAGCGTTTGGGGACACGATTTCAACTAGATTGGTATTTTTTACATAGGTCTTACCAGGACATACTAGGAGTTTTTAAAACAATAGAATATTGAATAAAATGGTATTCAGTCATTGAGAAACTGTCTCATACAAAATGGGTAAGTAGGGTCTCTTAAAGAGCTGTAATTAAAGGGGAGTGAAAACAAATTCTTTGCTTACAGTTTCAGTGGGCTTAATTAAAATGTATTTATGTGGATGAGGCAGCCCATTCCACATGTAATTATCTATCTACTGTATCTAGATTTAGGGTTCTAGGAAACAAAGTCAAAGGCACTGGAATAGACCAGTTGATTTTCTGCTTTTGTGTAGGAGATGTGGTGGTGGTGTAATCGCTAAGTGGAGTCCGACTCTTCTGTATCCCTGTGGACTGAAGTCCGCAGGCTCCTCTGCCCACGGGATTCTCCAGGCAAGAATACAGGAATGGGTTGCCATTTCCTTCTCCAGGGGATCTTCCCGACCCAGGGACCGAACCTGGGTCTCCTGCATTGCAGGCAGATTCCTTACCGACTAAGCCACCAGGGAAGACAGTAGAATAATCTAATTATTAAGATTGAGGGCATTAATGTCAGACAGACCTGGTTTTGATTCTTACTCAGCCACTTCCTAGCCCTGTGACTTTTTGCAAGTTACTCAACCTCTCTAGGCCTAGTTTTTTTCATCAGTGCTGCACAGAAAATGGAACAACCTACTTCAAAGGGTTATTGTGAAAATTAAATGAAAAAAATTAAAGCATTTAACCCAGTGCCTTAAAGACAATCCCTGACATGTTCCATTAGAGAAAGACATAATAGAAGCAATCTAATATCCAATACTTAATCTATGGCAGCTACTGGGCTTAAGTACTTTAAATACCTAATCTCATTGAATCCTTTGAGATAGGTACTATTTCTTTTCTGAATTTCACTCATGAGGAAACTGAGGTTTGAGGAATTCCAAGAATCAGAGAGCTCTACAAATACCCAGTTAGCTCAGTCACCCACAGGTGTGCATATGTAATTTAATGCAGACATATGCAAGGGTATTTACACGTTCATCATTGCCAGCCCTTTATTTCCTGGCGCTTATATCTGAAATTGGTGGCGCTGGAATAGCACAGTGACATTAGTGGAAATGGGTGGAGGAGCACCTACTCAACCAGCGTGAGTGTCCTCATGGAAAGGGTGTTGTAATATTGCAAAGAGTCAGGACTTCCCTGATAGTCCGGTGCTTCAGACTTCACCTCCCAATGAGGAGGGGGCAGGTTCGATCCCTGGTTGGGGAATTGGGATCCCACATGCCTTGCAGTAAAAAAACAAAACAGAAGCAATATTTTAACAAATGCGGTGAAAGTGAAAGTCCTGCCAACTCTTTGCAACCCTATGGACTATATGGTCCATGGAATTCTCCAGGCCAGAATACTGGAGTGGGTAGCCTTTCCCTTCTCCAGGGGATCTTCCCAACCCAGGGATCAAACCCAGGTCTCCTGCATTGCAGGCAGATTCTTTACCAGCTGAGCCACCAGGGAAGCCCAAGAATATCGGAGTGGTAGTCATCTCTTCTCCAATCGATCTTCTTGACCCAGGAATTGAACCTGGGCCTCCTGCATTGCAGGCGGATTCTTCACCAACTGAGCTATGAGGGAAGCCCACAAATGCACTAAAGAATTTTTTTAAATAGCCCACATCAAAAAAAAAAAGTATTGCAAAGAGCACAACTCTGTTTCTAACTTGTCCTAGGACCCTGAATGAATCATCGAACTGACTCTATGGGCCTCAATTTCCTCATCTGTAAACTGAGGGCGCTGGCTCAGTTCTAGAATCCTCCAAACCTAAGCAACCCTCAAGCCTACCACCTTGTATAGACAGTTCTATACAAACACTCTCGCCCCCATGGCAACGGCCACTCAGCTCCGAGCAGCGCTGGTATGCCTCACCACTCTAGCCAGCAGGACTATTTCCATCACAAATTCCTGGATGAATAGGGGGTTTGAATGGGCGAGGGATCTGTCGGTCAGAAATCTTAAAGCCTCTGGCTTTGAAAGAAATTCTGGAATAAATTGCCTCTGGGTGGCATGTATGTGCTAAATTAGAAAAAACAGCATCCCTGTTTAATTCACAAAAATCACCCTCTTAGCAGGTAAAGGAGCTGTCTTTGCTGAGATGAGATTTGAAGGGTCACTTTGCCACTAAGTGCTGAGTCAAGGACTGGAGGAGATTGCGGCCTAGGTTCGTTAGCATTGGCAAGGAGGCCAAAGGAACGTTGCCAGAGGGTGTTTAAATCAATCCAAAATTTTGAGAAGTGATTCCAGTATTTATTTTCAAGATCCATAAACTTGGATGTGACTCTTTCGTTATGATCAGAGCTCCGTTTTAGAAGCATGGAGATTCTGGGGCAAAAGGACAAGGATTAAGTTTTGAAAAAAGAATAATTCTTCTCAAGGAAAGCAAAGGATGTCTTTGAGGAGGCTATCCTTTATCTGCCCTACTCTCTTTTTCCCTGCTGGTAATGATGATGAAAATGCTGAATTCATTGGGAGGAGGTCCTGCTTTTTCCTCCTCCACATTGCTTCCTTAAATCTGAGCCCGAGAGTGGAAAGGGGTACTGTCTGTTTATAACTCGGATGCAAAAAGGAAAGAAGGCTCAATAAGATACCGAGTTAATAAAGATTTGACTTTCAGAGAGAGAGAGGGTCCAGGGAAAATGCAACATGCACTTCCCTAGGTCCCCACTTGAGGGCAGCAGTGCTAGCTTTTATGCCCTCAGGGCTGCCTACTGCTGGCTCTGCATTGCAAGGGCGTTAAGGAGAGGAAGGGTGTAGAGGTGAGGCGAGGAGCAACTGGGAACCAGGCTGGGGAAGAATTCTCAGAAGAGGGATTTTTATAATGGGAGACAGGGCTGTATCCATGGAAGTGGGGGAATTCTGGAATAAATGCCTGGTCTCTGCTGAAGACTGAGCAACGCAACATGCTCAGAGGTACGGGAGCTGTGACATTCACGGATAATCAAAGCTGGCGGCTCCTCGTAAACCTGAAGAGCTGGAACGTGCTGATTTTCGTCTTGCCACTAGAGGGCAGAATACGAAAAGAAGACTTACACTGGCTTTACACCCCTGGAGGAATTTTAGTTTCCGAAAGGATTAATCTTGATCTTGTTAACATGTGTATCTGGTCAAGTCATTTCCCTGATTACACATTTTCACTAGCTCCCTGAAGTCTCCAGAGTAAAGTCTGAGCTGATGAGAACAGTATACAAAACCGTTTCCTAAGTGTCCTTGGTCCTCCTAACTACCTTACTTATCGGTTGGCCCCCTGCTCCCCACTGAACATACACAACCTTAGGGAGAGTAATGAGGTAGAAAGGGTGAGGGTTTGGAGTCAAGCATGAGCCAGTAAACCACCCCAGACTCCCTCTTCCCCCTCACTCTCACATTCAACTCCACTAACTCCCGTCTATTCTATCCCTTAGATGAACTCCATGAGGGCAAGACCCTCATTTGCCTTGTTTAACTTTATATCCTTGTTTAATTTTATATCCTCGTACTAACAGTAGGAGCTTATGTATTATGTCCAATACATATTGGACAGAGGAATGAATGAATGAATACTTACGTGGCACTTTTATCATCCTGGTCCACTTTACTACTGCCTTTTACCTGGTCTGCAATAGGAACCCAAAGGGTCGCCCATGTCCCCCTTTATTCCCTGTAATCCACTCTATACTCTGCAACCAGAGTGATCTTTCTGAAACACAAATTTGCCTAAAACCCTCTGATGGCTTCCCACAGCTCTTAAAATAAAGACAATCATCCATAGAGTAAGTATAATTTAGCAGTTTGGGCACTTGCTAGTTAAGTGATCATAAGAAAGTTACTAAATCTCATTTAGTCTTGATTTTCTCATCTTAAAAAAAAAAAGTAAGGAATAATTATTCCCACCTGACAGGGTTGGTGGGAGAATTAAACAAGCCATACATACACATAAAAGGTTTAGCATAGTGTTCAGTTCTGTGTTCAATAAATGGTCATTACAATTGTTAGGTCCTGAATGAGGTAGTCCCGGCCTATCCCTTATTATTCCCTCTTATTTCTGGCAGCCTCATTAAAGCTACTTTCAGATCTTGGAATATGCTATGCTCTTTTTTATTCCTATTCCTCTTTCTGGTCCAGATGTAAAGTTTACTTCTTCTAAGAAGGCTTTGTCGACACTCTCCTGTCTGGTTCAGGTGACCCTGCAATGGCTTCCCTTAACACCCTATATACCATTTATCACGGCATTTGTTATCCACTCCTGGCACAGTGACTGATATTTAGCGATGCCTCAGTCAATAAATGTGTTGAGTCAACTCTAGACACACTGCATTTCTCTTTTTCCATGTTCTTTGTATATGTTATTTCTTCTTTCTGTTCTAAACAGAGCATCATGACTGCTATATCCATATTTCCTTTCGAAGGGAAACTTCACTACCTATAGCTGCTGTTGAAGAGGTAGCCCGAGGTGGCCACAGTTCATGGAGGTACTTGCGCCTTAGCTGACAGGACCAGAGTTGGCATCTGATGCAATGGTGGACAACCCAGAACCTGGCCAGCAACTTACAACATACCTGACACCAATAAAGGATGAGGTCAATCAGATACTCTCTAAGAATGAATTAGAAAAAGGAGAGAATGTGGCTATTAATAACAGGAACAAGATCTAAAATCATATATAAAGAAAAGTCATGAGAGGGGACTTCCCTGGTGGTCCAGCGGCTGAGAGTCCACACTTCCAATGCAGAGAGTATGAGTTCAGTCCCTCGTTGGGGAACTAGGATCCCTCATGTCCCGTGGCATGGCCAAAAATAAAAGAGAGAGAAAGAAGGACCCCTCAGGGTCACGAGGGGTCAAGGCAGGCTCTAGCTGTGGATAAATAGAAACGACAGGGAAGAGAGCATAATACAAAGCAGAGACCAAGGAACCAGTTGGAAAGGAGGCCAGGAAAACAGCTAAGTCATGCTAATGACTGAGCATCAGGATTAAAATACCCAAGATGCTCTCTCTCGCTCTTCTGGGCTGTTACTTTTCCTGGTTTTCTTGTGACTTCTATCTTTCAAATAACCTTGTTGAGCTGGAGTGACCTAGAGTGCCTGATTGATAAGCTGTTTCTGTTTAGGAAAACCCAGGCATCCTTCAAGGCTGAATTTCTGGCTCTGTCTCTGTTCTCTCTCTCCATTCAGAGAAGTACTTGTCATGTTACCTGTAATTACTGGGTATTCTATTTCTACCATGTGGGTATCAGCCTTTAAACTCTTTGAGGATAGGGCAACTTGTCTGTGTTTCTCAGTTACGTACTCTGTCCAGAGGCATCCTTGATATATAAAACCAGGGACTAATCAAAGTACTTTACATGTTTAAATTTATGTAAGCCTCATGACAGAGAAGGCAGTGGCACCCCACTCCAGTACTCTTGCCTGGAAAATCCCACGGACAGAGGAGCCTGATGGGCTGCAGTCCATAGGGTCACAAAGAATTGGACACAACAGAAGCAACTTGGCAAACATGCACGCAAGCCTCATAAAAGCCCTCTAAGCAGGGTACTATTATCTTTCCCATTTTACAGATGGGGAAAATGAAGCACAGAGAAACCCTGCCAAAAGTACCAAGTAAAGGGTAGAGAAGGAATTCAAACCAGGACATTTGGCTCTAGAGTCGTGTGCAATATGACCTTGAACTAAAGGGGAGGAGTGTGCAGAGAATAGTAGTTAAAATGAATATCTGAATTTCACAAAACTTTATGTTAGTGTCTTATTTATTTCCATAACTTATTCAAGATTCCACATTGTATTTAGTTGCATTGAGCAACTTCAGCCACATGCAAAAAATTCTGGTAAATTCTCTTTTCATTTTTACTCTGTTACAAATACAGGGGTGTGTTAAAGTATCTTTGTATTAATTTCTCATTTAAATAGTTTCTTCTCTGTAATCACCCTCTGTGTTTTTTCTGTCTTCTAACTTTGTTGAGGTTTTCAATGGCTAAATCAAAGACCTCTCTTGGTAAATGTCACATTGCACTTGAAAATTTGTGGGTTATTTTCAAATATCATTGGATAAGGATTTCTAACACGATTCTACAGTGACAAGAGGACAGACTCTGTATGTTTTTAATATCTTTAGATCAAGAAATTTTTTTTACCTTGTTTTATGTCCCTGGATATGTTCCAGTGTCTCCTAGTTTATAGTCTCTGGGAACTTGAATATAATTGGTATCCTACTGTTGCGTGAGAATTGTCTAAATCTTACTTATGTTGACGTGGTTCATGGTGCTTTTCAGCTGTGCTTCTACTTTTCTGTATATCCATTCTATTAATTTTTGAGAGTTAGACATTAAAACTCCAACTAAAAATCTGAATTAATCTACTTAAAAAATAATTGTAATATATAGTAGAGCTATATGTGACTTTGTTCCGTATTTTTCAAGGCTCCTGTCAATGTGTTATCGTACTTTCATAATTCAAAAAATAAAAAAGAAAGAGAAACAAACGGAATATTTGAACACTCTTCTACAGGGTATGAAGCACTTTCGCGTGTATTTTATGAGGACATCAGGAGTCCCCTCCCCCTCTGTGGGAAACCAACTAGCACTTCTAGCCCTGAAATGCCAACTACCTGGATTCTTTCTACCAGCACAGAAAAAAAAATGAAGTATAAGTAAAGGATACATACAGATGTATTTTTTAAAGTCCATGGAGTCCTAGAGATGTTGATACTTAATAGATTGGTCAGATTTCTAGGCTAGTGTCCAAAGAAAGAATTGTGTTAGAATTTTTTAAAGATTTTTTTTTTTTATGTGAACCATTTGAAAAGTCTTTATCAAATTTGTAACAATATTGTTTCTGTTGTTTATGTTGTTTCTCTTGCCTAGGAGGCATATGGATCTTAGTTCCCTGACCAGGGACCCAGCCCTCGGATTCTTAACCACTGGACCACCACAGAAGTCCCTGGAATTTAGAAACCTTTCATCTGGGGCAAAACAGCCAGTTTCTCAGCTGTTCCAAGAACTGAGTCTCTCCGTAAAATCAGCAATTGAAAGTATGTATTCGGTGTGGTGGAGAAGGTGGATGGAGTGGTCATTCCACATTATACTATTGTTTTTAAAGGAGTCTGAGTTTGGGGACTGATGCCTATATTGGCAGCTTCAATCATTGTGTTTGAGTTACCATGACAACAAGCCAAACTTCAGGGGCTATTTATTAGTGAGTGGTAAGGAGCCAACTGAAAGGGAAGCTCTTTGAGGAAGCCTGGGGTTGTTTGGGGGTGGTAGTGGAACAGGGTACGTGGTACAAGGTAAATCCAGATACTTGCTGGCTAGGTATACAAGTAACCTCCTCCTGATTGCCTGTATCTCAGAGATCTGAGTGAGTAACCAGAGGAGAGGTCTGACAGTAGCAACTGTTCAGCATGAGAATGTTCTTAAATATTAATGGTGTTGTGGAAGAACAGGAAGAGCCTTTAGGTTCCTCCGAAAGTGAGGGAATGCACAGGGAGCTTTGTTCAGTGCTCTGTGGTGACCTAAATGGGAAGGAAATCCAAAAAAGAGGGGATGTATGTATACAGATAGCTGATTCACTTTGCAGTACAGCAGAAAATAACACAACATTGTAAAGCAACTATATTCTGATTAAAATATTTTTAAATAATAAAAATAAAAGACAATTAAAAATTTTTACAAAAGCGAGAGAACAGCAGGAGATGCCTATACCTGAGTAAAATTTACCCAGGAAGTGAGTGCAGTTTGTGTTAGGGCTGAATTCCTGGTGACACAGCCATATGGCTTTTGCTGACTGCCATCCTCCAGACAGTATATTCCTTTTGCAGAGTGGCTAACATGTATTTAGGATGGTGCTTTCCTCACGGTTCACCTTTACTCCTTCCCCCAGCATCAGCTGGTACTCTTAAATGAGGGTGCTCCTACCTGTCCTTCCAGCCTGAATTTCTGCCCCAGATGAAGGGTCTGGATCTTTCCCTCAAGCCACTTCCTCGCATCTCTGATTTCCTCCCCGAGAGTAGGAGGCTCCAGGGGACCACAGCTGACTCTGCCAGGCACAGAGGGTTGAGTCATCCCGCAGGCGTCAGAGCTGTTAGCAAAAGCTCTGCTGATCTGTATGCAGCTCCAACTCCCTCTCCGGTTCAGAGTTTTGGAGCCGTCTTGTTCAAAAGTAAAGAACGGAACACAGATGGCTGGTAACAGGATCCCACAGGAGCCTCCTCTCCCACTGAGCCCATCCTGCTAATCCTTTTATAGGAGAAGAGAAAATAAATGGTGAATGAAGAAAGAAGAAAAACAAAGGTGTCAGTTTTGCTTTGTCCTTTGGGTTTTGGTGGAAGGCCTCTGAGAACAACCTCCTGCTCCTCATTACATTTCCCAAACATTTCCCCTTCCTGGTCCTTGTTTCTTCTGGTCTGCTTCTTTCCCCTCCCAGTTCTCTACTCTCTGTAGCATCTTTGAATCTGATGGAGTATTTTGCTGAATGTCTTCTATTTAACCAGGCAATTGTAATCCATACAGACAAAAGAAAATTAAATGCACCAGAAGTGCATGTATCAGGTGTATCTCTTGGGAGTTTCTTTAGTTTCTCCTCTTCTACTGAAGCAGCATAATGCATTATAAAGAGTACAGGCTTTGGAGCCAGAAAAAAGTGGGTTCTAAGCCCTGTCCCAGGAAATAAACGTTAAAAAAAATCTGCTCTGTCACTTACTAGCTGGGTCATTTTGAGCAATTTACCTAAACTCTCTGAGCTCCAGATATGGCATTGGAATACATATATCAGTTCACTTCATTCGCCCAGTCATGTCTGACTCTCTGCAACCCCACGGACCGCAGCACGCCAGGCTTCCCTGTTTATCACCAACTCCCAGAACTTGCTCAAACTCATGTCCATCGAGTCGGTGATGCCATCCAACCATCTCATCCTCTGTCGTCCCGTTCTCCTCCTGCCTTTTATATGTGTATAATAGTGTCTATGTTGTCAGTTGATTCATAGATTAAATTAGATAGAGGTAAAATACAGTACCTAGGGACTGTTCTGGTGGTCCAGGGGTGAATAATCCACCTTGCAGCGCAGGAGACATGGGTTTGATCCTTGGTCAGGGAACTAAGATTCCATATGCTGTGGACCAACTAAGCCCACACACCACACTTAGAGAGTCCACGTGCCGCAACTAGAGAGTCCATGTGCTACAACAAATGATCTCGCATGATACAATGAAGATCCCTCATGCAACAACTATGCAGCCAATTAAATTAATTAATTTAAAAAAGCATAGTATCTGCAACATCATAGGTATGCCCAGTAAATATTAACTTTCTCTTTCTTCTCATCTCCTGTTGCAATAAATACCAGGCCCCTGATTTTCAAGTATCTGAAAAAAATTTTTTTTTCCATTGAGAAAGTAGCATCCACGATCAGGTGCTACTGATGCAACTGAAGACAGAAAGGCAAGTGGGAAGTGTGTGTGAGTGTTTTTGCAAGACCAGAAGACCAGGACTTTGTAAAAACTAGCATGCGAATACAATAAGGTTGCTTTCCCTCAGTTTAGAGATTCCTGGCCAAGACTGCTGGTTTCCTCATGTTGCTGCTGTAGCATGGTTGATACTAATTTATTGTCCTTGGAAGATAAGATGCTAGGTTGCTGATTAGGTAAGTTATTACCTGTCTCTAAGCTTCTCTGGAACACAGGATCACTAGCTCCTCTTCAGTTCAGGAAAGGAGGAGGACTGGTTGAAGTCTGTGTAAATTCCAGGAGGAAAGTTAAGTATGGTTTGGTATTATCCTTGGCACTGAGAATACCAGAAGTGTTTGTACAGTCAGGTCAAATGCCACTGTTCAATTTATGTGACTACCAAAGACTTAGCTGACACAGGGCTGTGGTTTGACATGGTTTCTTTGTTCCAGATAGCAAACACGTGCGATGTCAGTTGTATTAATGTGCCGTGCTCTAGTGAAGCAAGAAGGAGGCTGATGATGGGGCCAGGATACTGCACCTCATTCTCTCTGACCAGGAGCTCTCTGACAACACGTTTTTCCTGTCTCTCTTTGTAACTGGTAATTAGGTTCTCAGCTGAGCTGTCAGGAATCTTGACAAGTTTCACAGGCAATCACCATTAGACAATTTACAACTGTAGGCTTTTTATAACTGGCACAGTCCCTCCCCAGGAAGCAAAGTTTCTCAATCCTAATCTCCTCCTATCATTCCAAGAGTCTGATCTGAGTGGAAGGCTGGCTCAGTACATTATCCAGTTCCAAAGCAGACTATTGCTTCCAGTGGAGGTGATGGGCAAACCTCTGTATTCACATATGCCCTCAATAATAAGGGGATATGGTTGGGTAACAGAGTGGAAGTTGTCCAAGCCAGAGGTGACATGCGCCTATGAGAATTTAACAGAGCCTATCAAAAAGAGAGAAAAAAAATTAGTTAATAAAGTGGCTTTTTCTTTTGTTCTTAGAAAGCTCAACCCCTGTACACTCAAAAAATTGAAAGCAAGGACTCAGATATTTGTACATCATGTTCATAGCAGCATTATTCCCACTAGCCAAAAGCTGGAAACAACCCAAATGTCCATTGACAGATGAATGCCTAAATGAAATGTGATACCTACACCATACATGGAATATTATTTAGCCTTCAAAAGGAATGAAATTCTTTTTTTTTCAGCCACCTATGAGGTTTTGGGGATCTTAGTTCCCTGACCAGGGATAGAACCCATGTCTCCTGCACTGACAGGCGGATTCTTTACCACTGAGCTACCAGGGAAGCCCTGAATTGCCTATATTTAAATGGTTAAAGTGGTAAATTTTTTAATGTATATTTTACCACAATCCTTTTGGATTAGGGAACTTAGGTAGTGGATAAAAAGAAATCAGTTCTTGGGGAGTTCCCTGGTGGTCTAGTGGTTAGGATTCTGGACTTTCACTGCATGGACTGGATTCAAATCACTAACTGGGGAGCAGAGGTTCCACAAGCTGTGCCAAAAAAAAACCAAAACCAAAACCAAACCAAAACAAAAACTCAGTTCTTCCCAGAAACTCCTCAGATGAGCTCGAATACTTACCTTGATCACAGCACTGGCCAGACTGTACCATCAAGACTATGATGCTGCTCATCTCTTGTGTTTTGCATCCATCCTCTCTCTTTCTCTTGCTGGGAACGAGCCTGTCCTCTAATCATAGTCTATGTGGTTCTTGTGACATTGACTCTACTCTGCACTCCAGGGATGGAGCAGGTTTATCAGGCCTAAACCGCCAGTGTGTGCAGCGTATGACACTCCCCTGGCTCTGGGTCAGGGATGGGCACACGATCCAATCAGAGCCAATGAGAGGCAAGAAGATTTTCTCTGGCATTTGGGGGAAAGAAATTCTCTTCTTTTCCCCCCCAAAATTGGATGACAATAATGATAAGAATAATGAAAATAAGTTATTTTATTAATACTTAATAAATTAATAATTATTAATAATAATTTATTAATAAGATAAGTACTTATTGAGTGCTTATTCTATGCCAGGGAGAGTTCTGAATACAATTTATGTTCTTTAGCCCTCATGATAACTTTACTGAGTAGGGGACTTCCCTGGTGCTCCAAAGGCTAAGCCTCCCAATGCAGGAGGCCTGGGTTTGATTCTTGATCAGGGAACTAGATCCCATATGCTGCAACAAAGACTGAACATCTCATGTGCCGCAACTAAGACCCAGCACAGTCAAATAAATAAATAAAAAGAAATATAAAAAGAAAAGAAAAGCACAAAGTATATATATATGTATGTATGTATGTATTTTGAACTATATTGGGTAGGTACAATTATTATTCCCTTTTTACAAATGGTGGAAATGAGGCACAGAGTGTTTCGATCAGCCTGCGAAAGCTCTCATAGCCAGCGTGTGGTGAGGCCTGATGTCAAACCAGCTTTCACTCTGAACCACTACACTCTGTTGCCTTGAAAGGATGTAAGAACTGGAGTTGCTGATGCCTCTTTCTGTGAAGCTTCAGACCACACGCAGCATGGTAGAAGTCCTAGAGATGAAACCAGAGTATTTAGCCCGGAAGCAACTCTGCCTGAAGCTAGCCTGTGGAGTTTTTAACATATGTGAGCCAAAATATTCCCCCCCCTTTTTTTTTTCCTTAAACTTCTCTGGGTCCTGTTTCTATGTCAGCCAAAGGACTTTGGACTGTTTACTTGTTGACTTTTCCCATTAGGCTGTGACTTAAGAATAGGAATGCTTTTCATCTCTATATCCATAGAGCCTAGCATAATTCACATAACTGACATTCAGTAATGATTGCTATCTCTCAATGCATCATTCCATAAACACTTGTTGTGGTTTATGTGTAAACTGGGTTAGATGTGGGAGATGGAAATAAAATGAGTGAATGAAAGTTGTTATCCTGGAGTATATGGAAGAATACCAACTATAAAGGTTAATGTGATAGAGAACTCTAGGGATGCACATGTGTGCTAGAGTTTCCAGGAAGTTGCAGTCACCTTGATAATATGTACCTGGATGCTGGGCAGGGCATTTTCTGGGTTCCTGCAGATGCCAGACAATCTCAGGATTGTCTAACATCCTGAGAATGTCTGGAAGGCACCTGCCTCCCAAACTGATGTACAGACCAGATTTACACCTGGCACTGTCATATGAACCACGTGTTTTCCGCTGTGCTTCCCTGTGTTGCTTGACTTTCAAAAGCACGTTCTGTAAAATAAGTGTGCCCTGCCCAATTCTCGTCATTATGGTGAAAATCAGAAGAGGTAATAGATATGAACATTCTACAATGTAACTTTCCAGATGACTGTTGCTTTCTTTTACCTGGCCACAGCAAACACTTACATACTGTACTCTAAGAAGCATCCCCACAAAACCATGTCGTTTGGCCTCGCCAGCAGTTCTATTCTCCTTGTAGTGAACATCTGTTGTTTTTGTCTGTCCAGAATTTCTCCCTCATCTTCTGGCAAAAAGTACCCTACATTCTTTTAAGGAATTTCCTCTCCATCACTCCATGTAATTTTGTGGAGCTGTTACTCAGAGCCACTTGCCACAGGGTGAACACATAATCCCAGCTAGGGCCATCAGAATGTCTCACCCGTTGGTGAAGAGACTAGCCCACAGAGGAACATATGACACAGGGTCCAAGCTGGGCTACTCAGCGATGCTCCTTTGGATTTTTTTAAAAAGATGTATTTATTTGTTCATTTATATTTGGCTGCACCGGGTCTTCATTGCTGCATGAGGGCTCTCTTTAGCTGTGGTGAGCATAGGCTACTCTTCGTTGCAGTGCATAGCCTTCTTGCAGTGGCTTTTCTTGTTGCAAAGCACACACAGGCTCTAGGTGTGTGGGCTCAGTAGCTGTGGCACGGTGCACTGGGTTAGTTGCTCCAAGGCATGTGGAATCTTCCCGGACAAGGGATCAAACTCATGTCCCCCCACATTGGCAGGCAGATTCTTATCCACTAGACCACCAGGGAAGCCCTCCTTTGGCTTTTATTACTATTAAGTGAGATGGAGAATCTTCCCTTTACCTTTAGGGTCACTAAACTGGGATGATGTCAATCTGGACTTCTGTGGTCACTCCTTTCACTCCCCTCTGCTGCCTTGCCCCATCCCTCTGCCCCATGAATCAACTACGAAGATGGAAGTTCATCTAATATGATCTATGTGAAACCTGCTTACATGTCTCCTGGAAACACTATCTATGGTCCATATGCCCTAAATTCTGATGTGCTCATTCTCACAAAGTCCCAAATGACTTCAATTTCTTACATTTACAATATTGTAACATTTTTATGTTGAGAATATTTGTGAAGAGGAGAAATAAAGGATGAGTTTCATGATAACCATTTGTATGTTACCATTTGATCACTAGACTAGATGTCTAGTGTTTTTGGGCAACAGGTGAAAGAGAGCAGGTTATGCAAGAAAGGCCACATAGCATGCGAGCTTAAGTGGTTGTATAAACCTCAATTTTGGAACAGGGACTCCTGTTACTAGTGATCACAACACAGGGTCATGTCAGCAAGGGAAGTATCTGGTTAAAACTGATACTAGAAAACTCCTTGATGGACTTCCCTGGTGGTCCAGTGGCTAAGACTCCACTCTCCCAATGCAGGGGGCCTGGGTTCCATCCTTGGTTGGGGAACTAGATCTCACAGTCTGCAACTAAAGATCCTATGTCCTGCACCTAAGACCCAGTGTAGCCAAACTAAAGAGAAAAAGGAAAGAAAGAAGTCTCCTTGATTCATTTCCTGTGTATAGACAGTATTAATGGCAGAATTCAGTGCTGGGGTATACTAAACTAGATGATAGCAGTGGGAAGCACCTGGATCCTCTAGCTGCATTCCCCCCTCCTCAATACAAACACACACAAATTTATAACAAAAATCCAATCTATAGACAAAAATAGTCAAGCATTTGGAAACTGGGTATCATGTGTGGAGAGGAGGAAAGGAGAGACCAAAAGGGGCAAACATCTGACAAAGTTCTTTAAATTCCTGAGGCACTGGACTTTTCCGTTACAGGGTTTAATGCATTTCCTCCCCCTCACCCCCTCCAAGCTGATTTGAACTGTCACTTTCAACCAAAGTCTTCTTGCTAGTATTGCACTACTGCCCAGCAAACAGAAGGCTCAAAGACGAAGCCCAAAGATAATCTTAGGCCAATAAAATGTCAACTTGTTTGATGTTTTGATTGCCAGCTGTTTGTTTCATATCTTATGTAGCACAACTCCCTTAGGACTTTGTGTTTTTGTTTTTAATCCTGGCAGATGTCAGCAAAAGACAAGGGCATGACAAAATCACCAGTTGATCCAGAAGTGCATTCCAAAAACCTCTCAGTCTGCAACCATGCAGCCCAACCCTTGCCACATTCACAGATGTCCCAGACAATTGTGATGTACTGATCATGGGTGCCTGCCAGACAGTAGCATCAGAGAAGAGTGATGAATATTTACCTCCTGACATACACACACACACACACACAACATCTACCACTTGAAAACATTTCCCATGGGTTAGGCACTTTACATATTACCTTATTATTTTTTAAATAATTTTAAAAATTTATTTATTTTTGGCTGTCCTGAGTCTTTGTTGCTGCACAGGTTTTTCTCCAGTTGGAGTGAGCCGGGGCTACTTGTCATTGCATTGCACAGGCTTCTTATTGCAGTGGCTTGTTTTGTTGCATAGCACAGGCTCAAGGGCACCCAGCTTCAGTAGTTGCGGCACGTGGGCTCGGTAGTTGCAGCTCCCTGGCTCTAGAGTACAGGCTCCGTAATTGTGGCACATGGACCTGGTGGCTCTAAGGCATGTGGGGTTTTCCTGGATCAGGGATCAAGCTCGAGTCTACTGTTTTGGTGGGTGGATTCTTGACCTCTGAGCCACTAGGGAAGCCCCATGTTACCTTATTTAAATCCTCACACAACCCTGTGAGGGAGGTAATGTCAACCCCGTTTTACAGAAAAGGAAAGCAACACAGCCGGGTTATGAAGTCAGCACAAAGTAACATACTCACTGACAGGAGTAAGAGAGGGAGATGGAACTCCACAGTCAATTTTTTTTGTTGTTAGACACTTTAATTTTCTTTGTTAATATACATGCATTGCTTTTAGTTGTTAAAAATAATTTAATTTTGTTTTTAGTTATCTTAATATATATGGTTAATTGGCAACATTGTTTACAACATATTGTGTCAAGTGCACCACATGGAACATTTAACAAGATAGATAATATCCTATTTATATTCTCACAATACAATGAAAAGGATTCAACTCAAGCCAGAGCCTGTAAGAAACTATTTGCATATCATGTACATCTGATAGAGAACCTCTACAGCCCGTGTTTTTAACTCCGGCCGTATAGCCTTCACATCTACTGCCTGATATCTTCAGGGCTGGCTTTCTTTAAGACTCCGGGGCAGCTGCTTTAATTTATTCATGGCTTTTGCTACAGATGCTTATCTGATAGATACCTGAGACTGAAAGTTTTCTAGGGCAGGACTTTCTTGAACTAAATTGTATTCTACCATCCTTAGAGACCTTGGCCCAGCGTTTATTTCTGTGTGGTAAAATGGAACAATCTGGGACTTCCCTGGTGGTCCAGTGGCTGAGACTCTACAACCCCAGTACAGGGGAACCTCAGTTACCTCAAGTGAGAAACAGGTATGAACCACCACAGCAGAGGCCATGGGGATGAGGAACCAGGCCAATTCAAGAACTGTTCAGGAGTTAAATCCACAGAAAGCACAGTCCTTGCAACCATTCTAAGTACTGACTACCACTGATGAGTGTAAATTTCTTTTCTTTCTTGGATAAATTCTAAGAATTGAATAACATATATTTTACAGTATCTACTAAAAATACCTTCATGTTGAACAAATCTGACGTTGGGATATGCCCCTGTAGGTGTGTGTGTGTGTGTGAAATTTGAAGAATTTGAGGAAAGAGGCCTATTAGCACAAGATCAGAAGCACAGATCTGGAATAATAATAATAATATTAAGACAGCCAGAGTCTCTTAAGATGCCCTATATATTGAGGAAACAGAGTGGGGTGTGGGGGAGCTGTAATTTAGGCAGAGATAAGTGTGAGAACAAGGTCATGGCTGATACAAAATTCTATAAAAACACTCCCTATACAACATCAAACCTTTATTAGTCTTAAAAAAATTTTTTGGGGGGCTATGCCATAGGTCATGCAGGATCTTAGCTCCCCAACCAGGCAGAGTCTTACTCACTGGACTGCCAGGAAAGTTCCCAACATCAAACCTTTAGATTTAACTCCCAGTTTACAAGAAAAATAGTGACTGAAGCAAATGTGAAATGACATCGTAAGGATGCAACTGGCCAAGTCCAGAATGTGGAAAGTTCTTAAGATATGTAATCTGGTTTCTTCAACAAATAGACTGTGTGTGAAAAAGGAAGGAAGACGAAAAAAAGGAAGGGAAAATGTTATACATGAAAAGAAACTTGAGAGACATATTTATCAATCAAGTGCAAAGTGGAGATCCCGATTCGGATAAATAGGGTATGAAATAATATTTTGGAAACTATTGGGGAAAAAACTGAACATGAGTTGGGTATTAAATCGTATTAAGGACATATTGTAAAGGTGTGATAAAGAAATCATGGTTATGTTAAAAGTATTTATTAGAGATACATATTCAGTTCAATTGCTCAGTTGTGTCTGACTCTTTGCGACCCCATGGACTGCAGCACACCAGGCTTCCCTGTCCGTCACCAACTCCCAGAGCCTGCTCAAACTCATGTCCATCGAGTCAGTGATGCCATCCAACCATCTCATCCTCTGTCATCCCCTTCTCCTGCCTTCAATCTTTCCCAGCACCAGGGTCTCTTCCAATGAGTTAGTTCTTCTCATCAGGTGCCCAAAGTATTAGAGATTCAGCTTTATCATCAGTCCTTCCAATGAATATTCAGGACTGATTTCCTTTAGGATTGGCCAGTTTGATCTCCTTGCAGTCCAAGGGACTCTCAAGAGTCTTCTCCAACACCACAGTTCAAAAGCATCAATTCTTTGGCACTCAGATACCAGAGTTATCAGAAAACAGAGATACATATTAAAGTAAATATTTACAGGTGAAGTGTTATCATGATTTATTAGAGATTTACTTAAAAGTGCATGGGGGTGGACTTCCCTAGTGGTACTGGATAAGAATGGACCTGCCAATGCAGGGGACAGGGGTTCCATCCCTGGTCAAGGAAGATTCACGTGCCACAGAGTAACTGAGTCCATGCGCCACAAATATCGAGCCCGCATGCTACAACTACTGAAGCCTGTGCACCTAGAGCCTGTGCTCTACAACGAGAGAGATGCTGCTGCAATGAGAAGCCCATGCTCAAGAAGAGTAGCCCCTGCTCACCTCAACTAGAGAAAGCCTGTATGCAGCAAGAAGACCCAGCACAGCCAAACAAATAAACCCCCATTGGGGTGAGGGAGAAGGTTGTGGGAGAACAGGTGAAACAAGAATGATGAAGTGTGATAACCAGTGAAGTTGGGATAATGGTCATGAGGTTTACTATTCTGACTCCTTTTTTTGTTTGAAATTTTCTGTAAAAAATTAAGAACAAATATTACAGGAAAGCATGAATCTCTTTCCATTCCCAACTGTATAAAGCAGCCAGAAGAGAACATTCTTGCTGTAACACTTTCAGAAAATGGGATCAGGATTGGAGGGCATTATTTAAGGAGTATGTGGCGGGAGAGGGGCTCCAGGAACAGGACGGTACAAGAAAAACTGTTTCTGAGCAGTGCTGAAAGAGCCATGCTGCTGCTGCTGCTGCTAAGTCACTTCAGTCGTGTCCAACTCTGTGTGACCCCATAGACAGCAGCCCACCAGGCTACTCCGTCCCTGGGATTCTCCAGGCAAGAACACTGGAGTGGGTTGCCGTTGGAACACAAATTTCAAGGTGAAAGGAGTATCAACTACGCCAACTATTGTAAATGTCAAGAAGAAAGGGATCAAAATGAAAACTCCACTAGATATAGCTAGGAAGTCACTCTTGACCTTGGCAGGATCAAAGTTTTCATTTTCAGTGGAGGTGGGATGATATACAACTTTTCCACGAACTTGTCTATGAAGGAGAGGTAAGGTGAAAATTGTAATCTCTCCTTCAACCTCAAAGAAGAAGAAATTAGGGCATTTTTTTGGTTTTTCATGTTGAGGGGAAGTTGCCCCTTTGAGAATGATTGATGATATAGATGAAACGAGTAATGACTGACTGATTTGCAAAGCAAGGAGTCTTACTAGGAGAGGGAACATTGAGAACAAATTATACATACATCCTGCTGAAGCAGAGAGCTAGTTTTTTTCTGATCACAGCCAATGTACTTGCCTAGCTTAACTTCCAATTATTGTTCTGGTGTACATATTCACTCACAAGTCCCACACGGCAGATCTATTTATCTCAGTTTTATACGCTGAAGAAAAAAGATTTTTTTTATGACTGCACTTTAGGCATACCTTTTGGTTCTTGAATAAAATTGCTCTCTTTGTGGCCTACTGAAGAGGTTTTCCCCTTTAAAAGGTTTTCATTACAAAAACTGAGAAGCACTGCGTCTTCTCTTAGAACTCTTCAGTTTGTTTACTGTTCTTATTACTCAGCCTACTCACTCTACAAAAACTTTTCAAGAATTTCTCCTTTTTCTACCATCGCTAACATATAGGACGGTGTAGATTTGTATTTCTCTTATTAACGTTCCAAAAATTATTATAAACTTTTCGAATCTGAAAAACTCAGTTCTATACTGATTAAGCTGACCAGCTTATCTCCGAATTCCAAGGAGGCATTGAAGTAAGGTGTGTAAGAAGGGGATTATTCAACACGTCAGGGAAAACTTCATTCTCAGGTTTATTGGGGAGGGGGGTGCACATACTTTGGGAGTGGGAAAAGCAGAGGCGGAGGAGAGCAGATAAGCTCTTCTTTCTTAGGTTTCAGGGTGAAATAAACGCACCTGACGCCCGCGTGGCAGAAAAGCTCCGCCAGCTGAGCGAGCCAGGGCTGGACAGAGGCTGTAAACTCGGGGACACGCGTGAGACTCCGCCCAGTGGAAGCACTCGCGCGTTCCCGTGAGGGCGTGCACGCGTACGCAGTCTTGTCTCGCGCAGGGTCGAGCCTGTCAGGCGGGAAATCTCGCGAGATCGGAGACTGGGATGACTGTCGGGAGGAGGGGAGTGGTGTCGGGGAAGGGGGGGAATCTGGGCAGCGGCCGGGCTCTGTGGCTTCAGGGCTCGGAGAGAGAGAGGGAGGGTGGCAAAGAGAGTGAGTCGGTGCCGCCGTCTGCCTAAGCAGAGAGGAGGGGTCCCGCTTGCCTGCGCCCTTCGCGGGCCGAGAGCGCGAGGCACCCGCAACCTCTGAGGCCTCCGGCCCCTGGGGACCCCGCCCCGCCGCCGGCCGGCCGGCCCGGGGCCTCTCTTCCCTTTGTGAGCGCCCCCTTCCCAGGGGTGGTGGTGGTGGCGGAGGGCTGTGCGTGGGCCCGCCCGCCGAGGGGCCGCGGCGGGGGACCGAGAGGGCCTCGGCTGTGTGAGGACAGGAGGCGGCCGAGGCCCGGGCCGGTTCCCCCGAGGCGGCGGCGGCGGCGGCGGCGGCTCCCGGCACTTCCCCGCGCCATCTTAGCTGAGCCCAAGCGCTGAGGGCGCCTCCTCGACCCCGGTCGTCCCCTCGCCCCCCCCCCCCCCCCCCCCCGCCCCTTGTCGCAGAGCTTGGGCTGGGCGGCTTGCTGGGGCTCCGGGGGGGGGGGCGGCGGTCTGTCGCCTGGCCCCCTCCTCCTCCTCACTCCTTGCCCTCCAGCGTAGCGGCTCCCCCGGCGCTGCAGGGGGCTGCGCCTGCCTACTCCGCCCCAGACCTGTCGGCGAAAGGGTAAGGGCACCTCTGCTTTGGGAAAGGGAGACATGGAGGGGGCGGGGAAATTCGGCCCACTCTGGCCGCTGCGCGGAAGCTGGGATGTGGGGGTGGGGTGGGGGAGGGAGACAAGGAGGGTCTGTGATTCTGTGGGTGGGGTGAGGAAGCTGGTGAGCGAGGCGCCCTCCTGTTTTGAGGGGCAAGAGCAATTGCATTCCTCTTTCCTGAGGGTCACCGGAAGGGGTGGTGGAAGGGGATGTCTCGAGGAAGGTGTGGCTCTCCTAGGGAGACAGGGTTGATGTGCACCCCGACTTAAAGGCGCGGGGTCCCCTTCCCTTCTGATCCCTCTGCTCCTCCCCTCTTCTTTGTAGTGTCTGTGTATTCTTGAGAAGGGAGACTGCTCTGGGTAGTCTACTGGGTAGATTCCTCCCGCCCCCCAGGAAGTCTGTACCCCACTTCTGTAGGGGTGATGGAAGCGTTTCTTTCCCCCTACCCTTCCCCATCCTTTAGTCTGCTGCAGTGCTGCAGAAGTCCAAGGCAGTTTCTTCATACATAGGCCCGTGTATACACTGAAGGGAGGGGGAGCGGGAGAGGGAAGTAATGGCGCTTCCCTTAGAAAGGTTACCCCTTTTCCTTTGGTTTCAAATCGATAACAGTACCGGTTTAATACTCTTCCTCTGAGATCTGTCCGTGGGAAGTATATCTGTTTCTGTTGTTACTGCGAGGATATGGCCACTCAAGAGGGACCCTGCCATGTTAGGAACCGTTTTGATGGTCTCTCTTGCTCTCTCATTTGAACACTAGATTGACTGTGTGAGCATATTGGGTTTTCGTTAAGATTTAAGTAAAATAATTTTGTTTTCTCTGATTTCCCACTTTTTCTCCCCTCTTCCTATGACTTTTGTAGTACTTGAAGAATTATTCAAGATTGTTCTGTACAGACAGGATGTCTGATGGACATTGCTTCTCCCTGAGCTGTGAATTTTTAGGGTTAATACTATTTTGTATACATCGAAATTGGAATTTTCCCGAAATGATTAGGCCACACACTTTTCTATTGCAAATGCTTTGTTTCTTAGTGTAAGGGAAAAATAAACGTTAATTTGCCTAATTATGCTGTAATAGAATATTCTGTAGTCAAAAAGTCATTTTCCACTTTTGCTTCAGAATGTCATATTTGTTTAAGACAAATCATCTTATCTGGTTTACAATAGTACTTATTGGTTTTGCTTAGTAGAATAGAAATAAATTTTTTAAAAATTACATTCTAGAAGTATGTTGCCAAGTTCTTGTGACCAGAGTAGTCTTGAAGTCTATAGTTGATACTTTTCTCTTTACTGATGGGTGAGTTCAAAACGTTCCATACTTGAATATTCATATAATTAAAAAACTGTTACACAGAGTGATGAAGATGACTAAATACAGAGATCATGTCTTGACATTTTACTAGCAAGTTGTATTTAGTGTTTAAGTTTTACTTGGTGGCTGACTTGTTTTTAAATACTTCCCTGCCATCTACATTTTACATTGTCCATCAGAGCTCTTTTGGTGTGTGTTGCATTTTGAAACCCATTTTAAGACAAAGATTTAAAGATGTTAGAGGCAGTAGTAGTGTTAAGCATTAATTTAGTTTTTGTCTTATTTCATGATTTTAATATAGGAGGACACGTTAATGCTATATTAAGTCAGTTTTTATTATTTTTACTTGGCAAATGGAATTCTCCTTGCTTTCTTTATTCTCTTGATTTTTTATCTGAATTCATTTAAACAGCACTTCTCATTTGAATCTTTATTTCATGGCACGATGCTGCATGTTGTGGTGGGCAGTTTTTCCCTGTATGGCAGACTGTGATGTAAAGTTTAATTCTCTATGTTATGGCTTGTTGTTGATAATTAATTCATATATTACTAGCATGTGTAAACCCCATCTTACTGCTTATTAAAGAGTGTCTGTTTTTGTCTTTCAAAGATGTAGAGAGAGGATTTATCAATAAGGGCTACAAAACTGAAGGATGTAGACAGGATATAGGTAAACTACTTGCTGTACATCAGAATGCTGGAACTAAGAAGTACTCTTTAGAACAATTATAAAGAGACCCTTGTCAATAGTTGGTAGGAATTCTGCTACAAGTGGTAAAATTATGTTCATGACCAATTAGATAAATTCATTTTTAGGGGAAAAACAGGGTTATGGCAGCTGAGTTTTGATGCTGCTGTCAGAAAGAGAATACTGAGAACTATTAGTGTGAGTTGGTTGATTCCAGATTAGTATGGTACCTCTTGTGTTTCTAAATAGTTCATCTACAAAATGGCAGTGGACATCACTTCCTGTTCTTTCACAACTGACTCTCTGAATTCCCTTTTAATGACTTAATTTTTGGCATTCTCGTATCTGATTTGCTAATTTTGTTGTATTTCTCATGCTTTATAGATGGAAGAATTTGTTAGAAAGAATTTGGTTTTAAAAGGTTTTATATAGAATTATCTTGACAGTAACTAAGTATCCTTCCAAATTAAAGGTTATTTTCTCAAACATTTAAACTCTGAGAGGTTTTAAAGAAACATAACAATATACAGGACCAAAGGTATGAGTGAACTGAATAGAAAGTAGTTACTGTATTTTCTGTAATATATATTTTAGGAGAACAGTAGATATGTAGTTAATTGACCATGTTACTATACACCATGCTTTCTGCATATCAAAGTATATGCATGATACTTGATCCCATGTTATGATGCCATCCCACTAGTATGAAGGAAACTAATTACTTGCAAAATACTAGAAGAACCAAATACTCTTAACCATAAAAAGTGTAATTTAAGAATTTGCTAGTACTTAGTAGATATGGAGCTGAAGGAGGGCACAGCAACCCATTCTAGTATTTTTGCCAGGAGAATTTCGTGGACAGAGGAGTCTGTGGGTGACGGTCCATAGGGTCACAGAGTCGGACATGACTGAAACGACTTAGCATGCACGCAGTGGATATGAATACTTAGTAAATCCAGAAGTTATCTAGAGGGCCAACTGTTGGCATTGAATTTACATTTGAGATTAATCTGTTATTCAGATTACCTGGAAATAAATTCTGTTTTTCATTTGACCACTTCAAATATTAAAATCATTTTATCTCTCTTGTGTATATCTTTTTGGTTATCGGTAGTCTGTTGTAATAATTGCACTCATACTATTAACCTTTTAGAAATTAGGAGCTTTTTTATATGTATAGTTAAGGGCTGGTGTTCAGTTCCGGATCATATATGAATGAATCTCTTCTAAAGTGTCAATTCCGTAGTCAAAAATAAAAGTGAGATTGTTGTATTAGAATGCCAACGTATGTTCATCCACCTTTAGGTTTCTGAACTTGTTCATGGCTGGATTATTTTTTATATTGTTCAAGGTTTCAAATTTTAAAATGTGAGTGTAAGAGAAAGAAATGGCAACCCACTCCAGTATTCTTGCCTGGAAAAGTCCATGGACAGAGGAGCCTGGCGGGCTATAGCCCATGGGGTTAGATGACTGAGCATGCATGCAAGAGGGTGGAGGGAGATGGGTTGGTAGCAATAAACTGGTAGAACTAAAAAATAAAATGTAAGTGTAAAAAATACAAATCCATTATATTGGATTAAAATTTTTAATTTTTAATGATAAAATTAATATTTAATATCATTAAAGTGTCTCATACCTTCTTAAAAAATCCACATGAATTTAAAAATTGTATGGAGGGACTAGAAACAATTTCAATTGGGATGTTCTGTCAACATTTGGTAACAATTATTTCTATATCAGTCTCTCTTGCTTGTGCTAGAAGATGACTTTTTGTTCTGAAATAGAGTTTAAGGCTGCATCCTCTTACCTAGTGACAAAATTGAGTGGTCCATAAAATGCCCATATTTCACAATATGAAGTACTTAGCATGTAAATAGACTTAGTGAAAGTACAGGTTACTAAATACTTTACATAGTAAATATATAGCCTGTTAAAAATCTCAATGACAGTGGCATTGTTACGTAAACATAACTACATTTAATGTACCCTAATTTAACTTTAAAGTTAAGAAGGGGATGGTTTTTACTTTTGATAAAATTATTCTATATGTTAGTGTTGTGCAGATTCAGAAATAAATGAATTACTTCATTTAAGGAAGACATATGCGAAGTTCAGTTTTTGAGAAAAGCTGCTGCTCCTTCTGCTAAGTCGCTTCAGTCGTGTCTGACTCTGTGCAACCTCATAGACAGCAGCCCACCAGGCTCCCCCGTCCCTAGGATTCTCCAAGCAAGAACACTGGAGCGGGTTGCCATTTCCTTCTCCCATGTGTGAAAGTGAAGTCGCTCAGTCGTCTCTGACTCTTCGAGACCCCATGGACTGCAGCTTACCAGGCTCCTCCGTCCATGGGATTTTCCAGGCAAGAGTATTGGAGTGGGGTGCCATTGCCTTCTCCTTTGGGAAAAGCATCAACAGATAATGGTATGGAGCACAGTATTTCGATCTGTAGTCATCAATAATAAACTGGTGCTTAATGTATCTTATTTTCACCATTTATTAGCTGTGTGACTTCTTTATGTCACTTTTTTAAGCCTCACTTTCCCTGGTGGCTCAGAGAAGGAAATGGCAACCCACTCTAGTATTCTTGCCTGGAAAATCCCATAGACAGACAGGCCTGATGGGCTACAGTCCATGGGGTCTCAAGAAGTCGGACACAACTGAGTGACTAACACACTTCCCAGTTGGCTCAGACGGTGAAGAATCCGCCTGCAATGGAGGAGACCTGGATTCAGTCCCTGGGTTGAGAAGATCCTCTGGAGAGGGGAATGGCAACCCACTCTAGTATTCTTGCCTGGAGAATTCCATGGACAGGAGCATGGCAGGCTACAGTCCTTGGTTGCAAAGAGTCGTCAAGTTGTCTGACTGAACACTTTTTCCTGGGCTATAAAATGAAAATAATGTCTACTTTATAAGGTGGTTAGGTTTAAATGGGATAATCCTTGTTAAGTACTTAACATATTGCTTGATACGTAGTAAGCACTCAGTAAGATGTTGGCTTTCACATACTGGCCACTTAATAATTTTACAGATGAAGATAGGGAGTCTTAATTTTTAAGAATGAATTATATTCCATAATTTTTATTTGAAGTTGGATTTATACATTTGGAGCTCTCTTTCTCTCTATATATCTGTGTATGTGTGTATATGTATAGACCTATATATCTGTGTATGTGTGTATATGTATAGACGCATATAACATATTTTTGAAAGAAATCGTTAGAATTTCTTTTTTTAAATAATATTTATTTGGCTTACTGAGTCCTACTTACCATGTGGGATCTTTGATCTTCATTGCTGCATGCGGGATCTTTAGTTTCGGCATGTGGAATTTAGTTTTCTGACCAGGGATCAAACCCCAGTGCCCTCCATTGGGAGCTCAGAGTCTTAGCCACTGGACCATCGCAGAAGTCCCAGAAAAGGTTACACGTCCTAACCAAGGGTAGCTTGCAAACTTTTTGTACCTATAATGAACTACTATGTGGTTCTGTAAGAGATTTTCTTTTTCCTTTGCTGGATGTAAACCTGTCTTAAAGACAAAATTTCCTTTCCCTTTGGTGGTTGTTGGTGTTCGCTGAGTTTGCATCTAGCTTTTTGCAACGCCATGGACTGTAGCCCGCCAGGCTCCTCTGTCCTCCACCATCTCCCGGAGTTTGCTCAGATTCATGTCCATTGAGTCAGTGATGCTATTAATATCTAACCATCTCATCCTCTGCCACCCGATTCTCCTTTTGCCTCATTTCCCCCTGCATCAGGGTCTTTTACAGTGAATTGGCTCTTCGAATCAGGTGGCCAGAGTTTTGGAGTTTCAGCGTTATCAGCAGCCCTTCCAATGAATATTTGAGGGTTGATTTTCTTTAGGATTGACTGGTTTGATCTTCTTGCAGTCCAAGGAGACTTCTAAGTCTCATACACTACTTCCTGAAACTCTTTTCAGTGTCCCTGGCTTTGAAGGAATTCAAAGTAGTTATGTTCTCCTAAGGCTTTTTCTAGGTATGTTTTGTAGGTATGTCCCACCTTGAACATGCTTTATATTCCACAGTATATTAATTCAGCAAATGTTAAGTGATGATTATGTGCCAATAAGACTTGGTCCCTGCCGTGGAGGAATTCTATCTTTTCATTTTTTCCACTTAAATAGTTTTCTCAAACTAGATATTCAGAGGAAAGCAGGGACCTTCCCGTGGTTGTCAGTTCCTCTAAACCAGTTCTTTTCAAATTTTAGGTTGTGACCCATTAGTGACTTGTCAATTCAATTTAGTGGATCACAACACCAGTTTTTTTTTTTTAATGAAAAATAATGGGGAAATGTCAGAGTGTGATGTGTAAGTAAAGGTGAGCATTGTAATGGGAAACTTCTTTTGACTTTATTTTTATGAGTTCTGGGTACACAGTTAAATTGTTTTGAAATTTCTTTTTGAACCCTCATATCTGAGTATGCTTATTTTTTCTTTTTCTTTCAACAACTCTACTTTCAGTCTCTCCTGATTCTAGTCTCTCATCTATTTGTTAGTTATGTTGCACATATTTACCTTCCCTAGGTCTTAAATCTTGTAGGGTACTGAAGACTTTGTCTAGTAAGTCCTGGGCAGGATGCCAGCAGTTTGGGATAGGATGATAACTTCTGAGGTTTTTATTTTGGGGAATATATTATCACATATCTAATGTCACATCTTACTTACGTGAGGGCAGTTTCTCACGAATTGCAGAATTTATTTAAAAAAAACTTTATTGGAGCATAATAAAATATATTTTTATTTGAGGCATATGTAGATTTAAACTACTAGTTGTAACATGTAATTCAATAAAGTTTGTTATATGACTAAATGTATTGAGTATATTTGAAAAATTTCAGTGTACTTCTGTGCATTGTCTAATGATATCCTTATGTTTTGATGTTTTTAATTGACTTATGATAGTAGTTACAAGTCTCTATAGTTTGTATTTTGGATTGATTTCTTCCAATTTATTCCCATGAAAACTGAGAAAAGTTTCAAAAAAAAGTTGATGAACAGCATTATTAAACAAGGTCAAGGTTTTTTTCCTTTTTTACACCTGGGAATTTAGTGTCACTCAAAATTGGAAAAGCTTTGTCTCTTTGCCAAAAGCATCCATAATCCTCGATTGTAATAACTTATTAATATGTAATTGTACTTGATAAGGAAACTTGACTCTTCAACGTTGCACAGAAAACTGTATGGTATCTATTATAGTATTTAATATATAGAATTTAAATAAACTCTTGCTGTGTAAATGGTAGATGATGATTGTGATATTTTATACAGACCATCACTTCACAGGAGTATACTATTTCAGTTGTTTCTTAAAATTCAAGGGTTCTGAGTCCTGGGGTGCAGTATAATGTGCTCACTTTCACATTCTTTACTTTATGTGATTATTAGTGATGGTAATTTTTCCGTTACCTGGAAAAGCACAAATAATTTAAACATAGAGTAATGAAAAGATCCTTTTATCTTTAATTTAGAGACTGACAAAATCGTTTTGTGTATTATGAAAGTTCAGTTCTATGAAGTAATGCCGCAAAACTTAAGGCTAAAAGGATTTTAAAAAGGAAAAGATGTGAAAATTTTCTGTTTAGGAGAGAAATGTTCTGTAGTAGAAAAACTTGAATGCTAACAGTAGAAAGTATAGAATTTGGATATTTCTTTATGTGATACTTTGAGCTCATTGTAGATATGCATGCAAATGTAAACTGGAAAAATCACTGTGTTCAAAAATAGCATGGTTTTAGGGGAAAACAAAAATAGTGATACATGAATTTTGTTTTGTAATGTATATTAGATACTTTGATAAGTTAGAAGAATAAGCTTTACAAGAGAGTTTATTCCTGTAGTAAAAGAAGTTTTACTAAAACCCTAAATAATGGATTGTTACCAGATGAGTTTTTCTTTGGTTGAATACATAAGAAATAGATATTGTTTATTATTTAATCATCAAATCAATGATAAGGGTGGTGGGTTTTTTAATTTATTTTTTGTTTTGCTTTTGCATTTGGTATTAATAGGTTCAGTTCAATCGCTCAGTGGTGTCCAACTCTTTGTGACCCCATGGACTTGCAGCACACTAAGCCTCCCTGTCCATCACCAACTCCTGGAGTTTACCCAAACTCATTTCCATTGAGTCGGTGATGCCATCCAACCATCTCATCCTCTGTCATCCCCTTCTGCTCCCGCCTTCAATCTTTCCCAGCACCAGGGTCTTTTCCAATGATTTTGCTTTTTTTTTTTTCCAATGAGAATGGACCCACATTGGCAGTTAAATGTTTTGAGAACTTTAGATAGGAATCAAATTAAGAACTTTCATTTTTATTTATCAGATTTGGAATACAGATAGTTTAATAATAAATCATTATCTCAAAAATTTTCCTTCAATTGAATACTTAGTCTCCTAACATTTTACAGTCTGTCTACTCTAAACAACTAAATTTAACAAGGCATCTGGTTAATTTAAGAGCCTTGTAAATACACATTTTCTTTCAACCTTCCAGGAGATGACATGGAATATATTAGGGGAGGAATAGTGAAATAGATACAGTAGGCAAACATCTAAAATGTATTTTATGGTTATCTTAGAGGTGATAAATCCAGTCATCACCAATAAAATGGTTCTGTTGTTGAGATACAAAATGTTTATTAAGTAATACAAAAAGTGTAATTGTTTTTGACAATACATTAAGGTATACCACCATTATGTTTTTTTTTTAATGTAAATTAATATTAAGTGAAATGGTATCCCACATTTTAGTTTTCTATTATTCTGCTTTATCTTATTCAGGTGGCATTGTGATATGTGATTAAAACATTTTTTTTTAAGTTTTATTCTTTTAATCCTTTTCAAACATAGTCATTAAGCTATTTGGTTTACTCATATTTGGTCTAAGCTTAACTTAATATCGGAGAAGATAGCAATGGCACCCCACTCCAGTACTCTTGCCTGGAAAATCCCTTGGGCAGAGTAGCCTGGTAGGCTGCAGTCCATGAGGTCGCTGAGGGTCGGACACGACTGAGCGACTTCACTTTCACTTTTCACTTTCATGCATTGGAGAAGGAAATGGCAACCCCCTCCAGTGTTCTTGCCTGGAGAATCCCAGGGACGGGGGAGCCTGGTGGGCTGCCGTCTATGGGGTCACACAGAGTCAGACACGACTGAAGTGGCTTAGCAGTTAGCAGTAACTTAATATAGATATCAATTTCAATTTAACTACTTGAAATACATAGATTATAGTTTATGATCTGTTGGTTTGTACTATGAAAGCATCAAATCAGAATGGTAATTGATGGAATTTAAATTTAAAGACTACCAGTGTAGCTAGTATACTGTATAGCTTTAGTATTAAAATAAGATTCTGTAATAACACATGTACTTGTTATGTACCTTTTGAGTGCTACATTCCAGGCACTGTGATTATCAAAATAGGTTCAGTGATGATATCTCTTATTATACATTTTTAAATGCTATTTGCTAGGTACTATGGAGAAGACTCTTGAGAGTCCCTTGGACTGCAAGGAGATCCAACCAGTCCATTCTGAAGGAGATCAGCCCTGGGATTTCTTTGGAAGGAATGATGCTAAAGCTGAAACTCCAGTACTTTGGCCACCTCATGCGAAGAGTTGACTCACTGGCAAAGGCTCTGATGCTGGGAGGGATTGGGGGCAGGAGGAGAAGGGGACAACAGCGGATGAGATGGCTGGATGGCATCACCGACTCGATGGACGTGAGTCTGAGTGAACTCCAGGAGTTGGTGATGGACAGGGAGGCCTGGCGTGCTGTGATTCATGGGGTTGCAAAGAGTCGGACATGACAGCAACCGAAGTGAACTGAACTGAACTGATGCTGGAATACTGAAATGAGTATGATTTAATCTCTCCTGTTTTTTTTTTTCAGTTTAGCAGGGAAACAGACTTGCAGACATATTGTATCATACAAAAACGTAGTGCAGAACTTCTCAACCATGGCAATATTGACATTTTAGGTAGAATTATTCATTGTTGTGGGGGTCTGTGTTGTATATTTATAAGACCATTTGCAGTATCCCTAGCCTTTACTTTTAGATACCAGAAACACTCCCTCTCCCCAGTTGTGACAATTAAAAATGTTTCCAGACATTGTCAAATGCCCCCTGGGGAGTAAAATCACCTCTTATTGAGACTCACTGGCATAGTGAATAAGTTACAAAGAGCTGTTATTGTACAAGTGAAGGAAAGTCAAGGAATGTTTGGGTGGAGTGACCCCTTATGGGAGTGAAATATTGTATGAATCTTGAAGAAAAGTAGGAGTGGAAAGGAAATTGTATACGTGAGAACATGAAAGATCAGTGTCTAAGAGTGTAATTACTGATAGTTTGTGGCTGTAGGCTGTTTATGTTGTTTGGAATGGAAATTCAGTAAAATGAAGCTGAAAAACTAGGGCCATGTATCTTTTAAACTATTTAATTGAGTTATAATTAGTGCAGCAAAATGCATAAATATTAAGTGTAAGCTTGTTGAATTTTTGCAAATTTATATGCTCATGTAACTCCCATGCACAACAACATATGGAACATTTCCAGCATCTCTCACAGTTATTTCTTTTTTCCTTTTTTTAAAAAAAATTAATCCGTGTTGTTTTTTAAAATTAATTTAGAAAAATATTTGTCTGCACTGGGTCTTAGTTGAGGCATGCAGGATCTTTTAGTTATGACATCTGGAATCTAGTTCCTTGACCAGGGATCAAACCCAGGGCCCCCTGCATTGGGAGTGTAGAGTCTTAGTCACTGGACCACCAGGAAAGTCCCTCTGACAGTTATTTCTTGAAGGCCCTTTTTTGCTGTGCTCCTATTTGATATGAAAACCATATAAAACCAAGGGTATGGTATGATCAGATTTATGTTTTGAAAAGATTATTCTGAAATTATTGCAGAGAATAGATGGGCAAAAATTATACATAGAGAGGTTGGTTAGAAGGTCATTACAGAAGCCTATAAATAAGGAGTAGCGCTCAGATGATGGATTTGAGAGAGATTACAAATAGCTGTGAAAAGAAGGGAAGCAAAAAGCAAAGGAGAAAAGGAAAGATATTCCCATTTGAATGCAGAGTTCCATAGAATAGCAAGGAGAGATAAGAAAGCCTTCCTCAGCGATCAATGCAAAGAAATAGAGGAAAACAACAGAATGGGAAAGACTAGAGATCTCTTCAAGAAAATTAGAGATACCAAGGGAACATTTCATGCAAAGATTGGCTCGATAAAGGACAGAAATGGTCTGGACCTAACAGAAGCAGAAGATGTTAAGAAGAGGTGGCAAAAATACACAGAAGAACTGTACAAAACAGATCTTCACGACCCAAATAATCACGATGGTGTGATCACTCACCCAGAGCCAGACATCCTGGAATGTGAAGTCAGGTGGGCCTTAGAAAGCATCACTACGAACAAAGCTAGTGGAGGTGATGGCATTCCAGTTGAGCTGTTTCAGATGCTGAAAGATGATGTTGTGAAAGTGCTGCGCTCAATATGCCAGCAAATTTGGAAAAGTCACCAGTGGCCACAGGACTGGACAAGGTCAGTTTTCATTCCAATCCCAAAGAAAGGCAGTGCCAAAGAATGTGCAAACTACTCCACAATTGCACTCATCTCACATGCTAGTAAAGTCATGCTCAAAATTATGCAAGCCAGGCTTCAGCAGTACGTGAACCGTGAACTTCCAGATGTTCAAGCTGGTTTCAGAAAAGGCAAAGAAATCAGAGATCAAATTGCCAACATCCGCGGGATCATGGAAAAAGCAACTGTTCCAGAAAAACATCTATTTCTGCTTTATTGACTATGCCAAAGCCTTTGACTGTGTGGATCACAAGAAACTGTGGAAAATTCTGAAAGAGATGGGAATACCAGACCACCTGACCTGCCTCTTGAGAAACCTATATGCAGGTCAGGAAGCAACAGTTAGAACTGGACATGGAACAACAGACTGGTTCCAAATAGGAGAAGGAGTACGTTAAGGCTTTGTCACCCTGCTTATTTAACTTATTTGCAGAGTACATCATGAGAAACGCTGGGCTGGAAGAAGCACAAGCTGGAATCAAGATTGCCGGGAGAAATATCAGTCACCTCAGATATGCAGATGACACCACCCTTATGGCAGAAAGTGAAGAAGAACTAAAAAGCCTCTTGATGAAAGTGAAAGAGGAGAGTGAAAAAGTTGGCTTAAAGCTCAAGATTCAAAAAACGAAGATATTGGCTTCTGGTCCCATCACTTCACGGGAAATAGATGGGGAAACAGTGGAAACAGTGTCAGACTTTATTTTTCTCGGCTCCAAAATCACTGCAGATGGTGATTGCAGCAATGAAATTAAAAGACACTTACTCTTTGGAAGGAAAGTTATGACCAACCTAGATAACATATTAAAAAGCAGAGACATTACTTTGTCAACAAAGGTCCATCTAGTCAAGGCTATGGTTTTTCCAGTGGTCATGTGTGGATGTGAGAGTTGGACTGTGAAGAAGGCAGCAGCTGCTGCTGCTGCCAAGTCACTTCAGTGTGTCTGACTCTGTACGACCCCATAGACGGCAGCCCACCAGGCTCCCTCGTCCCTGGGATTCTCCAGGCAAGAACACTGGAGTGGGATGCCATTTCCTTCTCCAATGCATGAAAGTGAAAAGTGAAAGTGAAGTCGCTTAGTTGTGTCCGACCCTCAGTGACCCCATGGACTGCAGCCTTCCAGGCTCCAAAGCTGAGCGCAGAAGAATTGAATCGTTGGAACTGTGGTATTGGTTGTAGAAGACTCTTGTGAGTCCCTTGGACTGCAAGGAGATCCAACCAGTCCATCCTTAAGGAGACCAGTCCTGGGTGTTCATTGGAAGGACTGATGCTAAAGCTGAAACTCCAATACTTTGGCCACCTCATGCGAAGAGTTGACTCATTGGAAAAGACCCTGATGCTGGGAGGGATTGGGGACAGGAGGAGAAGGGAACGACAGGATGAGATGGCTGGATGGCATCACCAACTCAATGCACATGAGGTTGGGTGAACTCTGGGAGTTGGTGATGGACAGGGAGGCCTGGTGTGCTGTGATTCATGGGGTCACAAAGAGTCAGACACAACTGAGCGACTGAACTGAACTGAAGGTAGAAATATTGATGGAAATCGGTTTACTAGAGGTAGGGGAAAGGATAATGTGAAGAATGACTCTAATTTTTCAAGAAAAGGGAAAGATAGTGATTTTGGCTTTGGTTGTGTATCCGTCAGGAGAGACCAGGTTATGTAGTGGTAACAAACAGTTCAAAGATTTCAGTGACTTTTAACAGGACAAATGCTTTTTTGCTTGACATGATGTGTATATAGTGTGGGCTGGTGGGGCATTCTGTTTGTTCTTACTATGTAGGATCTCAGATTAATGGAGATTCCATCACATGGTTCCATGATCTTTGGCCATGGGAAGGAGACTTAAGAACTCACTGGTTCTTAAAGTGCCTTTCTAGAAGAGGATCATATCATTTTGGCTTATCATTTATTGGCCAAAACAAGTTAAATGGTCTTAAGAGATTTCACAGAGAGGGTAAAAAAGTACAGTACGTCCTGAAAAGGAGAACTGAAATATTTTAGCTATGATAAATATATGTTGATATACAGCTTATTTAGTCATTTCAAAAATGAATTATGTGACATTTATGATTAGAATTTTAGTAGTAAAAAAGACCCACTGTTTATTGAGCATTTAACTGTGGGCCAGGTACTACTTTATATGTGTGTGTGTACACACACACACACACACACACACACATATTAATACATGTTTTATTTAAGTTTTTCATAACATCCCTGAAAGGTAAATAGCAAGTTGCATTTTATAGGGGGTAACTGATGCTCTTGAAGTTAAATAACTTAAGATCACATAGCCAGTAAGTGATGGAGCCAGGAGTGTCTGTAAAGCCTGAGTTGTACTCTTATTTGGTTGGGTAGAAACTATTTGGTGTAGGGTAGAAGGAGGGGAAAATACTGATTGATTAATCAATCAAATATTGTTGATTCGACTTAATATTGTTAATTAGACTTAAATGAATTAGTGATATTCTTGTAAATAACATTTTTTGTCTAAGATTTTTGCAAAATGTTACAAGTATAGACTAATTTCACTGCATTTTAAAGTTTCACAGATTAATATCTGCCGTGTCTTATTTATTTATTCTGTTTTTTACTGCCTTCTCTCTGGGTTTCTGCCTGTATCACTCTACTGAACCTTTTCTCTAATTTTTTTCACTCTTCTTTTAGATTTTTAAAATTTTTAATTGAAGGATAATTACAGTATTGTGTTGGTTTCTGCTGTACATCAACATGGATCAGCTATAGGTATACATATGTCCCCTCACTTTTAAGCCTCCCTCCCACCCCATCTCACCCCTCTAGATTGTCACAGAGCTCTGGTTTGAGTTCCCTGAGTCATCCAGCAAATTCCCACTGGCTGTCTATTTTACATAGGTTAGTGTGTATGTTTTCATGCTACTCTCCACCTGTCCCACTCTCTCCTTCGTATTCACTGCCCCCCACCATGTCCACAAGTTTGTTCTGTGTGTCTGCATCTCCATTGCTGCCCTGCAGGTAGGTTCATCAGTACCATCTTTCTACATTCCGTTGTTGTTTAGTCACTCAGTCGTGTCCGACTCTGCAACCCTGTGGACTGCAGTATGCCAGGCTTCCCTGTCCTTCACTATCTCCCACAGTTCGCTCAAACTATCTGCTGCCCCCTTCTCCTGTCCTTAATCTTTCCCTGCACCAGGGTCTTTTTCAGTGAATCAGCTCTTCGCATCAGGTAGCCAAAATTTTGGAGCTTTTGCTTCAGTCCTTCCATGAATATTCAGGATTAATTTCCTTTGGGATTGACTGGGTTGATCTCCTTGCTGTCTATATGTATTAATATATAATTTTTGTGTTTCTCTTTCTGACTTACTTTACTCTGTATAGAAGGCTCTAGGTTCATCCACCTCATTTTCTCTAATTTTTTGAGTGTGAGAATCTTTCATCAGTTCTTTGTACATGAAATGCTAGTGTATGTGATATGCCTTTCTGTTACTCTTAATGAGCATTTCTTTTTAGGTATGTGAATTGCTGGTCATAGGGGTGTTGGTAATTAGAATAAGAGGGAGTCTAGCTGTTGAGAATAGAAAATTCAAGTTGAAAGCTGAGTCAGGAGTAGGAATTTTTATAAGAAAACTTAGAAAAGATTAAAGGAAACAAGTAACTCTGATCTGTAAAACTGTCTTCTTACCTTGGTTAGAAGAAAAGGGCTTATTTTTAGATTATCTCCTTCTTAAGAATTTGTTTTACTGGTTCTTTCTGACTTCCCTTAACTGTAGATGTCTCTCAGCACTTGATATTTTTCTTTCTCTCTCTGGTCGTCTTTTTCTCCCTGTTCTTTCCAGTGCCTCTCCCAACCCCATCCTGTATATCCAACTGCCTGTCTAAGAAGTTTTGTACTTCTTGGTTATCTATAGGCACATCAGGTTCAACATATCTAAAAAGAACTCATCTTTTTCATCTCTTCTTGCAAAACATTTCTTTAAAAAGTTAACTTTACCAAGGGCACAACTTAGTGACTAAACAAACAATTTACTTGGCAGTAAAATTCACATTTTTAACGTACGGATCAGTGACTGTAACCGTCAACCTAGTGAAATTTAGAACATTTTTATTTCATCTAAAAATTCCTGAACAGTCTCATTCTACTCTTATTCTTAGACAGCCACTGATGTGATTTCTGTTATTGTGAGTTAGATTTGTCTTTTCTAGAGTTACGTAGAAATGGAATCACACAGTATGTGTTTTTGTGCTTGGCTTCTTTCTCTTGGCATAATGTCTGTGATATTTACCCATGTTGTTGTGTGTATCAGCAGTTCTTTTTTATGTTCCTTAGTAATATCCCTGTGTTGTGATATACCGTTAATTCACTTATTGGTTGATAGTTGCATCATTTCCAGTTTTTGACTATTGCAAGTAAAGCTGTTTTGAAAATTTGTGTGCAAGCTTTTTATGGACATTTATTTTTATTTCTTTTTTCAACCTTTCTAAAGTCTTGTAACTAGAAACTGGGATTTTTTTTTTTCTTTTAGTCTCTTTCCTCACCTATATTCATCCAATAGATCATGAAGTCATGGAGTTTCTTTTTTAAATGGTTTTACCCTTATGTTCTCTTTTCCAAAGATCTTTAGCATTCTTGAAAAGTTTTTTAATTTTGTGAAGCCTTATTTTAGGAATAGGGCATGTAAGGGTGATTAGGAAGAAGGTGTCCTTGCTAAGTGAGGTTTATAGTCAGCTGGGAATGCTGACTGAAACTGGGGAGAGGATGGTGTTGACATTGAAGTTATAGGATGGGGGAAAAGGGATGTTGCTGCTGAATGCGCTCCATCCCTGCCTGATAAAGCACTGTTGTAGTCCCTATTCTTGTTGGTAGGTTGAGATTGCCATTTTTAGTTTTTTGTTTTGTTGTCTATTTATAGGTATATATGTAGTGTGACTGACGAAAAGAAAGTTCTTTTTTCATGGATATGCTCATTGCTAAGAGATCTTCAGCCAGTTACTTAACCTGGGCCTTGGCTTCCTTATCAGTAAAATGGGGATAATAATAATAGGCTTGTCACATAGGGTTATTAAGAAGATTAGAAGCATTATTATATGCAAAGTTCTTAGAACAGTACCTGGCATATTGTGTTCTATAAGTGTTTGCTAGTATGATTACCTTAGTTCTGAGTTACTTAAAAGGCTGACTTTTCCTCTCCCATTTCAGTTCCTCTTCCATATTACTGTAAGATGTATCTCCTAGCACACCACCCTTCTGTTACCTATTCACACCTACAGAACTGCTGTATTATTTGGCAACTATTTATGTGTCTTTTTCTTTTTTTCAGTTGTGGTAAAGTATACAGACTACTAAAGTGCACAAATTAAATTTTACAAATTTATCAACCATTCAGACTAAGCTATAAAAGTTTCTAACATTCCAGAAGCTTCCCATTTGTCCCTTTCTGTTCCCTCATCTGTTTTGACTTTGTTGTTGTTGAGTTGCTAAGTTGTGTCTGACTCTTTGCAACCCCATGGAATATAGCCTGCCAGGTTCCTCTGTCCATGGGATTTCCCAGGCAAGAATACTGGAGTGGGTTGCCATTTCCTTCTCCAGAGGATATTCCTGACGCAGGAATCGAACCTGCATCTCCTGCATTGACAAGTGGATTGTTTACCACTGAGCCATCAGAGAAGCCTTTTGATTTTTTTACCATAGGTTATTTTTGCAAATATGTCCTTTTTAAAATTGAGGTATAATTGACATACTAGTTTCTGGTGTACAACATGATTTGATAGCTGTATATATTGTAAAATGATCACTATAATAAGTCAGGTTAACATTTGTCATCATACATAGTTATAGATTTTTGTGTGTGTGTGTGTGATGAAAACGTCTATGATCTACTCTTAGCAACTTTCAAGTGTGCAATACAATATTATTAATTACAGCCACCCAGCTGTACATTACATCCCTGTGACATTTGTTTTATAACTAGAAGTTTACACCTTTTGATCCACTTCACCTCTTTAGTTCACCCCCAGTCCCTGCCTCGATTCTCTGTATCTCGAGGTTGTTCCTGACCCCTCCCCCACAAGATTCCACATATAAGTGAGATCCCATGGTGTTCTTTCTCTGACTTATTTCACTGAAGGTCCATCTATGTTGTCCTAGATGGCAAGATTTTCTTCTCTTTTTTGGCTGAATAGTACTTCATTGTGTGTGTGTGTATTTATGTGTATGTGTGTATCTCAGATTTTCTCTGTCCATTCATTCGGTGATGGACATTTAGGTTGTTTCTCTATCTTGGCTGTTGTAAATAATGTTGCAGTAAGCATGGAGATGTATGTATCTTTTAGAATTTTCATTTTCTTCAGATAAATACTCAGAAATAGGATTGTTGGATCATATGGTAGTTGGTTTTTTTTTTACACACCCTCTACTGTTTTTCATAGTGGCTGCTTCAATTTACATTCCTACTAACAGTATGGAAGGGTTCCCTTTTCTCCACATCTTTGCCAACACTTCTTTTTGATAATAGCCATTTTAACAGATGTGAGGTGATATCTCATTGTGGTTTTGATTTCCATTTCCCTGATGATTAGTGATATTGAGCAGCTTTTTATGTACCTGTTGGCCTTCTGTATATTTTCTTTGGAAAAATACCTACTCACATCCTCTGCCCATTTTAAACTTGGATTGTATGGTCTTTTTCTCTTGAGTTGTATGAGTTTTAAAAGCTGTATATTTGAATATTAACCCCTGGTCAGATATATGATTCATAGATATTTTTTTGTGTTCTGTAGATTGTCTTTATTTTGTTGTTGGTGCAAATAATTATTTTGTTTAATTTTAAGCTTATCTGTGATTGGCCCCTCCATACCTATGAGGTCTTATTTCTCATTACTGCCCAGCATACAGATTTTATTATACCTGTTCTGCCTATGTTCATGATGTCCTGTTAGTACCCTTTTGATCTCATCTGTTCTTCCTGTCCACTCCAGTGTTCTTTCATGAGATTGTCCCCAACTGGTCCAAATTATTATTGTCTTTGTCCCCTTGGACCCTCTGGGATATTCGGCACGTGGGATTTTAGTTCCTTGACCCCAGATTTCATCCATGCCCCCTGCGATGGAAGAGCAGTGTCCTAACCACTAGACCGCCAGGGAATTCCTCCTGTCCTTGTTGTTATCTAAATTATTTTTGGCTCATTTTCACTATCCCAGGTTAGTACTTAATGAGGTATTTTCTTTTTTTGTAATTACTTAATTGTCTTAACTTTAGTGGTACTGTGGTTATTTTCTGTTCCTCCCTTATGATGCCTAGCATAGGATACATAGCACTAATTGTTGAGTAGAATCTAACTGAATTTTTGATATTTAAGTTCTCTTAAGTATTGGATAGCAACTAGCAGTCATAATAAACAGCTTGTCAGTGAACTAGGATAACGATAAAACTACACAAAGTATAAAAATCACATTTTCATGAACCTGTGGAAATCTTGAGGCTATTCCAGTATTAGACTGCATTAGAATGGGAAATTTAAAACTGAAAGGATCATAGAGATAAGCTAACTAGGTATCCTTCAGTCAGTTCAGTCCTCAGTTGTGTCCAACTCTGTGATCCCATGAATCGCAGCACGCCAGGCCTCCTTGTCCATCACCAACTCCCGGAGTTTACTCAAACTTGTGTCCATCAAGTTGGTGATGCCATCCAGCCATCTCATCCTCTGTCGTCCCCTTCTCCTCCTGCCCCCAATCCCTCCCAGCATCAGAGTCTTTTCCAATGAGTCAACTCTTCGCATGAGGTGGCCAAAGTATTGGAGTTTCAGCTTTAGCATCAGTCCTTCCAATGAACACGCAGGACTGATCTCCTTTAGAATAAACTGGTTGGATCTCCTTGCAGTCCATGGGACTCTGAAGAGTCTTCTCCAACACCACGGTTCAAAAGCATCAAATTCTTTGGCGCTCAGCTTTCTTCACAGTCCAACTCTCACATCCATACATGACCTCTGGAAAAACCATAGCCTTGACTAGACTGACCTTTTTTGGCAAAGTAATGTCTCTGCTTGTTAATATGCTATAGGTATCCTTATCCCCCACCTTAATGCTGAACCCATGAGAATTGCTTGCATGAGTTACAGTAGTTCTGTGAACTTCTTGAGATTGTATGTAATTTGCTATGTATATATGTGCATACATACATTTTTCTAGGGTAGATAATCTATAGCTTAATTAGACTTTCAAAGCTGTCTGTGGCTCTAAAACTGTTAAATATCCTGTGATCAAACCAAAATATGACATTTCACCAATAAGATAACTGAGGCTCAGAGATAATTAAAACAGAATAGGGGTGACTTACTCATATATTCATTGTTGTTCACAATGATGATCCTGAGTCAGTGGGAAAATATTAATTATGTTCAGTGTGCTTTTCTTTATAGAAAGGGAAACAACTATACGAAAGAGTCTAATGCAGCTAGTAAATATTTCTATCCCAGTGGTTAGAATGGACTTTTAAAAATTTGAAGTGAAATTCATATAACATTAAATTAATACTTTTAAAATGAGTGATTCGGTGGTATTTAGTACATTCATAGTGCTGCATAATTACCACTTCTTTCTAAGTTCCAGGGGCTTCCCTGGGGTGGCTCAGAGGTTAAAGCATCTGCCTGGAATATGGGAGACCTGGGGGGAGACCCAGGTTCGATCCCTGGGTCGGGAAGATCCCCTGGAGAAGGAAATGGCAACCCACTCCAGTACTCTTGCCTGGAGAATCCCATGGAGGGAAGAGCCTGGTAGGCTACAGTCCATGGAGTCGCAAAGAGTCGGACACGACTGAGCGATTTCACTTCACTTCTAAGTCCCAGAGCATTTTACTTACCCCAGAAGCAAACCCTTTACACATTAAATAGTTACTTCCTCTTCCCTCTTTTCCCTGCTGCTGATAACCATCAGTCTGTGTTCTGTCTCTGTAGATTTACCTCTTCTCAATATTTTATATATGTTGAATCATGAAATGTATGTGTCTGACTTTTTTCACTAATGTAATGTTTTAGAGGTTCCTCATTTCAAGACCATCCCCAAGAAAAAGAAATGCAAAAAAGCAAAATGGCTGTCAGAGGAGGCTTTACAAATAGCTGTGAAAAGAAGGGAAGCGAAAAGCAAAGGAGAAAAGGAAAGATATACCCATTTGAATGCAGAGTTCCAAAGAATAACAAGGAGAGATATGAAAGCCTTCCTCAGCTATCAATGCAGAGAAATAGAGGAAAACAAGAGAATGGGAAAGACTAGAGAACTCCTCAAGAAAATGAGAGATACCAAGGGAACATTTCATGCAAAGATGGGCTCGATAAAGGACAGAAATGGTCTGGAACTAACAGAGGCAGAAGATATTAAGAAGAAGTGGCAAAAATACACAGAAGAGCTGTACAAAAAGGGTCTTCACGACCCAGATAATCACCATGGTGTAATCACTCGCTTAGAGCCAGACATCCTGGAATGTGAAGTCTAGTGGGTCTTAGAAAGCATCACTATGAACAAAGCTAGTGGAAGTGTTGGAATCCCCATTGAGCTATTTCAAATCCTGAAAGATGAGGCTGTGAAACTGCTGCACTCAGTATGCCAGCAAATTTGGAAAACTCAGCAATGGCCACAGGACTGGAAGAAGTCAGTTTTCATTCCAATCCCAAAGAATGGCAGTGCCACAGAATGCTCAAACTACCGCACAATTGCACTCATCTCACATGCTAGTAAAGTCATGCTCAAAATTCTCCAAGCCAGGCTTCAGCAATATGTGAACCATGCACTTGCAGATGTTCAAGCTGGTTTTAGAAAAGGCAAAGGAACCAGAGATCAAATTGCCAACATCCGCTGGATCATGGAAAAAGCAAGAGAGTTCCAGAAAAACATCTATTTCTGCTTTATTAACTGTGTCAAAGCCTTTGACTATGTGGATCACAAGAAACTGTGGAAAATTCTGAAAGAGATGGGAATACCAGACCACTTGACCTGCCTCTTGAGAAACCAATATGCAGGTCAGGAAGCAACAGTTAGAACTGGACATGGAACAACAGACTGGTTCCAAATAGGAAAAGGAGTACATCAAGGCTGTATATTGTCACCCTGCTTATTTAACTTATATGCAGAGTACATCATGAGAAACGTGGAGCTGCAGGAAGCACAAACTGGAATCAAGAGTGCCGGGAGAAATATCAATAACCTCAGATCTGCAGATGACACCACCCTTATGGGAGAAAGTGAAGAAGAACTAAAGAGCCTCTTGATGAAAGTGAAAGAGGAGAGTGAAAAAGCTGGCTTAAAGCTCAACATTCAGAAAACTAAGATCATGGCATCTGGTCCCATCACTTCATGGGAAACAGATGGGGAACCAGTGGAAACAGTGTCAGACTTTATTTTGGGGGGCTCCAAAATCACTGCAGATGGTGACTGCAGCCATGAAATTAAAAGACGCTTACTCCTTGGAAGAAAAGTTATGACCAACCTAGATAGTATATTCAAAAGCAGAGACATTACTTTGCCAACAAAGGTCCGTCTAGTCAAGGCTATGGTTTTTCCAGTGGTCATGTATGGATGTGAGAGTTGGACTGTGAAGAAAGCTGAATGGCGAAGAATTGATGCTTTTGAACTGTGGTTTTGGAGAAGACTCTTGAGAGTCCCTTGGACTGCAAGGAGATCCAACCAGTCCATCCCAAAGGCAATCAGTCCTGTGTGTTCATTGGAAGGACTGATGATGTTGAAGCTGAAACTCCAATACTTTGGCCACCTGATGCGAAGAGCTGATTCATTTGAAAAGATCCTGATGCTGGGAGGGATTGGGGGCAGGAAGAGAAAGGGACGACAGAGGATAAGATGGCTGGATGGCATCACCGACTCGATGGACGTGAGTCTGAGTGAACTCCGGGAGTTGGTGATGGACAGGGAGGCCTGGCGTGCTGCAATTCATGAGGTCGCAAAGAATCGGACACGACTGAGCAACTGAACTGAACATTTAGTAGTTCATTCATTTTTATGAGTGAGTAATATTCTATTGTATATATAACACATTCATTTATCCTTTTATCTGTTAATGGACATTTAGGCTGTTTTTACTTTTTGGCTGTTGTGAATAGTGCTGCTGTGACCATGTGTATACATGTACTTCTTTAAGAACCTGTTTTTAGTTCTCATGGATATATACCAAGAAGTGAAATTGCTGGGTCATATGGTAATTCTCTGTTTAGCTTTGAGAACTGCTAACTATTTTATACAGTGACCGAATGCACAGAGGTTCCAGTTTCACCACATCAATGCCAATAGTTGTTATTTTTCATTAAAAAGTTTTTTTAAAATAATAAGCCATCCTCATAGATATGAAATGCTTCCTCTTTGGGCTTTATTTTATATTTCTCTAGTGACTAATGATGTTGATTGAACATCTTTTCTTTTGTGTATTGGCCTTTTCCATATCTTCTTTGGACAAACATAAAATAAACTTTCGGTTCTCAAAGAGGAATGCTTTGGTTATGAAGACAAATCTTTGAAGATATAAAATATTTGGTGTTAATATATAATTAAGTCCCAAACTGGTGTAAATACAACATACTATGGGTAATTAAAAGGAGGATATGTGGTAAGACTAGGTTAAACTTTAAGACCTCTTCTAACATTATGTACAGTGATAAATTTTAATGCAGATAAAATAACTGGGGCTCTTCTTCAGATATTTGATTATTGTTCTCTGACTTGGCATTGAAAGATGCGGGTTTGATTTTGGGCCTAAAAACATAACATTTGAAGTTATACGTACCAAAGTACTTGATTTCAGGGGACTAACATAAAAACATACAATACATTAAATGGACAATAAAAATAAGCAGGTGAAAATAAAGGTAGGATACTAAGAGGCTTATAGTAAAACACTCTGAAAGCATCCATGATATTTTTAGCTTTATTGAGGTACAATTGATATACAAATAATTGCACATATTTAGTGTATACATTTTGATGGATTTGGACATAAGCGTACACCTGTGATACTATTACCACAATCAAGGTATCCGTCACCTCCCAAAATTTTCTTGTGTTCTTTTGTGGTATTTTTGTTTGTTTGCTTTGTGATAAGAACACTTAACATGAGAACTATCCTCTTAACATATTTTAATGGTATTCACAGTTGAAAGAACTGGATTGAGAATTCATTCTTCCTTGCTTCTTTTTCAAAGTATGGAGGGAATCACATATAAGATTCACAGTGCCTATTAGACTTAAGAGGAAAAAGCCTGTTATTCCATGAGAAGTCGTAGAGGAAATAATTGGATCATTAGAAAAGGGGTGGTTATATTTTGGAAATTATTACAATGAATCAAATAGAATATATTGAATAGCTTCTTGCATTGATGCCAACTGAAGGAGTATATTTGCTATCCTTTAGCCTTGTTTAATTAAAAACTATTTGTAAAAAAAAGAGGCAGACTCACAGATACAGAGAACAAATCAAGGGAACCAGAGGGCAAAAAGGAGGAGGAAATTAGGAAGTACAAACTATAAAGTATAAAATGTGTTATAAGGATAATATTGTAAAACATGGGGAATATAGCCAATATTTTATAATAACTGTAAATGGAGTATAATTTTTTAAAAATTGAGTCATTATATTGTACACCTGTAACTTACATAATATTGTACATCATGTGAACTTCAGTTTAAAGAAAAGCAGAAAAAAAGACTTTCAATATGTTGAGTATAAAAATGATTCAAGACTTTCCCTCTTTGCAGTTAAATTTTGTACCTTGTTTGGTACTTCATAAAGGCAGATTTTGAACTCATTGATTTTCTGAAAGGGGCACACTTTTCAAGGTAGGGTTATCTTTTACTCATCTTCTACTATTAATATTTAATAAGTATTTGTTAAGTCAAATTCTCCTATATTTGCCTTCCCAGTTAATCATTTCTGAATCCCTAGCATCTAGGACGGTGTGTAGACTTGGTAAAGACCAAGTAAATACTGAATGAATTATGCTTATTCTGGTTTACTAGTTTTGCTATTGTCTTGTTATGTCAGAGGAAGGCAGATTGGTTCAAGCTTGATAGAAATAAGAATGCTTTATTTACATGTAGTTCCTCTTCCTGTATGAATTATTGTATATATTTGGATATTAGAACATGGAGCACTATTACACCTCAGTGTTAATGATTTGCTAAGATAATTATATCCTTTAATGTATGGTCAAACTGATATTTCTCCCCTTAAAATTTTATATATTTTAAAGGGTTATTTTGCCCCTCATTTTAGGTAATCATCCTTTTATTTGAACTATTACAGTAATTACTGAGAATAAAATGTATTTCTCAATTTGCTAATATTTTGGCATACCATAAAAATTCATTAACTGCAGAGGAATCAGTATTAATTATTTTAATATTTCTTCCATAGAATTAAGTTTCAATTGTAGAAATCAAAGTAAATGCTAGAATACCATTTTAATACATAATTATTGGTAAGGGTTCTAAGTTTGGCAATTTCACTAAAGAGTCAGGAGGTTTTAAAATTTCTTATTGCAGTATAATTGATTTAGAATGTTTTGTTAGTTTCAGGTGTACAGCAGAGTGAATGGGTTATACATATACATATATCCTCTCTTTTTTAGATTCTTTTCCCATATGGATCATTACAGAGTCTTGAGTAGAGTTCCCTGTGCTGTACCATAGGTACTTATTAGTTATCTGTCTTATATATAGGAGTGTGTATATGTCAATCGCCATCTCCCAATTTATCCCTCCCTCTTTTCCCCCTAAGCATAAGTTTGTTTTCTATATTTGTGACTCTCTCTGTTTTTTAAAGAAGTTCATTGGTACCATTTTTTAGATTCCACATATAACCAATATCATATGATATTTGTCTTTCTCTATCTGACTTTCTTCACTCAGTATGCCAGTCTCTAGGTCCGTTCATGTTGCTGCAAATGGCATTATTTTTTTACGGCTGAGTAATATTCCATTGCATATATGTATCACATCTTCTTTATCCACTCCTTTGTCAGTGGACATTTAGGTTGCTTTCATGTCATGCCTATTGTAAATAGCGCAGCAGTGAACACTGAGATGCATAAATCTTTTCAAATTGTAGTTTTTCCTGGATATGTGCCCAGGAGTGGGATTGTTGGTTCATAAGGTAGTTCCATATTTAGTTTTCTTTTCCAGGTTTTAAAAAACTTATTTATTTTTGCTTCTTTTTTGGTTGCAGTGGGACTTTGTTGCTGTGCATGGGCTTTCTCTAGTTGCAGAAGCAGGGGCTACTCCTCACTGTGGTGTGCAGGCTTCTCATTGAAGTGACTTGTTGAGCACAGGCTTTATGCACGTGGCTTCATTTGTTCTAGCCTGTGGCTCTAGAGCGTGCAGGCTTCAGTAGTTGCAGCACGTGGGCTCAGTAGTTGTGGCATGTGGGCTCTAGAGTGTGGGGTCAGAAGTATTGGCACCTGGCCTTAGTTGCTCCGTGGCATGTGGAGTCTTGGGATCAAGCCTCTGTCCCCTGCATTGGCAGGTGGATTTTTATCCACTGCACTACCAGGGAGGGCCTATGTTTAGTTTTTTAAGTAACTTCCGTACTGTTCTCCATAATGGTTATACCAGTTTGCATTCCCCTAATCTTCCATAACTACAAAATAATTACCAAGGCAAGAAAATTAACGTTGGTATAATACTGTGAACTTAACCTCAGCCCTTATTTGAATTTTACTTTTTTTTTTTTTTTTAGTAATAACCCTTTTCTGTTTCAAGACTTCACTCTGCAATTCTTCATGAGTCGTTGCTCTCCTCCAGTCTCTTGGTGGTTCCTCAGTCTTTGTCACTTTTTTTATCCTTGTCATGTTTAATGAGTACTGATCAGTTATTTTAAAAATATCTCTCAATTTGGGCTTCTCTGGTGTTTTCTCATGATTAGACTGACAATATATTTTTAAGAATATTGCAGAGTATATTGTGTGGCCTTCTCAGTGCATCATCATATCAGGGATCTGATATGTGATGTTGATAGGTTTTACTGTTGATGTTAATCTGGTTTATTTGTTCCATTTCTGTACTGTAATTTTCCCCTTTGTAAATAGTAAATATCCTGAGACTGTGTGTTTAAACGTACCTTTGTCAAAAACTAAGAAACTGACGTGAAACAACATGGTCTTACCTGTATAGCACAGGGAACTATATACAGTATCCTGTAATAAACCATAATGGAAAAGAATATGAAAAAGAATATGTATGTATAACTGAATATTTGTTGTACATCATGAAGTAACACAGCATTGTAAATCAGCTATACCTCAGTTATAAGAAAAGAAACAAACTGACATGAGTATATTACCTATTTAACTCACAGGCTTTATTTGGATTTCACCAGGTTTTTTTCCCCACCAGTTTTTCCATTAATATTCTGTTTCTGTCACAGTCTCCTCTGAAATATGATAGTTCCTGTCCTTTATGTCCTTGGTTTTCATGACCTCGATACTACTGATTAGGTATCTTGAAGAATGTCACCAATCTAGGTTTTTTTTTTTCCTTATGATTAGCCTGAAATGATGGGTTTGGGGAAGAATACCATAGTGCCTTTCTTATCAAATCATGGGGTATAAGATAGGCCACATGACACACTGATAACGTTAACATTCTTCTCTCGGTTAATGTAGTGTTGGCCAGGTTTTACTGTAAAGTTAATGTTTCCCTTTCCCTACTCTATTCTTGGGAAGGGAGTTACTGAGTCTGTGTGTGTGCTCAGTTGCTCAGTCACGTCCGACTGTTTGTGACCTTATGGACTGTAGCCTGCCAGGTTCCTCTGTCCATGGAATTTTTCAGGCAAGAGTACTGGAGCGGGTTGTCATTTCCTTTCCCCGGGGATCTTCTGGGCCCCGGAATCAAACCCATGTCTCTTGTGTCTCCTGCATTGGCAGGTGGATTCTTTACCTCTGTGCCACGTGGGAAGCCCCACTAAGTCTAGGTCACCCCTTAAAAGAGGGGGGCGATTCATATTTTGGTTTCCACTTCATGTGCTTCAGTTCAGTTCAGTCGCTCAGTCACGTCCGACTCTGTGACCCCATGAATTGCAGCACGCCAGGTCCATCACCAGCTCCCGGAGTTCACTCAAACTCACGTCCATTGAGTTGGTGATGCCATCCAGCCATCTCATCCTCTGTCATCCCCTTCTCCTCCTGCCCCCAATCCCTCCCAGCATCAGAGTCTTTTCCAATTAGTCAGCTCTTCGCATGAGGTGGCCAAAGTACTAGACTTTCAGCTTTAGCATCATTCCTTGCAAAGAACACCCAGGACTGATCTCCTTTAGAATGGACTGGTTGGATCTCCTTGCAGTCCAAGGGACTCTCAAGAGTCTTCTCCAACACCACAGTTCAAAAGCATCAATTCTTCAGCGCTCAGCTTTCTTCACAGTCCAACTCTCACATCCATACATGACTACTGGAAAAACTATAGCCTTGACTAGACGGACCTTTGTTGGCAAAGTAATATCTCTGCTTTTGAATATGCTATCTAGGTTGGTCATAACTTTTCTTCCAAGGAGTAAGCGTCTTTTAATTTCATGGCTGCAGTCACCATCTGCAGTGATTTTGGAGCCCCCAAAACTAAAGTCTGACACTGTTTCCACTGTTTCCCCATCTATTTCCCATGAGCTTAGTTGCCATCTATACTCTTTATAGGCTAAGTGTCTTCAAATTATTTGCCCATTTCCTCCATTTTAAAAATGGGCTGTTTGTTATTTAGTTAGAAATTCTTTGTTTATTCATTTATAAGCCCTTTATTAGATATATACAGGTTTTGCCAGTATTATCTCTCAGTCGTGTCTTGATTTTTATTTTCTTAACAGTATCCTTTAAAGAGCAGTTTTCAGTTTTGATGAAGTCTAGTTTGTCAGTTTCTTTTAAGAAATTTTTGTGTAAACCAAGGTCACAAAAAATTTTTGTCCTTTACTTCCTTTTAGAAGTTTTAAAGTTTTAGGTTTTACATTTAGGTCCATTATTTGTTTTGACTTGAGTTTTTGTTTAAGGATGAGGTAAGGGCTTTAAAACATATATTTCATTACATTTGTTGAAAAGATTGTCCTTTCCCCTTTTGATTATCTTTGTACCTTTGTCTTAAAACAACTGACCATATATTTATGGGTTTGCTTCTGGTCTCTATCCATTCCATTAATTTGTTCCTAACACCAATGTCACACTATCTTGATTACTGTAGTTTTCTGGTGTCTTGAGTTCAGTCACAGTGAGATTTCCAGCTGTATTTTATTCAACATTGTTTTGGTTATCCCAGGTGCTTTGCTTTTTAATGTAAGTTTTAGAACCAGTTTCTCCAGAAAAGACTACTGGTCTTTTGAGTTTGTGTTGAATCTTTGTCTCATTTTGGGGAGTATTGACAACTTAACAATATTGAGTCTCTATTTTCATTTTTTTGTCATGAATGAATTGAACCTTGTCACATTTTTGGTTTTTTGCATCTACTGAAATCATATGGTTATGCTTTTTCAGTCAAATAGAGTGAATTACATTGATGGATTTTCATTCCTGGGATGAACTGTACTTGGTCATGATACATTATTTTCATAATTTGCAGGATTCTATTTTTTATTTTTTCAGAATTTTTGCGTTTATATCAATATGGGATACTGGTCTTTAGTTTTCTTGTTCATCTCTGTTTTGATATCATGGTATTGTTAACTTTATAAAATAAGTTAGTAAGTGCTTAAATGCTGGAAGAACTTATGTATAACTGGTGTTATTTCTTAAGTATTTGGTAAAATACGCCAGTGAAACCATCTGGGCCTCATATATTCTTTGTTGCAAAGCTTTTAACTGTAAAGTTAGTTTACTTAATAGAAACAGAGCTATTGAAGTTAGGTTTTCTATTTATTCTTGAGTTAACTTTGATAGTTTGAGGTTATTATATACTCTGTCTGTTTCATCTGAGTTATCAATTAACTGGTAAAAGTTATTCATAATATTCCCTTATTCTTTTAATGTCTTTAGGTCTGTAGTGATATCCTCTCTTTAATTGCTGATACTGATAATTGGTATCATTTTTTTTCCCTGTATCAGTCTGCTAGAGATTTCACTGTTTTATCTTTTCAAAGAACTGGAAATTGATTTTTCTCTTTTAGTTTCTTCAGTTTTTAATTTCATTGACTTTTTACTGTTATTATTACCTTCTTTCTGCTTTGTTGTGTTGAATTTTCTCTTGTTTATTTCTTAAGCTGGAATCTTATGTTACTGATTTCACATGTTTCTTGTTTTCTAGTAATAGGATTCAGTGTTATAAAATTTCCTAAGTACTTCTTCAGCTGTGAACTATAGAGAGTCTGATATACCATGTTTTCATTGTTACTCAGTTTAGAGTATTTTCTAGTTTCTCTTATGTCCTGCTGTTTGACCAACCATGTGTCATTTAGAAGTATGTTGTTTAATATCCAAATATTTAGGAATGTTCCTAATTTAATTTTTAATTCTGTGTGGTCAGACAACACACTTTGTATGAATTTAATCCTTTTATATTTACTAGACTTGTTTCCTGGCCCAGTGTATAGTTAAGATTGGTTCCATAAAGCTAAAGAAGAATGTGTATTCTGATTTTAGTCATGGAGTTTTTTTTAACTGTGAATTAGGTCAGATTATTTGATTGTTAAGGTTCTGTACACCTGTTGGTTTTCTATACTTGTTCTCTCAATTATAGAGAGGAATATTGAAATGTCAGCTATAAATTATTCATTTGTTTTCATGACTGATTCATGGTATAGCATGTCTCAGAATTTCCTTCCTTTTTTAAAAAAGGCTGAATGATAAGTATATGTTTATCCATTCATCTGTTGATAGACACTTGGTTTGTTGTTGGTGGCTCAGATGGTATAAAATCTGCCTGCAGTGCAGGAGACCTGGGTTCGATCCCTGGGTCAGAAAGATCCTTTGAAGAAGGGAATGGCTACTCACTCCAGTATTCTTGCCTGGAGAATTCCATGGACAGAGGAGCTAAAGTTCATGGGGTTGCAAAGAGTTGGACACAACTGAGTGACTAACACTTTGCACTTTCTCTTTTTTTTTATTTTCACGTTTTGGCTATTGTAAATAATGCTGTTTCAAAGCTTGGTGTGTGTATTCTTTGAGCCTCTGCTTTCATTTCTTTTGGGTGTGTACCTAAGGCTACCCTGGTATTCATAACAATGTTTGCATGGTATATCTTTTTATATCCTTCTGTTTTTAAGATATTTTCGTCTTTGTGAGTTTCCTGTTGAGAGCTCTTTTTTTAATTGCCTTTTTGAAAAGGGCTTTGCTTTGTAATTCATTCTGTCTCTGCTTTTTTAGAGTGTTCTTAGACCATTTACATTTAATGAAAATAACAATATGGTTGGGTTTCAGTGTTCCTTCTTGCTGTCTGCTTTCTGTTTGTCTCATCTTTTGATTATTTCTTTTGTCATTTTTCCCCCTCCTTTGTTTGGATTAAGTATATTTATTTATTTAATTTTATCTCTACTATTGTCTTAACAAGCCATATATTTTTTAAAGTGGTTATACTAAGATTACAATAGGCCTTTTAACTTAACACATTTCACTTTCAAATGTTATAACACTTCACATGTAATGTAAGAGCCTTACAATGGCATTCTTATATTTTCCCCTCTAATCTTGTGTGCTGTTGTTTTCATACATTTTTCTTGTGTGTTAAAAACTCAGGTTACATTGTTGTTATTGTCATGTCAACAGCCTTTTGTATTTTAAAGGGTAATTTAAGATTATTTTTTAAAGTCTTTTGTATTTATACCATATATTTGCCATTTCTTTTGCTCCCCATTTCTTTGTGTAGATTTGAGTTTCTGTTCAGTATCATTTTCTTTGTGCTTGAAGAACTTGCACTGAAGTGAAGTGAAGTCGCTCAGTTGCGACCCCATGGACTGTATGTAGCCCACCAGGCTCCTCTATCCATGGAATTTTCTAGGCAAGAGTACTGGAGTGGTTTGCCATTTCCTTCTCCAGGGGATCTTCCCGACCCAGGGATTGAACCCGGGTCTCCCGCATTGCAGGCAGACGCTTTACCATCAGAGCCACCAGGGAATCAGGAACTTGCATTAGGACTGGTTTAAATTTTATTGTAGTAGTATGGCCAATATTATGGCATCATTATTGATTGAATTTTGACAGCACATACTTGACATTTTTCTACTCTGTCTTCTGCATTATGGAAAAGTTAGTGGGGGCAGTGGAAGAATGTAACTCATATAGAAATAAGTGAATGCAGATATGTAATAAAACAGATATAGAGTGGCATGAGGTTTTCCTACAATATCCTAGTGAGTTAGTGGAATCGATAAGAATTTACATACAGGGGAGCAATTGAAATAGATTTAGAAGGGTAGATAAGATTTTTAGGCAGAGAAGGTATTTGATAGATAGCATTGCAAGTGGACAGAATAGCACTAATAAATATATGTCATGCCATTGGTGAGAAATAAGTTTAAAATCTTAGATTGGACTCAGATATGGAGAACCTGGAAAGGTCTGTCTGGTGAAAATTGTAATGGTGAGAAGTTGTGGGCCATTTAAAGTTTTTGAGTAGCAGGATTGAGTGGCGCTGTAGAGGTACTTAAATGAGTCGGGGGGTGCCCTATCCATTAAGATTTTAGTTTGAAAATAGACTGCTTAAGGAGAAAAGAAGTTTATTATGAGAGTATTAAATTACTCATAAACTCAAAAGGAAGGCTGGAGAGCTTGTCTCGGGCAGTTCCTGGGGTCTTTATATCAGGAGTGTATTGATAGTCTAATCAGGATGCCACCTAAATGAAAGCATGTCATCCATTTTTTCCCCATAACTTTGGTCATTTTTCTCAAAATTCAGAATCCCCGGAAATACTTTATTGGCTTGTCTTGGTTGATGTCCATTCATCTGTGAGGTGATAATTTGGCATCTTTGTAGATAGTGCTGCCTAAGCAGAGGAGAGGTAATTTCCCAAAAGGAAATCAGTGCCATTACTGAAAAGTGGGGATAGATATTGGGAGGCCAGCAAACAACTACCAAATAGTACATCAGAATGAATTAAGGAGGAAAGACTAGAGATTGGAATGCTCATTTGGGAGGCTTTCTTCTGAAGAACTTGTGAAGAGGTAACAGAGATCTTAATAAAAGGTAGTGGCTGTGTGATTGGCTAGTAATGGTTTTGATATGAAATACTCTGGAGGTAGAATCTAAAATTTAGTGACAAATGCTTCTTATTCCTGTAAATATATAGATAACTAAAGTTAACAAAAGTTAAAGTTGATGACGTATAGTGGAAACCTGGGTCTGTTACTAAGCTATGTGATATAATGAGCAAATTAAATTACTTAACTTTTCTGAGCCTCAAGTATAATTTGGGTTGATAATTATTTTAGGACAGTTGTGACAATTCATTAAACTAAGAAAAATGCTGTAATATAAGAAGAATTCAGTGAATTTTAATTTTCTTCATTATTAAACAGAAAAACAGGATTTCTTTTGATTTTTCTTTTTTTTGTTAGGAGATGCTTTAGGGAAGTGCTGTGCTTTGTTACTTGGTATTATATACTCTGTACACTTAGTATTAAAACTTAATTCCTTTATGTTTTGAGATTTTCATGGAAACAGAAGGGAAACATTCAGGATTAGAAATTAGCTTCAGAGTTAAACTTTTTATTTTTTTTATTTTTATTTTTTTTTTAGAGTTAGACTTTTTAAACTAGGCCTTTTATTTTTAAAATTTTAGACTTAGAGAAAAGTACAAAGATAATACAGAGAGTTCTCACATACCTTTCACTCAGCTTCCTCTAATGTTAACATTTTAAATAACCATAGTATATTTGTTGAAATGACTAAGTTAACATTGATATGACTATTAATTAAATTACAGATTCTATTCAAATTTACCTGATTTTCCACTGATGTACTTTTTTTCTGTTCCAGGATCCAATTCAGGATACTACCTTAGATTTAGTAAATTCAGATTTTAAATTCCACTTCTGCAAACCACTTAACCCGTCAGACCCTCATGCATAAATTTTGACTTAAAGAAGATCTATCTGAACTACCATTCATAATGCTGATGTTCTGAGTCTGTTTATATCTGTCACATGATATTTTTATTTTTGAAAGAGATTCTAAGATCTAATCCATATACCAGATCTTTTGACAGAAAAAAAAAATTCCATTTATATCTTGTAATTTTGCTTTATTATTAAAGGAAAACTATAAATTTATTGAGATTTGGGAAAACTTAAAGAACTTTTTCTTCCATTTGAACAAAAATGACAGAAAAGCAGGGTTTGTGTCTATTCAGTTGTGTAATAATTGAAAGGAAAGTTATAAAATATGAGTATTGTTAAACTGCCTCTTTTGAGGGGCAGTACTAGGGAGGGCATAAAGCTTAGAAATGTAACTTGAAAGTGAATCTTCATGTAGTGGAATTTATAATGGAAATAATTGAGAGGAGATATATCTTTTCTCAAATAATCCAAAGTACTTCATATAGCTGCTTGTTAGTTCTTCTCAGGTGTGGGCATGGTTTGGTATAGGTTAAATTGTTTATCTATTTTAAATTGTTGTCCCTTTTTCCTTCCAAGCTATGTCTGTGTTAGGGAAAATATCATATTGGAAATAATCTCAAGACAGTTGTCTTTTATCCCACAGATTCCCCTGTTCAGAAATTGTTGAACCTACCAACAGTCTTGGCTTATAAATAATCAACTTTGATTCTATAATAGGTTCGGTTAAATAACTTCATTATTTTTAGGGGCATTGCAGTAGTATTTTGATTAATTTTCTTATTTAAATTTACTTTTAATAATTGGGTTAGCTTTTGTTATTCTAATCCAGTGACTCTTAACATGCTACACAATTCTCATGCAGGTGGCTAAGGATTACACTTTGATAAAATATGAATGTGCAGCAAAATTTTGTATATAGTGTCTCAATTTCTGCTTGTTAAAACCATATTTTTCATTGTTTACCTGTGTAATATATATATTCAGTCTGACACTTTGTTTTTACTCTGACACTTCTTGAATGCCTACTCTCTATGAGAGATATTTTTAGGTATATAAGATCCAAAGATAAGTAAGGTAGCCTCTGCCTTTAAGGAACTCAGTGGTAGGTAAGATAGATAGATGCTTAAATAATTCAGTACAACGAGATGTGTTAGTTGAGCATAAGCAAATTTTATGGAAGTATCACACAGAAAACCGATTAATTGTGCCTGGAAGAACTGGATTGGGAAAAGTTGCCCTCTGGAGATGACAACCAGAAATCAAAAAGCAGAGGAGTTTGACTTAATAATTGTGAGCACTATGTTTTATCTGCATATTTCATTTAACCCTCACAAACCTCCCATGACTTAGAGGCTTCCTTGGGGGCTCCGTGGTTAAGAGTCTGTCTGCTAACGAAGGAGATGTGGGTTCTATACCTGGGTTGGAAAGGTCCCTTGGAGAAGAAAATGGCAACCCACTCCAGTATTCTTGCCTGGGAAATCCCCTGGACAGAGGAGCCTGGTGGGCTATAGTCCATGGGCTCACAGGAGTTGGACACAACTTAGCAACTACAACAACAACAATTTTAAAGATGGGAAAACTGAGGTTGGAAAGATTAAGTTACTTGTCCAACAAGTATGTTGGCAGATCCAGTTTGGGGACTTAGATAATATGATTTCAGGACCTGTGTTTTTAGTCACTGTGTGTTCACCACTCTGTAGAAAGAGGAGCACAGTGATAAACTGGGAAGCCCCTGTCATCAGAGCACAGGAAGTTGGAAGGAGATGAGTGTAAAGAGTAGGCTGTGTCAGACCATAGAGTTTCTTGAAAGTCATGGTAAGGATTTTTGTTTCAACCAAAGTAAAGTGTAAAGGCATTGAGCACTTAAATAGAGGGGATGACATAATCAGATTTGCATTTTGAAAGGTCGTTTTGGTTGTAGGAGACCAAATGAATTGGAGGGGGGCCCTGTTGAAGTTCATGATAATGAGCAGCCCAGGTAAGATAAACGGCCTGGATGGAGTAAATAGGTGATTGTTGAGATGGAGGAAAGTGGGCTGGTTTAAGAAAGATACAAAAGGTAAGACTGCAAGACATGGTTATGGCTGCATATTACTTATACATTCCATATCTTTATCAATGCTCAAAATTAAGCAATATTCATAACTGCCCTATGTAGGCTCTCCTACCCAGTGACCCAGTGACATCTCATTTATTTGGCTGCATTGGGTTTCAGTTGCTACATGTGGTATCTTTCATTGTGGTGTGCAGGCTTCTCTCTAGTTGTAGCACCTGGGCTACAGACCTTGTGTGCTCAGTAGTTGTGGCTCTCTGCAGCTTGTGGGATCTTAGATCCCTGACCAGGGATCGAACCCACGTCCCCTGCATTGGAAGATGGATTCTTACCATTGGATGACCAGGGAAATCCCTTCAGAGACTTCTTTAACAATATTATTTTTGCTTTTTACCTTTTCCCTTTTTTTCAGTTTGACGTACTTAACAGTAGTTCAGAGGATTGATTCTGTATTTTCCACCATTAATTTACCATGTGGTTTTGAGAAAGGCATGTGACCTTTTGAAACCAAATACTCTTTTAATGTCTTCCAATCCTAAAATTTTGTAATTATATGTAATATTTATAAGTAGGTTGAGGCACCAGACATCAAATGAGTTCTGTGTCGGTTAAGCCTGATGGGAGTTCCTGTAACGTCAAATTTATCTCACTGGTGGCATTTCTCAGTTGTATTTATCATTTCTAGTTATTGGTATGGAGAAGGCAATGGCACCCCACTCCAGTACTCTTGCCTGGAAAATCCCATGGATGGAGGAGCCTGGTAGGCTGCAGTCCATGGGATCGCTAAGAGTCAGACATGACTGAGCGACTTCACTTTCACTTTTCACTTTCATGCATTGGAGAAGGAAATGGCAACCCACTCCAGTGTTCTTGCCTGGAGAATCCCAGGGACGGGGGAGCCTGGTGGGCTGCCGTCTATGGGGTCGCACAGAGTCGGACACGACTGAAGCGACTTAGCAGCAGTTATTGGTATAGTAACTGGTATACATGTGTGTTTCTTTTGAGGGAAGACATAGTAGACAGTATAATGTGTGTCTGCCCATTCTCTGTAAAGAGACAGTTTTTCTTTCTCTAAAGTGATTGAACGTTTGACTAAGTTGGGTCGTTTCTAAGCTTGAGCCCTCTGAGTAACAGATGTAGGGAAAAGGGCGTTATGGTATTGAAGCAGTTGCTTAAAGCCAACAATGTCCTTTTTGTGAAAATCTGAAGGTTCTTTAAAGATGGAATACCATGACATCATCACTGTTCATCTAAGGAGCATTCCTCAAGTAATACTGAATATGCTGTGATTATCAGTACCCTTCCCCCCTCTTTCTATTGCTTGACTGATGTTATTGTCAATTATTTGACTATTTTTGCAAATGTGGAGCAGTTACTTAATTCTGAAAACCCTAAGAGCCTGAGATTTTAAAGTATATTGGGTTTTAATTCTAGTTTCATCAGCTTTCTTAGAGATTTGTGTTTTAGGATTGAATAAAATGATTTCATCCACAGAAACTGTGTATCTTTTACATTCAGCCCTCAGTAGCCTAATAAATGATAGGCTTCTCTGGTCTATTTTAATGGAACCAGAAACAAATTAGATCTCATTTGCTGTTTATAAGATTCTTAATATCTTTTACTCTTCTCTTTTAGTAGGAAAGATATGGTGAGTTATAATAATGATATTTTCCCTGAAGAACAGATTAGATATCTTTAAAATATAATCTAATAGTCTGTTTTTTTCTTTTGTACGGAAGATTATTGTAGTCTCATAGAACTTTTTACACATGCTCATATCTTTTAAGCCTGAACACCAGTCCATCCTAAAGGAGATCAGTCCTGGGTGTTCATTGGAAGGACTGATGCTGAAGCTGAAACTCCAATACTTCGGCCACCTCATGCGAAGAGTTGACTCATTGGAAAAGACTGATGCTGGGAGGGATTGGGGGCAGGAGGAGAAGGGGACAACAGAGGATGAGATGGCTGGATGGCATCACCGACTTGATGCACATGAGTTTGGGTGAACTCTGGGAGTTGGTGATGGACAGGGACGTCTGGCGTGCTTCGATTATGGGGTCGCAAAGCGTCGGGCATGACTGAGTGACTGAACTGAACTGATAGTTTAGCAAGCTGTATTAGTACTGTACTTTGGGTATTTATTACTTAATATTTATGTTCGGCAGAAATTAAGGAATTTATGGTTAAAGTTGCTGTGAAAGTTCCTCTGCTGTTTTCTTTTCCTGTAGTTTTTCATGACAGCTTTTGAAGATGGACAAGATTCAAATCAAGTACCTTTGTCAGTTTTACACTGATGACTCTATGTTAACTCTATCTTAACAGTGTAAAGTGTAATCTTTGCAGAGACTACATTTGAGTCTCAAACAGCATGGATTTGATCTGCATGGGTCCACTTATATGCAGGTTTTTTCCAGTAAATACATGTAGGTACTGTTTGTGTATTCTCTCTTCCTCATGATTGTCTTAACATTTGTTTTTCTCTAACTTACTTTATTGTAAGAATACAGTATATAATGTATATAATATACAAAGTATGTTTAATTGACTTTGTATTATCAGTAAGACTTCTGTTCAACAGTAGGCTATCAGTAGCTAAGTTTTTGGGATTGTTGTTCAGCTGTGTCCGACTCTTTGGGACCCTATAGACTGTAGCACACGAGGCTCCCCTGTTCTTTACTATCTCCTGGAGTTTGCTCAGATTCATGTCCACTGAGTCAGTGATGCTCTCTAACCATCTCATCCTCTGCCACCCTCTCCTATCACATTCATTGATAGTGGTGTTCTACAGTGTTCTGTATATTTTCAGACTACTTTTAAAGTTCTGAAAGGAGTGTTGGAGGTTCTCAGTATAATTATAGGCTTGTCTTACTTCTCTTTATCAGTTGTATCAGTTTTGCTTCATTTTATTTGAAGTTCTTTTGTTATTCAGGTGAATACAAACTTAGGATTTGGTAATGGCATACCATCATTATGTAGTGTCGTCCTTATCCCTTGTGGCTAACCCAGTTCTGAAGTCTGTTGCTGATATTAATGTAGCCACTCCAGATTTCTTTTGTATTTCTTTTAGAGCAGATCTACTGGGAACAGATTCACCTTTTAAAGATATTATTCTACTTTCTGGGACCTCTGGTGTTTCTTAGCAAAATCTGTGGTCATTCAAATTCTTGTTTACTTTTTTTTTTTAGCATTTTGATTATGATGTGGACAGCCCTGATTTTGTTTGAATTTTTCCTGTTTGAAATTTACTGAGCTCCTTGAATCTCTAAATTTATATCTCTTGTCAAATCTTGGACGTTTTCTGCCATTACCAAAACAATTTTTTTCTCTACCAATTTATTTTTCCTCTCGTTATGTGAATGTCAGTGATGTAAAACTTAGTTTGATATTGTCCTATGATTCACTAAGGCTCCATTCATTTTTTTCAATCATTTTTTTCTTTTCTTATTTCATTTTAGATAATTTCATTTGCTCTCCTTTCAAGTTTACTGACTCTTTCCTCTATCATCTCTGTTACTCTTATATCTCTGTTACTTTTACATGAAAAGTAATTTTGGATTTTTTTCCTGGACATTTTGAATATTGTCATTTCTGATCCTGTTCGTATCCTTTGGAGAGTGTTGATTTGTTCGTTTCAGACAGCTACCAGTTAGATGGCAAGTTCTGTCTCACTTTCTGTGGGAAGTAGTTCTAATATCTCTGTTTTCAAAACCTTTGCTGTGCTCTTTGGATTTGCCCTTCAGTGTACCTCTCAGTGATAATCTGAGACATGGGCAGTGGTGTTTGTCATTGATTAGGTCCTCTTTAGCATAGTCTTTGCTGCACCTCTTTGAGTCTGTTTTACACAGACATAAATCATAATTGTATTGGTTTGTACAGAGAATTAGGGGATCTCTTTTCCAGCTCTCTCCTCTCCATGATTTCCCCCATGCTCTTCAGTTTCCAGGGCCTTATTCCCAGTTCCAGAAAGACATGTTTCTGGCAGAGCTTTTAGACCTCTGCATTGTACAGCTCCCCATATCTGGGGTTGCCCTTAAGTGAAGTGGGGAAAGGAGAGAGATGAGGGGAAAAAAATAATGGGAATTCCCCTCATACTTTTTGGATGACAGAGGCCCTGTTTTCCCAGTTTTTCTGACCAGAGAGATTGGTTTTCTCATTGGGGTTTTTTTCTCTTGCTGGGACAGTGCTATTCTATGGCTGAGGAGAGAAAAAAAGACCAAAAAGAAGGCATTCCCTCTTGCCAATCTCCAGATCACAGGATTCCCTTTTCCTGGTCCTTTGGACACGGGGAGAATTTCTTTAAGTGTTTTTTGTCAGCACCCTAAACATAGTTTCATAACTTAGATCACACTCTTAGGTCAACACTGGGAGATACAGGGATAAAGGAGAAAAATGGAATGAGAAGACTCATGGCCATACTTTCAAGTTTTGACTCCTCTCCACAGTCATTTATATTACCTGTTTTTGGAATGTTTATATATATCCTTTGGTCATTTATATTTTGGTGGATTAGTTATTTCTTCAGTGATTTGGATGATGCCACTATATTTAAGGAATAATAACCCTTAATTTTGTGTGCTGTGGATATTTCAGGTTTTGTGTTCAACTCAATTTTTTATATACAGATTTTTTTTAATGAATTAGTCTTTTGTAAGTTAAAGTGCTAATAGCCTTTTAGATGTTCTCTCTAGTTGGAGTGTGTATGCTTCTAGTTTAAAAAAATATATTCTATTTTATTTTTCTCAAAATTTTTTTAATTTTTAGAAGTGGTTGGTATAAAAATTCAGATAATATAGATGTCTAGGTTAACAAGTAATGCTGTTCATAGCCTTTATCAAAGAAAATGTTAGCATTTTAATACACATCCTTCTATACCTTGTTCATAAATTTGTTGTATATACTTACATATTTTAGATTTTAAACCTTTTTATTTTTTAAAGTTTTACTTTAATTGCGGTATTATATACATAAATGCATCCATTTTAATATAGTTTGAATTTGACAGAAGTGATTCTCTACTGAAATCAAAATACAGAACATTCTAGAACCCTAAGCAGTTCCTGTGAGCCCTTCTGTGGTCAGTTCCTCTTTTCTTCCCAGAGCTGATCCAAGCAACCATGAATCTGTCACTGTATACTAGTTTGGCCTATTTGAAAATTTGTCAGGGAAATCATATAGTTTTCACTGTTTGATTTCTGGCTTTTTTTTTTTTTTTTTTGATTGAGAATAATGCCTTTTTTTTTTTTTTTTTTTGGCTGTTCCATCCCACCCCCACCCCCTACCCACATGTGGGATCTTAGTTCCCTGACCAGGGATCAAACCCACTCCCTGAAGTAGAAGCTTGGATTCCTAACTTCTGGACTGCCAGGGAGTTATGGAGCTTAATGCTTTTTATAGTCTTCTGGGTTGCTGCATGGATCAGTAGTTTATTCCTTTTTATTGCTTTGAAAAGAATTTCATTGTGTGACTATACCACAGTTTTTATATAAATATATTTGTTGATAGACATTTGTATTATTTGCAGTTTGGGGCTATTATGAATAAAGCTTCTATGTACAAGTCTTTTTGTGTGCCTTTGTTTTTATAACTTTTGAATAAGTGATAACTAGTTAAGGAACTGTTACATCACATAATAATGTTTATTTAATTTGATAAGCATCTGTTAAATGGTTTTCTAGAATGGTTGTACCTTTTCAAATTGCCATCAGCAGTGTAACTAGTTCCAGTTCTTCACTATGTTTTTTTAATCTTTTTATTTAATTTGGGGGTGGGGGGAGTGTGCGCAATACTTATGGGATCTTAGTTCCCCTACTGTGGATCAGCCCAGGCCCCCAGCAGTGGAAGTGTGGAGTCCTAACCACTGGACTAGCAGGGACTTCCCCCAGTTCCTCATTTTGTGCATTTATCATTTCTTATATTTTATATAAGTGTTTTTGATGTGGGTTCCTTAAAGTTGGATTTTTGTGTGAAATGTTAAGGGTACATTTGATTTTTGTAGAATTTTTCTCTGTAGGTTTTGTACTGTTTTTGCAATACCACTGCCACTGTATAAAAGTGCATATTTCTCTTCCACCACATATCAGTGTGTGGTGGATTTTTGCTGTTCTGATAGGTATAAAATTAAATCTTAGGATAGTTTTAACTTGTATTTCTTATACTTTGAATGATGTTGAACATATTTTCACATATTTAATGACTGTTTCTTTTCTTTCTGTTTTTTTCTTTCTTCTGTGAACTACCCATATCTCTGCTGAGTTGTTGGGATAGTGTTTTCTTTGTGTGTGTCTGTGTGTGTGCGCGTCCATGCTGTTTAGAAACTATATATTAAGAATGTAAGATTGTCAGATTATTGCCTTGTTTTTTGAAACTTTTTACCTATTAGAAGTACTAACCCTTTATAAATGTAAGTTTCAAACATTTGTTTCCCCAAGTTTATTGTCCCTTTTGTTTGAAGTCTTCCCATGGCCCCTCCTTCCAAGTTTAATATTTGCTTCTCTAATCCGTATGTAATTCTGATGTTTAGTTTGAGGAATAGATGTTTTTTTTCCAAATAGCTATTGGTGTCTCTCAACAACACTTATTTTTATCAAATACTTTTTTTCACTCATTGATTTGAGAGGCCTGGTTAAGCCATTTAGCAGTAGTGTTTATATAAGGTATGTGATAGGGATATAATTTCTCTAATTTTTTCCAAATGGGTTCTTAGTTCTCTCGACAAAATTTGCTTCTTCTTTATTGTATGCTAAATTCCTAGGTACACATACATGGATTTGTTTCTGGACCTTTGTAGATACCTGCTTAAAAGCTTTATGAAGTGGAGAAGAGTTAGAATCTAATGACATTAATTAGGAGGCAAATGAAATAGCTTTGGGAGATTTTTTTTTTAATTGGTGAATTTATTTAGTTAAGTGGCTAATATTTAATGTAGTGCTTACTATGCCTGAGTACTAATCTATGCTTATATTTATTCATTTAACCTTCACCAACCACTATATTAGGTAGGCTATTGTTTTCATTCTACAGTTTAGGAAAATAAGGCTACTCAGTTCACAGCTTGTAATTAGTGTTGCCAGGATTCATATTCAGGTAGTGTCATTCCAGAACCTAGATTCTGAAGCTTCTCAATTATGACAGCCATTTTTTAAATTAGGTAATCTGATATAGGGGAACTCATAACCAACAAATTCCCTGGTAATTCTGCTTATCTGTAATGTCTACTTAAATGAAGCAGATTTGATAAAGGCTATATTTTAATGTGAGTCATGTTTATAGAGAAAGCAGTTAGTTGTCTGTTAAATCCATTACTTTCTCCTGTTGTATTTTTCTTTGGAATGTCTGTGTTAAGAGTTGATTAAACACTGGCATATGAAAGGGAAAGACAACTTACTGAGTTAAATTCTTTGTATATTTTCTTACATTTGAAAATCATTAATAGATGGGACTCTAACCTTTCTGTTGTTAGAAACTTCCTATGGGTACACCTTAAGTTGGCATGTATACTTTTTTAATAGCCTGTGTCTTCTGCCAGTGGGCTCACTACCTCAGAATTAGGTAAGGATTAGATAAACCTTCTAATATGTAAACATTTATTTAATTTTTTAAATTGTGTGTCTGGTAATACTTACCCTATGTGTAGTTGAGTTCAGTTCAGTCACTCAGTCGTGTCTGACTCTTTGTGACCCCATGAATTGCAGCACGTCAGGCCTCCCTCGCCATCACCAACTCCCGGAGTTCACTCAAACTCGCATCCATCAAGTCGGTGATGCCATCCAGCCATCTCATCCTCTGTCATCCCCTTCTCCTCCTGCCCCCAGTCCCTCCCAGCATCAGAGTCTTTTCCAATGAGTCAACTCTTTGCATGAGGTGGCCAAAGTACTGGAGTTTCAGCTTTAGCATCATTCCTTCCAGAGAACACCCAGGACTGATCTCCTTTAGAATGGACTGGTTGGATCTCCTTGCAGTCCAAGGGACTCTCAAGAGTCTTCTCCAACACCACAGTTCAAAAGCATCAATTCTTCGCCGTTCAGCTTTCTTCACAGTCCAACTCTCACATCCATACATGACCACTGGAAAAACCATAGCGTTGACTAGATGGACCTTTGTTGGCAAAGTAATGTCTCTGCTTTTGAATATACTATCTAGGTTGGTCATAACTTTTCTTCCAAGGAGTAAGCGTCTTTTAATTTCATGGCTGCAGTCACCATCTGCAGTGATTTTGGAGCCCCCAAAACTAAAGTCTGACACTGTTTCCACTGTTTCCCCATCTATTTCCCATGAAGTGATGGGACCAGATGCCATGATCTTAGTTTTCTGAACGTTGAGCTTTAAGCCAACTTTTTCACTCTCCTCTTTCAATTTCATGAAGAGGCTTTTGAGTTCCTCTTCAGTTTCTGCCATAAAGGGGGTGTCATCTGCATATCTGAGGTTATTGGTATTTCCCTTGGCAGTCTTTATTCTAGCTTGTGCTTCTTCCAGCCCAGCGTTTCTCATGATGTACTCTGCATATAAGTTAAATAAGCAGGGTGACAATATACAGCCTTGACGTACTCCTTTTCCTATTTGGAACCAGTCTGTTGTTCCATGTCCAGTTCTAACTGTTGCTTCCTGACCTGCATATAGGAATCCTTTATTTTTTTAAGCCCCACAGGTGATTGTGATGATGAGCCAGATTTAGGAACTCCTGTACTAGTAGATTATACTTCCTTCTCAGTGAAATTCTAGGCCTGAAATAACTTTATATATGCTATCAGAAAATGATCTTACACAAATTATTCTTAGCAGCTTTTCCTGACATTTTTCTTCTTTTATTTCTCTACAATAGCTTATGCCAGCGTGGCTTCATTCATACAGATGAACCAAGGATTGGGATAGCAGTATAAAATTAGAATCAGACAGCTGATTGCCCAGCAGGATGCCATCAACCAACCGTGCGGGCAGCCTGAAGGACCCTGAAATTGCAGAGCTCTTCTTCAAAGAAGATCCAGAGAAGCTCTTCACAGATCTCAGAGAAATTGGCCATGGAAGCTTTGGAGCAGTTTATTTTGTAAGTGTTAAAGGCTTAAATCAGTGACCAGCATTTACTTAAAATTCAGTCATGGAAAAATAAAAAATAATAATATAAAGAGACAGAGACCATAGTCCATTTTATAGTCACATGTATTGCTTTGTGTATATAATATGAGAGTAGTTTTAGTTATTGAGTTTCTTGGCTTATTAAAAAATGGGAATGAATGTATATCGTCCTGAGCACTTCTTTCACTTGGTTCCATAAGTTTTGATGTGTTGTATTTTTTTATTCATTCAACTCTCAGTATTTCTAACATGCCTTATGACTTCTTTGGTACATTGGTTTAAAAGTGTGCTGTTTAATTTTTACAGTCTTGTGAATTTTCCTTTTTTTGTTATTGATTTCTGATTTAATTCTGTTGAGGTTAGAGAAGATACTTTGGATGATACCTATCTTTTAAAATCAGTTAAGACTTGATTTTTGGCACAGCACGGTCTATCCTGGAAAATATCCCATGTGCACTTGAGAAAAGTCTGCATTCTATAAATCTAGTTGGTTTATTATGTTAAGTCTTCTGTTTCCTTACTTATTTTCTGTCTGGTTGTCCTCTCCTTTCGAATATTGAAGTTTTCAGGGCTTCCCAGGTGGTTGAGTGGTAAAGAATCTACCTGCCAATGCAGGAGCTGTGGGTTTGATCCCTGAGTTGAGAAGATCTTTTAGAGAAGGAAATGGCAACCCACTCCAGAATGCTTGCCTGAGAAATCCCATGGACAGAGGAACCTGGATGGGCTACAGTCCATGGGGTAGCAAAAGAGTTGGACATGACTTAGCAACTAAATAACAGTTGAAGTCTCCAATTGTTATTGAAGAACTGTCTATACATAATGATCTGTCCATAGGTGTGTGAATGTTTACAATTGTTGTATCTTCTTGATGTATTGAACCTTTATTAATACATGATGTCCTTCTTTGTTTTTAATAACATTTTTGAATTTAAAGATTTTTTATTTACAAAAGTCCACAAAAGTCTTTTTGTGGACCCAATTTTTCATTTCTTCTAAGTAATTACCCAAGATTTGTTGAAGATGTATATTTAGTTTTATGGCCAATTGCCAGACTTTTTTCACTAAGTAGAAAGTTTACACTCCCATTTGCAGTGTATGAGAATTCAGTGTATGTATCCTTGCCAGCATTAGATGTTGATGGTCATTTGGAGTTAATTTGATGGGTGTATAATGGTATTTTAGTTAGGTTTTAATGTGTATTTCCCTAATGATTGGTGATGTTGGGCTCTCTTTCATAGGCTTAATGGCCATTCACATGTCTTTGGAAGTATCTGTTCAAATATTTCATCCATTTTTTGAAAATAGGTTTTTCTTTTTAAATTGAGTTTTCAGGATCTCCTTGTTTATCTGGGTTGCTTGATCAGTCAATATATCTTTTGTGATTATTTTCTTCTAGTGTGTACACTGGAAAATTTTGTTGGTGTGATGATCTATGCTAATATTTGTAGGTTATAGTCTTCAGATCTTTTGAGTCTTTTGATTTTACTAGTTTGTTTTTGTGTGTTGTGTCAGTAACTGAAAGAGGTGTTTCAAAATCTCCACTGATATCTATTTTGCCTTTTAGCTCTATCTTGTTTTACTTCATACATTTCTAATCTGTTACTAGAAATATACAAATTTAGAAATACTGTATCTTGTTGAATTGTCCCATTACCATTAAGATTTCACTCTACCTTTTATAGTATTTCTTGCTTTAAAAATCTACTTTTGATATTATTGATAGGTTTCCTTGGCTAATGCTCACATACTATTTCTTTTTCCTTTTCATTATGTGAGAGCATCCTTACGTAGCCTTTGTGAGTCTGATATTTTTGGTCCAAGGACTGTTTTTAATACAGATGCCTACCACGTCTTTCTTCTGTGTGTGGTGACTTTTATCCTCTTGATAGTGAGTGCACTAGATGTTGAGCAGGGCCTCCTATTTGCTCTGTAATTGTCACAGCCCTATTGGAGATAAGGTCTGCTCCCCAGTTATTGCAGTGGACGCCCCCAAATTGGTTTCTGAGCTGTGGTATGAGGTAGGTGGGAATGGGGTGCTTCCACTGGTAGTGCAGCCACTGTGTCTTCCTCCAAAGAAGCTGTCCACCAGGAAGTGGGCTCTGGTGCTGCCAGTCACCTGCTGTGTATACTCACAAAGTACACTGTAGTTGTCACTACCCTTGGCCCCACCTCAGTTGAGGAATACAGGCCATCACCCTGGATATCCCTCAGGTTCTATGCTCACAAAACCAATAGGGCAGATCCACCACAATCAGGCACCTGGACCTGCCATGGGGGCTACAGAATCAGTCCAGATCCAGGCTCTGCCTCTGTGTGCCTGTGCCCTCAAATCCCACAGTTGCCAATACTGGACCTCCTCATCTTTGGAAGCACCACTAATCCCCCATAACGCCCCTCAGACACTGAGCTTACAGAGCCACCAGTAGAAGTGTGAATCCACCAGTGTTGAGCTCATAGAGGTGGGGCCACATCTACTGTGAGCTCCTGGAAAATGAGGCTGCTGTGGTAGGGCCCCATCTGTCCCTTTACATGTGTGTCAACTTGCGTTTGGCCCCTCAGTTGTGTCCAACTCTTTGCAACCCTATGGATTTCAGCACGCCAGACTTCCCTGTCCTTCACTATCTCTTGGAATTTGCTCAAACTCATGTCCATTGAGTCAGTGATGCCATCCAACCATCTCTTCCTCTGTCACCCCCTTCTCCCCCTGCCCTCAGTCTTTGCCAGTATCAGGGTCTTTTTGAAGGAGTCAGCTCTTTGCATCAGCTGGCCAAAGTGCTTCAGCATCTATATGAGTCCTTCCAATGAATATTCAGGGTTGATTTCCTTTAGGATTGACTGTTTTGGTTTCTTTGCAGTCCAAGAGACTCTCAAGAGTCTTCTCCAACACCACAGTCCAAAAACATCAATTATTTGGCGTTCAGCTTTATGGTTCAACTCTCACATCCATATATGACTACTGGAAAAACCATAGCTTTGACTAGACAGACCTTTGTGACTTCTGTTGTGGCCCAGATGTGCATTTTGGGGTGGGGAGTAAAGGGAGGTGGCCAGGACCATCGGGGCTGGTGCCCTGTCTCCCGCAGGCTGGTTGCTGGACTCTCTCTGAGCCTGTGAAGCTCACTGTCTGTCCCAGCCCATCTCCAAAGAAGTGAAGGGGATTCCCAGACTGAGGGAACTTTGTTCTTTCATAGCTCACCCCCAGGGGCACAAGTCCTGTCCCAATTCCTTTTTTTTTTTTTTAATTCACCCTACCCTGTTACATGGTGATCATTCTTGCAGCTTTGGTTGTATGAGATCTTTTTTTGTTTGTTTTATATGAAGTCTTCTGCCAGTGTTCAGTAGATATTCTGTAAGACTTCTTCCACATGTAGGTTATTTTTTTTAACGTTTCATTTTATATTGAAGTATCAGTTCAGTTCAGTTCAGTCGCTCAGTTGTGTCCGACTCTTTGAGACCCCATGAATCACAGCACGCCAGGCCTCCCTCTCCATCACCAACTCCCGGAGTTCACTCAGACTCACGTCCATCGAGTCAGTGATGCCATCCAGCCATCTCATCCTCCGTCGTCCCCTTCTCTTCCTGCCCCTAATCCTTCCCAGCATCAGAGTCTTTCCCAATGAGTCAGCTCTTCGCATGAGGTGGCCAAAGTATTGGAGTTTCAGCTTTAGCATCACTCCTTCCAAAGAACACCCAGGGCTGATCTCCTTTAGAATGAACTGGTTGGATCTCCTTGCAGTCCAAGGGACTCTCAAGAATCTTCTCCAACACCACAGTTCAAAAGCATCAATTCTTTGGCATTCAGCTTTCTTCACAGTCCAACTCTCACATCCATACATGACCACTGGAAAAACCATAGCCTTGACTAGACGGACCTTTGTTGGCAAAGTAATGTCTCTGCTTTTTAATATGCTATCTAGGTTGGTCATAACTTTTCTTCCAAGGAGTAAGCGTCTTTTAATTTCATGGCTGCAGTCACCATCTGCAGTGATTTTGGAGCCCCCAAAAATAAAGTCTGACACTGTCTCCCCATCTATTTCCCATGAAGTGATGGGACCGGATGTCATGATCTTTGTTTTCTGAATGTTGAGCTTTAAGTATAGCCAGTTAATATTGTGACAGTTTTAGCTGCACAGCAGAGCAATTCAGCCAAATATATACATGCATCCGTTTCCCCTCAAAGTCACCTCCCATCTAGGCTTTCTGGAGAAATGTATCATTTTCTTGCAGGGAGGGAACATAAAAGATAAGCCTTAGAAGACCCTGTATCAGAAAGCTAAAAAGTGCTTTTATTTTATTTATTTATTTATTTATTTTTACTTTATTTTAATTTACAATACTGTATTGGTTTTGCCATACATTGACATGAATCCACCACGGGTGTACATGCGTTCCCAAACATGAACCCTCCTCCCACCTCCCTCCCCATAACATCTCTCTGGGTCATCACTGTTTACCAGCCCCAAGCATGCTGTATCCTGCGTCGGACATAGACTGGCGATTCGATTCTTACATGATAGTATACATGTTACAATGCCATTCTCGCAAATCATCCCACCCTCTCCCTCTCCCTCTGAGTCCAAAAGTCCGTTATACACATCTGTGTCTTTTTTGCTGTCTTGCATACAGGGTCGTCATTGCCATCTTTCTACTTCACTCTGTATGATCGGCTCCAGTTTCATCCATCTCATCAGAACTGATTCAAATGTATTCTTTTCAATGGCTGAGTAATACTCCATTGTGTATATGTACCACAGCTTTCTTATCCATTCATCTGCTGATGGACATCTAGATTGTTTCCATGTCCTGGCTATTATAAACAGTGCTGCGATGAACATTGGGGTACATGTGTCTCTTTCAATTCTGGTTTCCTCGGTGTGTATGCCCAGCAGTGGGATTGCTGGGTCATAAGGTAGTTCTATTTGCAATTTTTTAAGGAATCTCCACACTGTTCTCCAAAGTGGCTGTACTAGTTTGCATTCCCACCAACAGTGTAGGAGGGTTCCCTTTTCTCCACACCCTCTCCAGCATTTATTGCTTGCAGATTTTTGGATCGCAGCCATTCTGACTGGTGTGAAGTGGTACCTCATTGTGGTTTTGATTTGCATTTCTCTAATAATGAGTGATGTTGAGCATCTTTTCATGTGTTTGTTAGCCATCTGTATGTCTTCTTTGGAGAAATGTCTATTTAGTTCTTTGGCCCATTTTTTGATTGGGTCATTTATTTTTCTGGAATTGAGCTGCATAAGTTGCTTGTATATTTTTGAGATTAGTCGTTTGTCAGTTGCTTCATTTGCTATTATTTTCTCCCATTCAGAAGGCTGTCTTTTCACTTCGCTTATATTTTCCTTTGTTGTGCAGAAGCTTTTAATTTTAATTAGATCCCATTTGTTTATTTTTGCTTTTATTTCCAGTATTCTGGGAGGTGGATCACAGAGGATCCTGCTGTGATTTATGTCGGAGAGTGTTTTGCCTATATTCTCCTCTAGGAGTTTTATAGTTTCTGGTCTTACATTTAGATCTTTAATCCATTTTGAGTTTATTTTTGTGTATGGTGTTAGAAAGTGATCTAGTTTCATTCTTTTACAAGTGGTTGACCAGTTTTCCCAGCACCACTTGTTAAAGAGATTGTCTTTACTTCATTGTATATTCTTGCCTCCTTTGTCAAAGATAAGGTGTCCATATGTGTGTGGATTTATCTCTGGGCTTTCTATTTTGTTCCATTGATCTATATTTCTGTCTTTGTGCCAGTACCATACTGTTTTGATGACTGTGGCTTTGTAGTAGAGCCTGAAGTCAGGCAAGTTGATTCCTCCAGTTCCATTCTTCTTTCTCAAGATTGCTTTGGCTATTCTAGGTTTTTTGTATTTCCATACAAATCTTGAAATTATTTGTTCTAGTTCTGTGAAAAATATGGCTGGTAGCTTAATAGGGATTGCGTTGAATTTGTAAATTGCTTTGGGTAGTATACTCATTTTCACTATATTGATTCTTCCCATCCATGAACATGGTATATTTCTCCATCTATTAGTGTCCTCTTTGATTTCTTTCACCAGTGTTTTATAGTTTTCTATGTATAGGTCTTTAGTTTCTTTAGGTAGATATATTCCTAAGTATTTTATTCTTTTCGTTGCAATGGTGAATGGAATTGTTTCCTTAATTTCTTTTTCTACTTTCTCATTATTAGTGTATAGGAATGCAAGGGATTTCTGTGTGTTGATTTTATATCCTGCAACTTTACTATATTCATTGATTAGCTCTATTAATTTTCTGGTGGAGTCTTTAGGGTTTTCTATGTAGAGGATCATGTCATCTGCAAACAGTGAAAGTTTTACGTCTTCTTTTCCAATTTGGATTCCTTTTATTTCTTTTTCTGCTCTGATTGCTGTGGCCAAAACTTCCAAAACTATGTTGAATAGTAGCGGTGAATGTGGGCACCCTTGTCTTGTTCCTGACTTTAGGGGAAATGCTTTCAATTTTTCACCATTGAGGATAATGTTTGCTGTGGGTTTGTCATATATAGCTTTTTTATTATGTTGAGGTATGTTCCTTCTATTCCTGCTTTCTGGAGAGTTTTTATCATAAATGGATGTTGAATTTTGTCAAAGGCCTTCTCTGCATCTATTGAGATAATCATATGGTTTTTATTTTTCAGTTTGTTAATGTGGTGAATTACATTGATTGATTTGCGGATATTGAAGAATCCTTGCATCCCTGGGATAAAGCCCACTTGGTCATGGTGTATGATCTTTTTAATGTGTTGTTGGATTCTGATTGCTAGAATTTTGTTGAGGATTTTTGCATCTATGTTCATCAGTGATATTGGCCTGTAGTTTTCTTTTTTTGTAGTATCTTTGTCAGGTTTTGGTATTAGGGTGATGGTGGCCTCATAGAATGAGTTTGGAAGTTTACCTTCCTCTGCAATTTTCTGGAAGAGTTTGAGGAGGATAGGTGTTAGCTCTTCTCGAAATTTTTGGTAGAATTCAGCTGTGAAGCCGTCTGGACCTGGGCTTTTGTTTGCTGGAAGGTTTCTGATTACAGTTTCAATTTCCGTGCTTGTGATGGGTCTGTTAAGATTTTCTATTTCTTCCTGGTTCAGTTTTGGAAAATTGTACTTTTCTAAGAATTTGTCCATTTCTTCCACGTTGTCCATTTTATTGGCATATAACTGCTGATAGTAGTCTCTTATGATCCTTTGTATTTCTGTGTTGTCTGTTGTGATCTCTCCATTTTCATTTCTAATTTTATTGGTTTGATTTTTCTCTCTTTGCTTCTTGATGAGTCTGGCTAATGGTTTGTCAATTTTATTTATCCTTTCAAAGAACCAGCTTTTGGCTTTGTTGATTTTTGCTATGGTCTCTTTTGTTTCTTTTGCATTTATTTCAGCCCTAATTTTTAAGATTTCTTTCCTTCTACTAACTCTGGGGTTCTCCAATTCTTCCTTTTCTAGTTGCTTTAGGTGTAGAGTTAGGTTATTTATTTGACTTTTTTCTTGTTTCTTGAGGTATGCCTGTATTGCTATGAACTTTCCTCTTAGCACTGCTTTTATAGTGTCCCACAGGTTTTGGGTTGTTCTGTTTTCATTTTCATTAGTTTCTATGCATATTTTGATTTCTTTTTTGATTTCTTCTGTGATTTGTTGGTTATTCAGAAGTGTGTTGTTCAACCTCCATATGTTGGAATTTTTAATAGTTTTTTCCTGTAATTGAGATCTAATCTTAGTGCATTATGGTCAGAAAAGATGCTTGGAATGATTTCGATGTTTTTGAATTTATCGAGTTTAGATTTATGGCCCAGGATGTGATCTATCCTGGAGAATGTTCCATGAGCACTTGAGAAAAAGGTGAAATTTATTGTTTTGGGGTGAAATGTCCTATAGATATCAATTAGGTCTAACTGGTCTAATAATTCATTTAAAGTTTGCATTTCTTTGTTGATTTTCTGTTTAGTTGATCTGTCCATAGGTGTGAGTGGGGTATTAAAGTCTCCCACTATTATTGTGTTATTGTTGATTTCCCCTTTCATACTTGTTAGCATTTGTCTTAAATATTGCGGTGCTCCCATATTGGGTGCATATATATTTATAATTGTTATATCTTCTTCTTGGATTGATCTTTTGATCATTATGTAGTGGCCTTCTTTGTCTCTTTTCACAGCCTTTGTTTTAAAGTCTATTTTATCGGATATGCGTATTGCCACTCCTGCTTTCTTTTGGTCTCTATTTGCGTAGTATATCTTTTTCCAGCCCTTCACTTTCAGTCTGTATGTGTCCCTTGTTTTGAGGTGGGTCTCTTGTAAGCAGCATATAGAGGGGTCTTGTTTTTGTATCCATTCGGCCAGTCTTTGTCTTTTGGTTGGGGCATTCAACCCATTTACGTTTAAGGTAATTATTGATAAGTTTGATCCTGTTACCATTTACTTTATTGTTTTGGGTTCGGGTTTATACACCCTTTTTGTGTTTCCTGTCTAGAGAATATCCTTTAGAATTTGTTGGAGAGCTGGTTTGGTGGTGCTGAATTCTCTCAGCTTTTGCTTGTCTGTAAAGCTTTTGATTTCTCCTTCGTATTTGAATGAGATCCTTGCTGGATACAGTAATCTGGGCTGTAGGTTATTTTCTTTCATCACTTTAAGTATGTCTTGCCATTCCCTCCTGGCCTGAAGAGTTTCTATTGAAAGATCAGCTGTTATCCTTATGGGAATCCCCTTGTGTGTTATTTGTTGTTTTTCCCTTGCTGCTTTTAATATTTGTTCTTTGTGTTTGATCTTTGTTAATTTGATTAATATGTGTCTTGGGGTGTTTCGCCTTGGGTTTATCCTATTTGGAACTCTGCGTGTTTCTTGGACTTGGGTGATTATTTCCTTCCCCATTTTACGGAAGTTTTCAACTATTATCTCCTCAAGGATTTTCTCATGGTCTTTCTTTTTGTCTTCTTCTTCTGGGACTCCTATAATTCGAATGTTGGAGCGTTTCATATCGTCCTGGAGGTTTCTGAGATTGTCCTCATTTCTTTTAATTCGTTTTTCTTGTTTCCTCTCTGATTCACTTATTTCTACCATTCTATCTTCTATTTCACTAATCCTATCTTCTGCCTCCGTTATTCTGCTATTTGTTGCTTCCAGAGTGTTTCTGATCTCATTTATTGTGTTATTCATTATATATTGACTCTTTTTTATTTCTTCTAGGTCCTTGTTAAACCTTTCTTGCATCTTCTCAATCCTTGTCTCTAGGCTATTTATCTGTGATTCCATTTCGATTTCAAGATTTTGGATCATTTTTACTATCAATATTCGGAATTCTTTCTCAGGTAGATTCCCTACCTCTTCCTCTTTTGTTTGGTTTGGTGGACAACCCTCCTGTTCCTTTACCTGCTGAGTATTCCTCTACCTGCTGAGTATTCCTCTGTCTCTTCATCTTGATTATATTGCTGCGTTTGGGGTGGCCTTTTTATATTCTGGTAATTTGTGGAGTTCTCTTTATTATGGAGCTTCCTCACTGTGGGTGGGGTTGTATCAGTGGCTTGTCTAGGTTTCCTGGTTAGGGAGGCTTGTGTTGGAGTTCTGGTGGGTGGAGCTGGGTTTCTTCTCTCTGGAGTGCAGTGGAGTGATCAGTAATGGGTTATGAGACGTCAGAGGTTTTGGAGTAACTTTGAGCTGCCTGTATATTGAAGCTCAGGGGTGTGTTCCTGTGTTGCTGGAGAATTTGTGTGGTATGTCTTGTTCTGGAACTTGTTGGTCCTTGGGTGGAGCTTGGTTTCAGTGTAGGTATGGAGGCATTTGATGAGCTCCTATTGCTTAATGTTCCCTGAATTCAGGAGTTCTCTGATGTTTTCAGGCTTTGGACTTAAGCCTCCTGCTTCTGGTTTTCAGTTTTATTTTTACAGTAGCCTCTAGACTTCTCCATCTATATAGCACTGATGATAAAACATCTAGGTTAAAGATGAAAAGTTTCTCCACATTGAGGGACACCCAGAGAGGTTCACTGAGTTACAAGGAGAAGAGAAGAGGGAGGGGGTAGTTAGAGGTGACTGGAATGAGATGCGGTGAGATCAAAAAAAAGTAAAAGAAACTGGGGCCTGTCAGAAAGAACATGGAGCCAGCTTGGAGGGCCAAATCTGAAAGAACTTGAACATCAGTATAAAGATAATAGTGAATTATACCCATTTAAGAAAAGGGAATTCATAATTTCCATAATAGAGAAGGATGGATGGATGAAAAGGGAGAGCTTTTCCTTAAAATAGAATGCCTGACTGATACATGTGAAAGGAATGGCATAGGTGTTTATGGGGGGGAAATCAGCATTTTGTTATCATCATAGTGAACTATCATTTTGTTTGGGGCCTCAGTGTTTGCTAAACCTAAGGGAAATTTTTGAGAGCAAGATGTTTACATGGTTTTAAAGTATCTCTGCACAGATTACTTGTTAGATACAAGGTAGGAAATGGTAACTTTAACTATACACATTGGAAAACCAGAGACAATGCCTTTAGAGGGTGAGTAAAATTGGTAATACCAGTGAGGAATGAACACATTGTATATCTCCAGATAAGATACCCTGGGAAGGGCACAATATTCTTCTAGTGTTCTGGCCAGGGGTATATAATCAGAATCTAATCTTGAAAAACTGTCAGACAAGCACAAGTTTAGTTACATTCTCTAAAAATACCACTGTATATTCTTCAAAAATGCCAGTATCATGAAAGACAAAGAAGGGTTGTGAAATTGTTCTAGATTAGAGGAAGACATGATAAGTAAGCAAGATATGTGATCCTGAAGGGAAGGAAAACGTGTTTACGAACATTTAATATTTTTGTATTTTGCTTTTTAAAAACATGAATAAATAAAAGTCCTATCTTGTTTTAACTTGGTCATTTAATTTGAATTCTATCATTACCTATGTTTGGATTTTATTAATAGTCATGTTTTAATTTAACATGTATTATTTATTCATATATTATTTATATCAATAAAATGAATAATTATTTTATAATGTGTTATTTTATGTTTTCTTTATTATGTAGGGTTTTATTTTTATTATTTAAAGAATTTTTTTTACTTTTGGCTGCATTAGGTGTTTGTTGTAGCCTGTGGGATCTTTTGTTGCACAGTGCAGACTTCTTTCTAGTTGTGCATGTGGGCTTAGTTGCCCCATGGCATGTGAGATCTTAGTTACCCAACCAGGGATTGAATTGGTATCCTGAGTTTTTCCAGATTTCCTGATTTGTCTCTTCTCTGTTCTAGAATCCAGTCCTGAATACTACATTGTATTTAGTGTACCCACTTTTAAATTAAGCTTTGGCCAATTAAAAGTGTAGCAGTTTATGGCTTCCCTGGTGGTCCAGTGGTTAAGAGTCCACCTTGCAATGCAGGGGGACACCAGTTTGATCCCTGGTCCCAGAAGATCCCACATGCCACCAAGCAACTAGGCCGGTGAGCTGCAGTTACTCAGCCCACATGCAGCAACTACTGTAGCCCGTGTGCCTAGAGCCTGTGCTCCACAACCCAGGAGAAGCCATCGCAATGAGAAGCCTGTGCACCGCAACTGGAGAGTAGCCTGGGCTTCCCCGGAGATACTAGTGGTAAAAAACCTGCCTGCCAGTGCAGGAGACCCAGAGAGATGATTCAGTCTCTGGGTCAGGAAGATCCCCTGGAGAAGGAAAGGGCAACCCACTCCAGTATTCTTGCTTGGGGAAGCTCATGGACAGAGGACCCTGGTGGGCTACAGTCCATGGGATCACAAAAAGTTGGGCACAACTGAAGCAACTGAGCACAAACATGCACACACCTCACACATTCCTTGTAGTATAGAAAAATTAGCTCAAAATGGACCAAAGACCTGAATGTCACAGTTAGAACTGTAAAATTCTTAGAAGAAAATACAGGGCTAGGCAAAGGATTCTTAAATGTGGCACCAGAATCATGAGCAACAAAAGAAAAAAATAAATTGACTGTAGTCAAAAATAAAAGTTTTATGCTTCAAAGTAGTGAAAAGACAGTCTACAGAATAGGAGCAGAAAAATTGTAAATCATATATCCATAATCTGATAAGGGACTTGTGTCTAGAATATGTAAAGAACTCTTCTAAATCAATCAAAAAACAATCTAATTTAAAAATGAATTGACATTTCTCCAAGAAAGATGTATTAATAGCTAAGAAGTGCATGAAAAGATGCTCAGTATCATTAGTCATGAATCTTGAAAAGAGTCAGTCACAAAAGACCACATATTACCTGGTTTTATTTATATGAAATGTCCAGAAAGGGCAAATCTCTAGAGAGACAGAAAAGTAGATTAGTTGGTGCTTGGCATTGCACGGGCAGAGAAAAGGGACAGGAGGGTGTTAGCTAAAGGGTATGGAGTTTCTATCTTCTTTTGTTAACGGAAAAGATTTTTATTGTACAGTACACACAACATTTACCACTTTAACTATTTCTAAATGAACAATTTGGACTTTGTTTTTGAGGTGATGAAAGTTCTAAAATTGGTTTAGTGTTGGTTGCATGTATCTGTGAATATTCTAAATGCCAAAATTGTATGGTATGTAAAGTATATCTCAACTGTTACAAAAGAAAGGAATATAGCTGTTTAGAAATGTTGATTAAAATAAAGGGGTTCGTAGATAAGCAGAGAATATTTTGGAAAAATAAATGTATTATATACTCAAGCCAGAGCTTCTGTGGATAGATCTGATTCACCCATTACAATAAGTGGTGCCAATTTCCTAACCAATTTACTGGTAATTGAAATTGGAGTGTGATTAAATTTCCCAGGGCCCACTTAACAGAGTCTTTTTTTAAGGCCACTGTTGAGATATAATTTACAGATGTGCTGTCTTTTTTAAAGTATAAATTATATACCATAAGTTCACCGATTTTTTGTGTGCATTTCAATCACTATCAGTAAATATGAGTTTAGCAGCCATCACTATAAAATAATTTAGAAGTTTTATCTTTGGGAACTCCTTAAAATCTGAACTGAAGATGTGTTCTTCCAAAAAATGTTTTGAGATGGTTCTGATGCTTTTAGTGAACCCACTTTAATTATTTTGCAGCTATTCTCATGTACCATCTTAATATATAGATTATAATTTTTTAACACATAGGAGTTTGGCTTTTTCTTTTCTAGTTAGATAGAAACTGGAACTTCTAGTTCTTTCCTGTTACATTTTGTTACTTTTTTTCAGGCTGACTTTAGCACTGTTAAATAATAATTCTGATAGCATTTTAGCAGTCTTGTCTTAAGCCTGATTAATAGTTGTTTACAATAGAGGTGGTTTATCATGTTAAGAAAGGGCTTCCCTGGTAGCTTAGTTGGTAAAGAGTCTGCCTGTGATGCAGGGGACCCTGGTTCAATTCCTAGGTGGGGAAGATCCCCCGAGAAGGAATAGGCTACCCACTCCGGTATTCTTGGGCTTCCCTTGTGGTAAAAAATCCGCCTGCAATGTGGGAGACCTGGGTTTGATCCCTGAGTTGGGACGATCCCCTGGAGAAGGGAAAGGCTACCCACTCCAGTATTCTGGCTTAGAGAATTCCATGGACTGTGTATAGTCCATGGGGTCACAAAGAGTCGGACACTCTTGAGCGACTTTCATTTTCATCATGTTAAGAATCTATATTTCTAATCTGTGTTTTCTAAGAGTGTGGCCTTTTTCACATTTGAATACATTCAGAGTGGGGCCCTTTCTGCATTTTCAGCATTTATGAAGTACTTATATATTTCCCCCTTTACAAAAATGTGGTAAATTATGAAATTTTTTCTAGTAACAATCTTTGGCATTTCTGTAATTATAGTATATTTTATCTAAATGAAAAATTCTTCTAACGCTTTATAATACTTTAAAAATTTCTAGAGTTTTCTTGTCTTTATTTGGGTTTCTCTGATAGCTCAGTTGGTAAAGAATCCACCTGCAATGCAGGAGACCTTGGTTCAATTCCGGGGTTGGGAATATACGCTGGAGAAGGGATAGACTAGCCACTCCAGGATTCTTGGGCTTCCTTTGTGGATGAGCTGGTAGAGAATCTGCCTGCAATGTGGGAGACTTGGGTTCGATCCCTGGGTTGGGAAGATCCCCTGGAGAAGGGAAAGGCTACCCACTCCAGTATTCTGGCCTGGAGAATTCCATGGACTTCAGGGATCAAACCCACACCTTCCACAGTGAAAGTACAGAGTCTAACCACTGGACCGCCAAGAAATTCCCCACTCGAGTACTTTAAAGATAGTTCACTGATGTTCTTTTCAGTCTGGCACCATTGTTGCTTTTACTCATATTTTCTTTAGATCAATTGAAGTAATTTATTCCTTCCTAGAAAATTGTCCATTTCATTGCAGTTTCAAAATTGATTAGCATAGGCTTGTATGTATATATACTAGTCTCATGTTGTCTCTTTGTTACAGTGCTGTTCAAATTTATGTTTTATCCTTAACTAGATCTCTGAAAGTTAAACCCTGCTTTATATTTCTTTCCAAAATACCAGCTCCTGGATGATTTGATAAGTTTCACTATATGGTTATTGGTGGTGTTTTTAATGTTCTTCAAAGTCAGTTTTGATGTCCTTTTTGACAGGTAGCTTATGAATGCTTTTATTCTCAAAGAAATTATTGCCCAGATTGTTAATTTTTACAATAATCTTTTCTTTGTTTTTTTTAAGGCCCGAGATGTGCGCACCAATGAAGTGGTCGCTATCAAGAAAATGTCTTACAGTGGAAAGCAGTCCACTGAGGTAAGTGAAATATTTACATACTTATTCACATGCTAGAAAAAGACATGCTATTTTTAATTGAGGATATTTTGAATGTTTTTCTAAAAGTATAACATACCTGAAAGTATGTATAAATTTTAAGAGTATATCTCAGTCTGTTTTTTTTTTCACAAACTGAGTGTACCCATTCAACTTGTACCTAGAGCCCATTATCAGCACATTACTGGCATCTTAGAAGCTTCCCAACTTGGCCCAGTTTCTCATTGTTTTAAACTGTGGTATAATATATTATTCTACCATAAAAGGATTATCAGTTTCTAAAGGAGTAAACTAGAATAAGATGCATTTAATAGTAAATTATCTTGGATGTAATTTTTTTAATGATTTGGAAATTAAGGGCTGATTTTAAAAAACTAGTCTGAAAAAATTTTTAAATACAATTATTAATACTATGCTAAGTATACTTTAGTTCATTAATATTATGATTAATGCTTTTCAGTATATTTATTTAATTGCATGAATTTATTTTGTGTAATATAGTCTGTTTTTAAAAACTGGGATCTGTAAGTCTTTAATTTTTCAACATAATTATTTTTAATTGTGGTAAAATACGTATAACACATTTACCATTGTAATCATTTTCAAGTATTCAGTTCACTGGCATTAAGGACATTCATATTGTTTTGTATCCATCAGCACCACTCATCTCCAGAGCTCTTTTTCATCTTAAAAGACTAAAATTCTTTGCCCATTAAACAGCAACTCCCCATTCCCTCCTGCCCTCAGCCCCTGGAAATCACTATTCTACTTTCTGTCTGTATAAATTTGACTAAGTATCTCATGTAAGTGAAATCATGCATTTGTCCTTTTGTGACTGGCTCATTTTACTTAACATAGTGTTCTCAGAGTTTATCCATGTTGTGGTATGTATCGAAATTTCCATCCTTTTTAAAGCTGAGTAATATTCCTGTGTGTGTGTATGTGTATGTGTGTAAAATACCACATTTTGTTTATCCATCCATTCATCTGTAAGTGAATGCTTAGGTTTCTGTTGCTGCCTTGTTATTGTGAATAATGCCACTATAAACATAGGTTATGCAAATACTTTTTTTGAGTCCTTAGTTTCTGTACAAACTTTCAGGTGTTTGATCAGAGTTGAAATTGCTGGATCAGTCTTTAACTTTTAAAGACTTTCGTTTTCTACTTGTTTGGAATTTCATTATTTTATGATAAATCTTGTTTTCATGGTGATCATACTATGAGTACAGCAACACTATTATATTACTGTTCCATCATTTTGATACCTAAAAAACTCAATTTCTTACACGGTTACTCTCTTTTATTTTCCATTCTGTAACACAACTTTAGAAGTAGCTTTCATAGGTGTACTTGTACTGTGTTGGAATCTGTTTGATTAGTCACACCTACAACAAAAAGTTTCATTTAGAAGTCATCTTTTCTCATCTAACACTAATGTCCTTCTTGACATTATTTTACACTGAAAAAATGCTGGGTTTTGTTTTGTTTTAAAAGTGTCAAATATCATTCAAATTTGAAATTTAAAAGCTGTGAAACATTTTCTGAGTTTAGCATTTATATTTTACACATTTTATATAAAACATTATGAATATATTTTGCTTTTATATAAAACATATTTTGCTTTATTTTGTTGAGGGCTTATGAAATAACATTGGAATTATGTGGTCTTACATTCTAGTACAAAACATTTTCTAAAGTTTTCTATTATGCTAGTTTCCCTGGCTTTGGAAATATGGCCCAAGTCAATGATAAAGATTGAAAACTAAAACAAGGACAAAAATAGACTCCTAGTTCCTATCCTACACCTGCCAAACCTCTGGAGTCTGTGGATATGGACCTAGTATCCTGTATTCTGAGTTCTCTGGTTGCTTCTTAAGAGTAACTATGTTTAGGACATGGCCTAAGTGTCTAAGGTTGTCATGGAGTAGCTTATAACTGAAGATTTATGTGTATTTCTTGGTATGTGTCATTGAGGAATGCTGTTAGTAAAATATGTAGGAAAATGTTTTTATACTGTTTTTTTTTTCCTCTGAACTTTCCCATATCAGTTCAGTTCAGTTCAGTTGCTCAGTCATGTCCAACTCTTTGTGATCCCATAATTGCAGCACTCCAGGCCTCCCTGTCCATCACCAACTCCCGGAGTTCACCCTAACTCATGTCCATCGAGTCGGTGATGCTGTCCAGCCATTTCATCCTCTGTCATCCCCTTCTCCTTCTGCCCCCAATCCCTCCCAGCATCAAGGTCTTTTCCAGTGAGTCAACTCTTTGCATGAGGTGGCCTAAGTATTGGAGTTTCAGCTTCAGCATCAGTCCTTCCAAAGAACACCCAGGACTGATCTCGTTTAGAATGGACTGGCTGGATCTCCTTGCAGTCCAAGGGACTCTCAAGAGTCTTCTCCAACACCACAGTTCAAAAGCATCAATTCTTCAGCGCTCAGCCTTCTTCACAGTCCAACTCTCACATCCATACATGACCACTGGAAAAACCATAGCCTTGACTAGATGGACCTTTGTTGGCAAAGTAATGTCTCTGCCTTGAATATGCTGTCTAGGTTGGTTATAACTTTCCTTCCAGGGAGTAAGCGTCTTTTAATTTCATGGCTGCAGTCACCATCTGCAGTGATTTTGGAACCCAACAAAATAAAGTCTGACACTGTTTCCACTTTCCCATATAGTAATGAATTATTCTCTTAATATTTTATTTTAGAAGGTGTGCACTTAGGGGTTTAAAATCTTCATTTGAATTTAAAAAGCAAACCAAACTTTAATGTTTGGCAGACAACATAAGCCAAAAACACAATAGATGAACTTTGTGCTATGTAAATTATACACCAAAAAGCTACAATTAAGAAAGTGAAGTTGAACTTTTGAAGAAAAATCACTAAATATGGTATATAGTTTTCATCAACATATCTGATGTGTGGTTGTAAAATTTTAATAAGACCCATTGATGGTAAGTTTTACAAAACTAAAATTTGTCCTACCCTGAATGGAATAATTTTATAAGTTATGTAAATTGAGTTATATACTATATAAACAGAAGTTTACAATTTATTATTTTGATATTTAAGTATTACAGGTAAAGTTGTTTGTCCTTGATAACCCGACTTAGTCTAATAATTATTTTTTTCTTATACAACTTGCTAAGGAAAAGCAGCTGTTCATAATTTTTTCCTTTATTCATTTTTTTTTCTCCCCACAGAAATGGCAGGATATTATTAAGGAAGTCAAGTTTCTACAAAGAATAAAACATCCCAACAGCATAGAATACAAAGGCTGCTATTTACGTGAGCACACAGCATGGGTAGGTATATTCTTTCCCCTTGCTGTAATTTTACTTGGCTGAAATGTTAGTTCTTATTGAGAGGAGGAGCAGCTTTTCCTAGAATCCTAGGCAAAGAAGATAAGACAGGTTTTGCAGATTTATTGCAGAGATTTAGCTAACCTTTCATGTACCTAGTAAAATGTTCTCAGACATTTTTAGTAATACCATTCTTCAAATGGTTTATCAGACATTCGTGAAAGCAGTTCTGTTATTTGAGGATGCATATGTTTGACATAAATGTAATCTATTTAACCACAAAGATCTTGGTGAAGTCCTGATGAGTCCTGGTGAAATTTAAACTGGTTATGATTCCTTGGCTGAATAATAACTAATGTTAGAGAGTTGAGACACTTTGTTATAAGAAGCGGGAATTAATTTTGCCCCATTGTTACCATTCAGGTGATAATGGTAGTAATATTGTAGCAGTATGGGCGTAATAACTGTATTTTTTAAGAGAAAGGCAAATTTTCTTTAAATAAGAATGAGTCCTTATTTTGAGTAATTAGTCACAATTAATTTTCATTTTAGTATACTGAACTTAGATTTGTAACCTTGGGTGCATTTTCATCCATTTTAATTTTGATGGTGGTCATGGTGGTACTCAAATACAAGGCTGTGGTTAAAGAAAAACTTTGACCTTTTTTTTTTTTTTTTAAAGTGACTTTGGGGAGATTACCTCTCTGTCTCTCAAGTTTCTCCATTTGTAAAATAAGCATAGTGATAGGGTCTTCCTTATAAGGTAGTTGTGAGGATTTACCTAGCACGTAGAAGATGCTCAGGATGCTCTGTGTTTGCTTTATCTGTAACCTAAGCTTTATATATATAGTTTCAGAGAACGGTTTTTTGCCTCCTAGCAATTTTCAGTATGCTGCATACTATATACTATAGATTAATAGTAACAGCATATGTATATTCCTTTATAATTTTAGTAGTAGTTACATCCGAAATACACATCTTGTACAAGTAATTGAATGTTGGTATTATAAAAGATTAATGTACCATTAACACTACTTACACATTTGACAAATTACTAAATACATAAATATTCATTTTTTTAAGGTAAATGGTGACTAGGATTTGTTTTGCTTTAAGCTGTCTTCTTGAACTCTTTGGTAAATTTATTTAATCTCAAATTGAGTCTTTTAATAATATATTTTAATGCTTTCATAACTTTTCTTCCCATGTAGCTTGTAATGGAATATTGTTTAGGATCTGCTTCAGATTTACTAGAAGGTAGGTTTCCTTTAATTATTAAGAAAAAATAATATTAGCATGATAAAATGAGAATTCAATGAGAAATTTCTTAAATAATGTTCAGATTTTTCAGAAAGAATAAAAATCTTAAACTTTTCTATGTTCTCAGCATAATATGCACTGTCATCATTAAATATTATATAGTAGCATAAAAAAGGTGATTTTTTTCTCTCATTATGACTGAAGTTTTTTTGTATTCTTTGTCATTCACCTTAATCTGTTCTTCTGTTCACGGTGAAGGTATATGAGAATAAAGGGAGAACATTTATTATTTTTGTTTTTGTAGTCACCAAGTAATTGTTTATTTGTTGTCAGGTTAGTCAAAAATTGGTTGTGAACTATACTTCAACAGCTAGGTACAGCTATATACTAGTTGTAAAGTTCAGTAGGCTTATTTTATTATCTTGGGGAGAATATCCCTTCTTGCACAGTGTTAGTTTGTAAAAATTGCCCTATATATTAGGTATGCATATTTATCTTTAAACAAAAATAAAAAGTATTTTCAAATAACTTTTTTTTAAGTTCACAAAAAGCCATTACAAGAAGTGGAAATAGCAGCAATTACACATGGTGCTCTCCAGGGATTAGCCTACTTACATTCTCATACCATGATCCATAGGTAAGTACTTTGAAAATCATTATATACTAATAAGCAATGACTTGTTGCATTTACCAACCCTGAAACTTACTAACCCTGAAATTTTGTTGGTTATAGCCAAATAAAAGCATTTCTTCTAAACTCGTTTTTTAGATTGTCCATGTTAAGAACGACATACTGGTACACTTGATCTCTCTGTTTAAGATAAGTTTTATTTTTGTCTGTACATGATGCCAGACTTTCTGAAGTACAGGCATACATTTTATTGTGCTTTGCTTTATTTCACTTCACAGTTATTTTGTTTTTACAAATTGAAAGTCTGTAGCAATCTTGTGTCAAGCAAGTCTTTCAGTGCCATTTTTCCAACAGCATTTGCTCACTTTATATTTCTGTCACATTTTGATAATTCTCACAGTGTTTCAAACTTTTTCATCCTTCTTTTTGTTATGGTGATCTGTGATCAGTGATCGTTGATGTTACCATTATGATTGTTTTGGCATTTTTTAGCAGTAAAATATTTTAACATTAAGTTATGTACATTGTTTTTTAACGTAAGGCTATTGCACACTAAGGAGCCTACACTGTAGTGTAAACATAACTGTTACATGCACTGAGAGGCCAGAAAATTCACGACTTGCTTTATTGCATACTCGTTTTGTAAGGATAGTCTGGAATCAAACCTTAATATCTCTTAGATATTGCCTGTATGTACGCTTTATAGATTTGTGGTAGAAATTTAATTATGGAGTCATTTAATTTGGGGAATGGAAAGGACAATAAGGGTTACATAGTCTTATAAGAAACTGATCTCCCAATTTGTGACTAATTTCTCAAAGTTTACAAAGCCAGATAGATTTAGATGAGAACTAAACCAAAATCTTCTGAATTCCTGGTACATGATAATGCCAGATTTATTCCATTCATTCCATGCTTTTGAGAAATAAAAGATACTTAATACTTTTTATGCTTTTGAGTATTAATCGTCGATGATCCTTGATAATGAATAGTAGCTTTAAGCAATTCTATAATGCATTTTTAGCGTTGATATTAGTTTTGCCTATTTTAGAAGAAAATTAGCATGTTTTGATTATATATGTGAATCAGGGAATACATGTTAAACTTTATAGTAGCATCAGGTCCTAGAGTAAGGTCCAGGAGAAATTTCCATACTAGTAAATAAGTGAGTAGAAGATTTGGAATTATAACCTAACTTCTTTGCACTTCGTGGCTTGTGGGATCTTAGTTCCCCTCCAGGAGTAGAACCTGGGCTCACAGCAGTGAAAGTGCTAAGTTCTACCCACTGGGCCACCAGAGAATTCCCTAAAGTACTCCTTCACTTAAAAAAAGAAATGAATAGAAGGAACATAGATTAATTTATGTTTGCTACAGTACTGTGGTAAGAACTGTACTATAGTAAGTGCTTAAGAACTTAGTTTTTCTGTTTTTGAAAGGATAATTGTATGTTATGGTGCTCATTGGACTTACAGTCCCATTTTATAAATATCTGTAGTTTTCTACAATCATGGATATTACATTATCCAAATCTTTGTTTTCATTTTATATTTAGTTAGGAAAACTATCCTAAGGTTTAGAAATGATTGGGGACATGAAATGCTTTTCTTTTTTTTTTCTTTTATAGTAAGTAGACTGCTCAGAAATCTTACCATTGTAAAGGAGTGGTCAGCTATTTAAATTTAATTTTTAAAGCCACTTAAAATCATATTTGTACCAATAAACAGGACCTCAAATTATAGACTTTACACTTTAATCACCTGAATTTCTGTCTTCTATTGCTGTTTTGCCTCTTTTACAAAATTGTTACTAAGTAGGAATTTTGTATTTTTTGTTTTCTATTTTAGATCTTAATTCTACCCCAATTGAGAGATTATCCTAGGACTTAATTATCTTGATTTCTCCTTTTCTGTTTTACAAATTTTTATTTTATTTTTATCATGGTTTTACACAATCCAGTGAAGGAAAGAGAAATAATTTTTTGTGTTCTTTAAACTCAGAGATATCAAAGCAGGAAATATCCTTCTGACAGAGCCAGGCCAGGTGAAACTTGCTGACTTTGGATCTGCTTCCATGGCATCTCCTGCCAATTCTTTTGTGGGAACACCATATTGGTAAGAATAATCTTATCTGGATTTGATCCTCATAATTGAAATTGTCTGTGGTTGTATATGGTTGTGCATTTTTTAAGGTATCTTATCTTTTTTCTGAAAATAAAATGTTATTTTGGACATTTTAAGTTTAAATATTATAGTTAGTTTCAAATACAGATTTGGAGTGCTCCCTTTACATCCCCCAATTTTTAAAATTTGCCTCTTTCTACATTCTTTTCTGTTATTTGCATCATGTTGGGTGTGGGGACATTTAATAAAAATTCAAGTTGGGAGAAGCTAGAAATGTTAAGTGGAAATTTTTGCATTTTCTTTAGATTTATGTTTACTGTATATCATTGATCTTCATACTAAGAATACCTGAAGACTGGTAGTGGACTTGGAGTTCTCTGGAGTTTTTTTGTTTTTATTTTTATTATGGAGAATTTTAAAGATACATAACACTTGGTGGAAGTATAACGAACCCTTATCTACCAGTCACTCAGCCCAACAATATTATCACATGGTCTGTCCTGCCCTATGCATTCACCTCTCCCTCTCTTCCTCTCTCCCCTAAGTTTGAAAGAAATTTTAGACATCATCTAAGTTTGTTACTCAGTTGCTATGTCATGTCCGACTCTTTGCAACCCCATGGACTGCAGCACGCTGGGCTCCCCTGTCCCCCATTATCTCCTGGAGTTTGCTCACATTCATGTCCACTGAGTTGGTGATGCTATCTAACCATCTCATGCTGCTGCTCCCTCTTCTTCAGTCTTTCCCAGCCTCAGGGTCTAATGAGTTGGATCTTCACATAAGGTGGCCAAAGCATTGGAGCTTCAGCATCAGTCCTTCCAATGAATATTCAGGGTCGATTTCCTTTAGGATTGACTGATTTGATCTCCTTGCAGTCCAGGGGACTCTAAGAGTCTTTTCTAGATCTTCAACTTTCAAATGTGTCCTCTTTCTCTCTGTATACTGAAAGTGGTGTCTTAGGCCCACTATGTCATCTTTTCACCTGCCTCTCAAATCTCCCTTCTGCTTTATAAAAGAAAGGCTTCTGACCCACCCTGAATATTGCAATGATTCGTTGCTCTGGAATGTCAAAGCCTCAAAGTAACACCAGAGGAACAATTTGAGAACATACAGGATCTGTCAGATATATTGAAGAGTCAGGACACAAACTCTTGGCAAGTCCTTGTACCTTTCCAGTCATCTCTCTTCTGTTCCTTTTACCCCTTGCTTTTTCTTTCTCCCCAGTTATCCCCCTTCCCTTCTCTTTTTCTAGTGTAGAACTTATAACTGTGACATGGTTGTCATGGGGATGCATTAACATGTTATTTGCATTGAATTCATATTTTCTGGCACAAAGTGATTCTGGTTTAACTGATTGATATGACCATGAAGACTGCCTTTGCTAATTATATTACACAGCAGTGTTTTTAACAAATTGGGTGAACTAATTCTGCAACCCCAAGTTTTGAGTATCTTTAAAGCATATATACTCTGTGTGTATGTGTGGACATATACTGTGCATTATATCCTTTGCAACTATTTATAAAATGTATATATCAATTCAAAAATGTGCAAGGGATACATAGGTTTTATAAATTAACTGAAGGTAAATAATGAATAAAAAAATTTGAAGACCACTACTCTAGATGACCAAAAATTTCTTATGTAAAACCCTTGTTTAGATAGAGTGTCCTCTTCTCTATAAAAAAGGGTTCTGTGAGTGAATGATATTTCTTAGTGCTTCCCCTCTTTAGACATCAGTATATTAAATATTAAAAAGACCCTCAAATGTTCTGCAATAAAGAACAAATTACTCATTTAATTTTTCCTAACTATAATTTCTCAAACTTACTTCAACATCTTAAAGAACACATTGGAAATACCCTGCTATTGACAATAGAAAGTTTACAATAAAGTGAATATATTTTAAAATTTGTTTATAGTACATTTGGAACACAGGAACTAAGCTCATATTTATATGTCTTTTCACAAATGCACATGGGTACCTGCTACCCACATATACAAGTGTACCTGGTAATAATCTTACTGACTCAGTCAGCAACTGCTTAATACCAAATTACATACGAAGTAAAAGGTAAAGTATCATAGGAACATTAGATCCTAGTTAAAGACAGGAGAAAAGGAAAGATATCCCTTTTGAATACAGAGTTCCAAGGAATAGCAAGGAGAGATTAAAAAAGCCTTCTTCAGTGATCAGTGCAAAGAAATAGAGGAAAACAATAGATGGGAAAGACTAGAGATGTCTTCAAGAAAATTAGAGCTCCTCAGGGAACATTTCATGCAAAGATGGGCACAATAAAGGACAGAAATGGTGTAGACCTTACAGAAGCAGAAGATATTAAGAAGAGGTGGCAAGAATACACAGAAGAACTATACAAAAAAGATCTTCATGACCCAGATAACCACGATGGTGTTATCACTCACCTAGAGCCAGACATCTTGGAATGCAAAGTCAACTGGGTCTTAGGAAGCATTACTACTATCAAAGCTAGTGGAGGTAATGGCATTCCAGTTGAGCTATTTCAAATCGTGAAAGATGATGCTGTGAAAGTGCTGCACTCAGTATGCCAGCAAATCTGGAAAACTCAGCAGTGGCCACAGGACTGGACAAGGTCAGTTTTCATTCCAGTCCCTAAGAAAGGCAATGACAAAGAATGTGCCAGCTACTGCACAATTGCACTCATCTCACATGCTAGTAAAGTAATGCTCAAAATTCTCCAAGCCAGGCTTCAACAGTATGTGCACTGTGAACTTCCAGATGTTCAAGCTGGTTTCAGAAAAGGCAGAGGAACCAGAGATCAAATTGCCAACATCTGCTGAATCATGGAAAAAGCAAGAGAGTTCCAGAAAAACATCTGCTTTATTGATTATGCCAAAGCCTTTGACTGTGTGGATCACAACAAACTGGAAAATTCTGAAAGAGATGGGAATACCAGATCACCTGACCCACCTCCTGAGAAATCTGTATGCCGATTAAGAAGCAACAGTTAGAACTGGACCTGGAACAACGAACTGGTTCCAAATGGGGAAAGGAATCTGTCAAGGCTGTATATTGTTACCCTGCTTATTTCACTTATATGCAGAGTATTTCATGAGAAATTCTGGGCTGGATGAAGCACAAGCTGGAATCAAGATTGCCGGGAGAAATATCAGTAACCTCAGATACACAGATGACACCATCCTTATGGCAGAAAATGAAGAACTAAAGAGTCTCTTGATGAAAGTGAAAGAGGAGAGTGAAAAAGCTGACTTAAAACTCGGCACTCAAAAAACGAAGATAATGACATCCAGTCCCATCACTCTATGGCAAATTGATGGAGAAATGATGGAAACAGTGAGAGACTTTATTTTCTTGGGCTCCAAAATCATTGCAGATGGTGACCGCAGCCATGAAATTAAAAGATGCTTGCTCCTTGGAAGCAAAGCTATGACCAACCTAGACAGCATATTAAAAAGCAGAGACGTTACTTTGCGAACAAAGGTCTGTCTAGTCAAAGCTATGGTTTTTCCAGTAGTCATGTATGGATGTGAGAGTTGGACTATGAAGAAAGCTGAGCACTGAAGAATTGATGCTTTTGAACTGTGGTGTTGGAGAAGACTCTTGAGAGTCCCTTGGACTGCAAGGAGATCAAACCAGTCAGTCCTAAAGGAAATCAGTCCTGAATATTCATTGGAAGGACTTATGCTAAAGCTGAAGTTCCTATACTTTGGCCATTTGATGCAAATAACTGACTCATTGGAAAAGACCCTGATACTGGGAAAGATTGAAGGCGGGAGAAGGGGATGACAGGATGAGATGGTTGGATGGCATCACCGACTCGATGGACATGAGTTTGAGCAAGCTCTGGGAGTTGGTGATGGACAGGAAAGCCTGGCGTGCTGCAGTCCATGGGGCTGCAAAGAGTCGGACACGACTGAGGGAGTGAACTGAAAGACAGGAATTAGCTTTTTTTGGCCATGTTGATCTCTCTGGTCTGGGAGCGTGGAGTTTTAATTGAACTGCCAGGGAAGTCCCGTGTTTCATTTTATAACCAAGACTTATGTTGGTTGGTTATAAAGTTAATAATTTTGTGATGATTTTAGTTATCAGCTACCCTAGCCACTTTGGAACACTATTCTGATTTGAAAGAAGACTGATAAGCTATGGTTATTCATTGTTGGATAGTGTGACAGATACTTTCTGAAATACATGGAGTGAGCTTGTCATTTCAAGGGAAACAACTGATAGTATTCAGTGCCAGTGATAAAATTCCCTCTTTCAAGCAAAAATCAGATGGAATCTTGAGACCAAAATGTTTGATACTCACTGGCCTAAAGGATATACAATATTTGAACCTGCAAACTTGAACAGATGCAGAATACAGCCTTGCTCTCAGGCATGCTTCCTTTAGGATGCTGTTACATGATCATGATAGATGGTGAGAATGAGTCTCACACTATACAGGCAAAGTTAAATATTTACCTCACAACCTGTAAAGCATTTATTTCTCTTTTTCAAAATTATTACGTCTAGATGTCTTGCCAGGAATCCACACAAGTGTTTTCCATATAGATAGTCATTACATTTTGAAAGAATAGCATACATTTTTTTAAACTTTAATTTAAATGACATTTTGTTTTTTAGGATGGCCCCAGAAGTAATTTTAGCCATGGATGAAGGACAGTATGATGGAAAAGTAGATGTATGGTCTCTTGGTATAACATGTATTGAATTAGGTAAGCATGTTCTTTATTACTATGTAGTAAGTTTTGATCTGTGTTTTACCTCCGTTTCTATACCAAACTACAGCTTTTTATTTTTTATGTTGGTCGCTAAAGGGAGCAATATATTTTAAAGGTTTCATTTTGATTATCTGATATATATATTAGGTTATGTATATAGGTTATATATAATATATATATTAGGTTATATATATATTTGCTCTGTTAAATTAGATCTTAAATAATTCCCCACTGTATAATTGTGTTAATATTAACAAATACTTGTTAAACCCTTGATTATATGTGTGATTGCTAGATTTGCCATCCACAGATGGTCTCTAACGCATTTATGAGTTACTTACCTTTACCTGAGGTCCTTACTACTTTGAGTTAGATATGTGAATCTATGTGTCTGCCCACATATTGTAGCAGTTTGATTTTATGCATACATTTTGTTCTGTTGCATATAAATGGAACTGTGTTTAAAGCAGTGGACCATCTCATAGCTTATGTCTTAATGACCAAGAAATCTTAAAGTGCAAGATTTTCCATAGGTGGGTTTATATGTTTCATTACAGTTAATCTGAAGAAGATCTCTAGTTTGTTGTTTGGAGGCATAATTATACAGTGGTGTTTATAAAAATAAATGTACCACTTTTTCTGATTATGAAAGTATATATTGAGGGTATAAAAGGATTAGAAGGAAAATAAAAGAACTATTAACTACAGTAATTTGTTCATGGAGACACAAGATAGAAAGATGTAAACTGCGACGTGAAAGATACAGAGAAAGGAGTCCAAACTGAACACTAAAGACAGTCATCAGATCACGAAGGAGGAGAGCAAGAGAAAAGAAAGGAGCAGAGGAATTATGAAACAGCCAGAAACCAATTAACAAAATGTAATGGGTGCATATGCTTATCAGTAATTAATTGTAAGTGAACTAAATTCTCCAATCAAAAGAAATGAAATGACTGAATGGATGAAAGAACAAAACCCATCTATATATTGCCTACATGAGACTCAGTCCAGATGTGAGGGACACATGGAGACTGAAAGTGAGGAACGGAAGAAGATATTCCATGTAAATAGAAACCAAAAGAATACTGGGGTTCTTGTTCAGTCTCTTAGCTATGTTCAATTCTTTGCAACCCCATAGACTCCAGCTCGCCAGGCTTTGCTGTCTTTTACCATCTCTCGGAGCTTGCCCAGACTTATTGTCCATTGAGTCAGGGATGCCATCCAACTCTCTTGTCCTTTGTCGTCCGCTTTTCCTCCTGCCTTCAATCTTTCCGAGTATCAGGGTTTTTCCTAATGAGTTGCCTCTTAAGATCAGGTGGCCAAAGTATTGGAGCTTCAGCTTCAGCATCAGTCCTTCCAATGAATATTCAGGGTTGATTTCCTTTAGGATTGACTGGTTTGATCTCCATGCAGTCCAAGAGACTCTCAAGAGTCTTCTCCAACGCCATAGTTCAAAAGTCTCGAACAAAACAGACTTTATAAATATCAGACAAAACAGACTTTAAAAACAAAGACTATCAGACAAAGTAGACTTTAAAACAGAGACTGTGGAGGAGGAAATGGCAACCCACTCCAGTATTCTTGCCTGGAAAATTCCATGGACAGAGAAGCTTGGTGGGCTTCAGGCCCTCAAAAATTGTAGGATCTTAGTTCCCTAAACTTCATCCCACAGCTACGAAAGCACCAAGTATTAACCACTAGACAGCCAGGGAATTCTTGTCACATCTTAAGATGTCAGTTACCTGAGTGTAAACCTCATCGCAGCACCACATTATATACTTGAAAGTTGCAAGAGACTGGTCCTTAAATGTTCTCATCACCAAAAAGGAAATAAGAATTGTGTGATAGGATGGAGGTGTTACCTAATGCTATGGTGGGAATTATTTGCCATATATAAATCTATCCAATCAACACATTGCACTCCTTAAACTTATACAATGTTATATATTAATTATGTCTCAATAAAGCTGGAGAAAATTTTTTAATTAAAAAAGAGGCTGCAATAAGAGGCAAGAATATTACATAATAACAAAGAGGTCAATTCAGCAGAGGTAATAACATTTGTAAATATTTATGTACCCATCATAGCATCACCTAAATGTATAAAACAATATAAACAGACCTAAAGGGAGAAATCAACAGCCACACAATAATAGTAGCATAGATGGACAAATCTTAAACAAAATATTAGCTACCTGGATGCAATGATACAGTAAAAGGATCATACACCATGATCAAGTGGGATTTATTCCAAGGATCAAGGATGGTTCAAAATCCACAAATCAATCAGAATGAGACATTACATTAACAAAATGAAGGGTAAAAGTCATACAGTGATCTCAATAGATGCAGAAAAAAGCTTTAGACAAAATTCAACATCTTTTTTGATTACCTTAAGTGATCAGTGAATACCATCAAAAATGGAACCATTTGAAATTATATATCATCTCATAGAATAAATTTGAAAAATATATTATTTACTTCTGTGATATTTCTATCAAAGTTATATGACCCAAATTTAATCATTAGAACCAACCAAAATTGAGGGATATTGAAAAATCTTCTATACTTCAAAATAATCAAGGTAATGACTTCAGCTGTCACCTTGAGTCTGGATAAAGAAAGGGAAATTCAACCCAAAATAAGCATAACAAAGAATAAAAATATCAAAGCAGAAATCAGTTAAATAGAAGCAGAGAAGCAGTAGAGAACATCAGTGAAACTAAAAACTACTTCTTTGAGAAAATTAATAAAATTGATAAACCTCTAGTCAAACTGATCAGGAAGAGAAGAAGACACAAAGCACTATCAGAAATAAGATATGACATCACTACAGGTATTAAAAGAATCATAAGGAAATACTGTGAACAACTTTATGTTAATAAATTTAACAACTTAGATAAAACAGTTTCCTTGAAGGATACAAAGGACTAAAGGACACTTTTGCTACTGAGGACATTATTGGCATACTTGATTGAAACTTAAATGGGGTTTGAGGATGAGATGATAGTCATGTATCAGTGTTAAAGGTCTAATTTAGTGGATGTGTTACTTTTTTTAGTGAAATATGAGAATATGTTTCAGAAAATAAACACTAAAGTATTTAGGAATGGTGGAGCATCTGGCCAGCAATTTATTGCACATTGATTGACTTGAAAAAATTCTTTGAACTCTACTTGAAGTTTAAAATTATTTAAAAAAAAAAAACAACAAAAAACAGTACTTGTGTGTCCCTGTTTAATAGGCACATATTTTAACAGGAAAATTTTTCTTTTACAGCGGAAAGGAAACCTCCTTTATTTAATATGAATGCAATGAGTGCCTTATATCACATAGCCCAAAATGAATCCCCTACACTACAGTCTAACGAATGGTAAGTATTGCTAAGAGATATATTACTCAACATTGTACAAATTAAATGCTTTTTCATAATGTTATCAAAGTGATTTCATTTCAATTAGGTAAAATGTATTACTGAAAAAGTATTAAAACAGGTTCTATCGTGTATCCTTTATTATGTGTGCTTTTCTTAGCAGATACATGACTCAGTTCAGAAATAAAGGATAGATGATACCACATAGAAGCAAGAAGTATTTGCTTTTTACAAAAAAATATTTAGTTTTTTGAACTTTGGAAACACATGTAACCCTGATTATATGATAAATAGCATGATTTAAACATAGTACTTTACAACTAAAATATCGATTGCCACAACCTGTAGTGATGTTCAATTGGGGAATGGCTTATAATTTATATAGCATATGACATAGGTAAAACGGTTTGATTTATCAGAATTACCAGATAAATTCATAACTTTGGAATCATTCTAATTGTCATTATGACATTATTATTCAGATTGCTTAATGTTTTTCTCTCCTATTGCTTCCTTGATTTGAAAAATTAAGTTCATTTGTGTAAAAAGCTTATAGAGACAGTTTTTAAAAACCAGGATTTCATCAGTGATAGAAAATTTTAGTGGGAAATTAATTCCTCATGGGTATCAAACATTTGAAAAATTCTAAGGAAATAAACAGCATATTTAATAAATATTGTAAAGTTCAAGATAGATACATTAGTTGCCAATTTATTTTAATAAATAATTATTGAAGAAATTTAATAATAAATAATTTTAATTGTTCCAATGATAAGGCTTAACTAACACATTCATAGGTCTCAGTACTTAAGTAAATACACATAAAAGGAATCTTTTGGCACAGAGTTTAGTATTATGATACATATAAATAATAAATCGAACACAGATTGTCTACACACTGTGTTTGATACTTCAGGGATTCAAAAGAGAATCTTTTTTGTCTATAAGGAATTTAAAATCTTACTTAGATATTGAAGACAAACACCAGTGGAGTAGTAATTACTTAATACTCTTTGAACTCTCATCCGTAACATTTTACAATAATAATGGGTTACAGACTTCCAGTGTTTTAAATGTTTTAAAAAGAAATCTCAGCTGGTTTTCTGGATTTAATGGAAGTTATATCCATTTGCTCAGGGATACCAAATACTTAGCTGTATGGAGTACTGCTTCCAAAGCAAATGGAGTAATACTCTGAATCACACTATACAGAAGATGATCCAAGGGGCAAAGAAGAGAGAGAGGTGGTTTATAGGGAGAAAAATAATAAGAAAGTTATCCTAGATTTGAATGCAAAAAAGAAAATACTGGCTTGTCTAACTTTCCCTCAATATAGAATGAGCTGTGATATTTTAATTGCGGGAGCAGAAATTTAAAATAATCTGTGCAAATTTATCTTTGGAAAATGAAGAAGATTCATTGGCTGTGCTTTAGATAACTTTTCATAGACATATATGAAATGTATCTATATCTGCTTTTTTTTATCATTTCATTTCCATCCCCCCTCCCAACAGTAGGCATATGCTTTGTTTTGCTGGTGTGTTTTTAAAGGAAATAGCAATATGTTCACTTGATACTTTCCTTTACAATAGGTCTGATTATTTTCGCAACTTTGTAGATTCTTGCCTCCAGAAAATCCCTCAAGATCGCCCTACATCAGAGGAACTTTTAAAGGTCAGTTCAATTATACTGTTTTCTACCCCTAAGAAATTTTTTTAATGTGTCATTCTTCTTTGATTTGGAATCAATATGGTATGCGCTACTGGTTTTTAACTAAAATACTAATTGTGTATTCTATTAAAGTAATATGAAGGAAATAGAAATGATATGTGATATATTTACATAAATATTGTGAGAGAAAAGAGATTTTAAAAGAAATTGTTAAAATGGATGTCATATTTTTGTTTCCATTTTGAAAATAAATTTTTCTAACTTAGCAATGAAAAGATTTTTAAAATCATGTGTACTTTCCAGATTTCACAAAGTTTCATTGCCTCGTTTAAATATGAGATTTATATGCTTCCTGTTCTCAAAAATTTATTATTTCATTTGGCAGCTGACTATTGTATCAATAGCAGTAATAGTGTGAATGTGAAGTTGCTCTGTCGTGTCCAACTTTTTGCGAGTCCCCATGGACTGTAGCCTACCAGGCTCCTCTGTCCATGGGATTTTCCAGGCAGTAGTACTGGAGTGGATTGCCATTTCCTTCTCCAAGGGATCTTCCCAACCCAGGGATCTAACCTGGGTCTCCCGCATCGTAGACAGACACTTTACCATCTAAGCCACCAGGGATAGTGTGTTGAGCTTAATATAGTTCTTAAAACATCTAGATAAAGCAGTGGTAAAATGGGATTTGATTTTCTTGGTGACCCTAAGAAGTCTTACTGGTTTTTCATTATAAAATCTAAGTAGCCTATTTTTGCATGAATGTTTTACAATTTCAGATGGATTAAGTTTATTTTCATCAATGGACCTCAGTTAAAGATACAAAGAAATTGAAAGGATCTTATTATATATATTCAGTAGTATTATTTGAAACTTTAATGTGTAGAAGAGCAGTATTGATTTTCAATAATGCTTGAGGAATTTTAGGCAATAAGCTCACTCATACTCTACGAAATGAAAACTTGACTAAATTGGTACTCAAAATAGCAACAAAAGGTTTGGTATAGTTGGGAATTATATTAGTGAAAAATAAGCAAGAGCTGTATGTAGAAAACTGGCAGACTTAGAAATATAAGATATGAAGTTGGGATAAGAAGATGGAATATTGTATTGATATATAGTGATACATACCAAGCTAAGGCTCAGGAAAAAGGAAGAATGTGACTTGTTTCTCATGAGTGAGTGAAGTCGCTCAGTCGTGTCCGACTCTTTGCGACCCCATGGACTGTAGCCTACCAGGCTCCTCTGTCCATGGGATTTTCCAGGCAATAGTACTGGAGTGGATTGCCATTTCCTTCTCCAGGGGATCTTCCCAACCCCTCATACTTGCCCAATATAGGTGAAAGAAGCTCTTTGGGTATAACCCAACCTACCAAGCCCAGGTATTTGGTATTTGGTGATTAGGTTCCAAGTCTGAATATTGTTCATTTACCTAGTTGATAGCATATATTGGCACAAGCCTTACTGGAAATGATAGGAAATATCTAGCAAGTGTTTCTTTCCCTTTGGCCTGACATTTCTTTCATGATTCATCATAAAGAAAAAAATAGAAAAAAAAATCTAATGAATTTTTAAGTTTTTTAAAGAATTCTATGAAGCTATTTATCTCTGAATTAAAAGTTGGAAATAACTGTCCAGAATTAGGGTAATGGAACTTTGGCACAAGCCTTTGATGAAATATTCTGTAGGCATTATGTTTACGAATTTGAAATAACAGTCTTATGATAGTGAAGCAGAACCAAATACGGTATAATTAGAAGTCTTTACATAAGAAGTAAGTTTGGCTAACAAAAAAGGTAAGTGTTACAGAAATTCAGGGCCATCTCATGAAGTCAAGGGCAGAAAGTGTCTTTCTGCAATCTATATATTTATTTATTTATGATCTATAAAACAAAAATCTGTATATAGAAAATTTCTGAAAAGAAATCTATCAATGTAGTAGTGATACTCTAAAGGTGGAATTATTCTTTGTACTTTTCCTCATTTGATAAGGTTAAGTTTCATTCAGTGTTAGTAAAAATCACTAATAATATGCCTTTTAATCAACTACTAGTGTTTTATGAAGAGTATTGTTTATGTAACATATAAAGGAACCCACAATATCCATGTTTATATTATATAATTCACCAGCAGTAAATGCATTTCTCTTGAAACCTAATAAAACTCAGAACTGACATCCCTTTTGTGTGAAATCAACAGTTCTGAGAATATGTAAACCTATTTTTTAGCATCTGTTTAGGGCTGTAATTGGGTTTACTTCTTAGTATTTAATTAAACCCTTTTATCATTTCAACTCTACATTTTTAGTTGACCAGAGTTTATATAAAATGTAGGCACAGAGTAAATATATATAAATAATGATTTTGTAAGTATAAGAAGTCAGAAATAGAATAGCTATAGATTATATGCATTGTCTATGATGATTATTTAGGATAGTAACTCTGGAGTCTAAGAAGGGGGGGCATGTGTGCATGCTCAGTTGTGTCTGACTCTTTGCATCCCCATGGACTGTAGCCCAGTGGGCTCTTCTGTCTATGGAATTTTCCAAGCAAGAATACTGGAATGGGTTGCCATTTCCTTCTACAGCTAAGAGAGGTGTACATTTGTATTAATGGAAAAATAATAGGTTTCAGCTTGACTTTTACATTCTTTTATCCAGCACATGTTTGTTCTTCGGGAGCGCCCTGAAACAGTGTTAATAGATCTTATTCAGAGGACGAAAGATGCAGTAAGAGAACTGGACAATCTGCAGTATCGAAAGATGAAGAAACTCCTGTTCCAGGAGGCACATAATGGACCAGCAGTAGAAGCACAGGAAGAAGAAGAGGTAATTTATAAATGAATCAAATATTGAGCTCTCTTCATTGGCTTCTTTCCTTGTGGAACTCGTCTTTTACATCATGAATCTCTTATATCAGTGGTTCCCATTTGTGTTTTCTTAACACTGGTCCTATAAAATCACATGTGGGAAAAACAGTTCTGTGTTCTTTAAATTCAGTCCCTTTGTTGTGCACATTGGCATATATAGTAAAGCTCAGCAACATCTTTTATTAAATAAATGCAACTTTGTTTAATCTTGTCCCTTTCAAATTTCTTAGCCACTGAACCCTTTTTTGCCTTATTGTCTCAATTGCGAGAGACATGCTTTTGAAAATATATAAAATTATAGACTCTGGAAGTTGACAGCACTCACTGACAAGTCATTAGCAAGTTACTAAGCATTCTGCTCTATCACCAAGGACATTTCTTTTCAGTTCTGCATAGTTTCATTCCATCTACACAGTTCTGAAATACTTATTTTCAGTTCAGTTCAGTCACTCAGTTGTGTCTGACTCTCTGCGACTCCATGGTCTGCAGCACACCAGGCTTCCCTGTCCTTCACCATCTCCCAGAGTTTGCTCAGACTCATGTCCATTGAGTCAGTGATGCCATCCAACCATCTTATCCTCTGTCGTCCCCTTCTCCTCCTGCCTTCAGACTTTCCCCAGCATCAGGGTCTTTTCCAATGAGTCGGCTCTTCTCATCAGGTAGCCAGAGTATTGAAGCTATGTGTAAAGCAAGGCTCAGTGGTTTACTCAGTGTAGGTAGAGGCCTATGAGTTCAAATTCAGATAGCTCTCACTCTCAAGGTCAGGTTCTTTCTATGTTGCTTTTTAGGGAGAATGGGAATACAAATTTGCAATGGATACGTTATAGAACTTTCTCATGTTGAAATATACATATAAAGCTTTTACTATAAGTAGTTTCACTTTTCTTTGCTTCTGTCAGAATTCCAGAGCTTTGGTTTGTTTTTTACTGTTTTCCAGTGAGAAATGTCATTTTACATTTTGAAACTAGAAGCAGTTACTTTTTAATAGTGCTGCACAATTACTGAACTATAAAATGCAAGATTTTCTTAACCGACAGTTTTGGGTTTTTTTCATTTTTTAGTTCTAATGATAGTCTTTTGAAAATTGCTTTGGGTTACTTTATTGTGGGGTATTTTAGATACATGAAATAAAACTTTTAATAAAATTAAGTTTAAAAATTAATAAATTTATCATGTAGTTAAATCTATAACAGCATCTCTGTTAGGCTAGAGATACGAGAAAGGTTCCTCTGTATATACCATATGTCTATATTAAATTCTCCATATCTTAGAGAATTTTGGTATGGTAACACTACTAAAATGTTGGTACCTAGATACCTTGACTTTCCTGGTCACTTCAGAAAAACATTCTTGTGATTTTATATATATGTGTGTGTATATATATGTATATGTAATAGATAATTTTAATTTAAGAAAAATAGGAATTCTTTGGTGGTAGAATTTTTAAGTAAGAAAGAAAAATATACTTACAAAAGACTTCAACAAAAAATAACTAAAAGGAGGTGTTTCTAGGATTTTTTTTTTTTAATTTGTGGCTTGTTTTTCTGATTTATTTTTTTTCTACGCCCTGTGGCTTGTGGGATCTTAGTTCCCTGACCAGAGATTGAACCCAGGCCCTCCCTTGGCAGTGAAAGTGCTGGACTCCTAAACCATACCACCAGGGAATTCTCATGGTTGGGGCTTATTTTAACCATGGGAATTATTGAGAAATGAGCAAAATATATATGCCCAATGAGATGTGTGGTAAAAATGGATTTCAAAAAATGGCAGTTTAGAGAAAATGCTTTACTTCGGAAGTAACCCAAAACTGATAAATTGACTTCACATAGTTGGTCAGGTTTTTGTTATGTACTTGTTGGTCATTTTTATTTGTTTATTTTTCTGTTACGGATTAACTTCCTGGTTTCACCAAATAAAGGGAATATCTCATGATAGACCTCTGACTTTCTAAAGACTGTTGGCCAAGCAGTGTTTGATGCTTCTCTTCAAGAAATCAAGAGAGATAGAGATATTTGAACCTATTGGTCTTTTTTTCCCTAGGAACAAGATCATGGTGTTGGACGGACAGGAACAGTGAATAGTGTTGGAAGTAATCAGTCTATTCCCAGTATGTCCATCAGTGCCAGTAGCCAAAGTAGTAGTGTTAACAGTCTTCCAGATGCCTCAGATGACAAGAGTGAGCTAGACATGATGGAGGGAGACCACACAGTGATGTCTAATAGTTCTGTCATCCACTTAAAACCTGTGAGTATTTGGATTTCAGTGAAAAAAATCAGCTTTGATAAATAATTTTCTTCATCTGGTTAGATTTAAGAGTTAAAAATTTTTTTTTTCTGTTTCAGAAGTTGGGAACAGTTTTAGGTAACTTATTGGAAGATGGCAATAGGCTTGTTAATTTCCAGTATAATATCTGCATTTGTAAAACTAATGTCTTGAGAATATGGAAAGAATATTTTTAAAATATCTTAGAAGAAATATTATATATAATGTATTATTTGAAGTCACTTAGATGGAAAATTAAGTACTTTAAAAATAGTAGGTATACTCATGAAATTCATTGTAATATTAATACAATATTTTTGAAGCGTGGGAAAAAGAATTAGGATGGATGGTGACCACAAATGATTTTGGTCACTTTACATTATCTATATAATGTTTACAGCTTTAAAATAAAACTTAGAGTCTAATTATGGAAAAATATAAATTCTGGGTTTAGGAAATAATGAGTATTTACTACATTAGTCATTATACTTTTGAATGCAAAATTTTAAATGTTCTTCAAAATATTTTAAGATTGGATAGCTCCTTTAACAATAGGAATGCTTCCTTTTTTAACTTCACAGCTTGCAGTGTTACCTAAAAAGTTATTAGGCACAAATAGATGAAAGGTGGAAAGAATGGATAAACAAAACCATGGTATATATATATGGTGAATATTATTCAGTTATACAAAGGAAGGAAATTCTGATAACATGATACAACATTAGTGAATTTTGAAAACATTATGCTAAGTGATATAAGTCAGATGTAAAAGGACAAATATTCTATAATTCCTTTTATAAGAAATACCTAGAATAGGCAAATTCATAGAGATAGAAGATGGAATAGAGGTTACCAGGGGCTGAGTAGAGGATGAAATAGAGAGTTTATATTCTTAGGCAAGAGGATCACCCATAAAAAAGATTATTCCTGTAGCTGCTGCTAAGTCGATTCAGTCGTGTCTGACTCTCTGCGACCCCATAGACAGCAGCCTACCAGGCTCCCCCGTCCCTGGGAGAGGGGGCAGGCAAGAACACTGGAGTAGGTTGCCATTTCCTTCTCCAATGCATGAAAGTGAAAAGCGAAAATGAAGTTGCTCAGTTGTGTCCGACTCTTCTCGACCCCATGGACTGCAGCCCATCAGGCTCCTCCGTCCATGGGATTTTCCAGGCAAGAGTACTGGAGTGGGTTGCCATTGCCTTCATGTAACTAGTTGGTTGCTAATTGACTTCCTTTTCAGTAATTGAAGTAATGTATATATCAAGAAAGTCATTGATTCTTAAAATTTTTACAATTATTTGTTGTTTACTTAGTTTGGACCGGTGGCAGGAGTATTACAAAGTTTTTTTAAGCTATATTATTACTTCTTAAACCCAAGAGCCCTAAAGTAATTAATTTTATTACTGCTATTTAAAATACTGGCTGCATGTTTTATTATCTTTGTTTTTAAGTTATATTAAGGCTTTGTAATTTTGCACTTAATGAATATTATATAAATCTAGCCATAATGTTTCATTATCCTGATTCTGTATACTGTTTCATACATTGAGGAGATAATGTCTCCTGATTCAAATTATGTTGAAAATAAAATGTCAGCATTCCCATTTTTTATTTTTGCTTTTTAGAATTATGTCTTTGAGATTTATTGATCCATTTGTCTTTAAAATTTAATTTTCTTGAAAGTTCACCCAAACTGTGTTTGTTCACAATAGATGTTTGTTTCTTTGCCTAGGAGGAAGAAAATTACAGAGAAGAGGGAGATCCTAGAACAAGGGCATCGGATCCACAATCTCCACCTCAAGTATCTCGTCATAAATCACACTACCGTAATCGAGAACACTTTGCTACTATACGAACAGCGTCACTGGTGTGTACTACCCCAAATACGTTTTTCATGTTAGACCTTGGCATCTATATTCAAGTATAATTATATCTTTTTTTTTGTATTTTGTATTTCTAACATTTATTCAACATTTAACTGCCTGTTATAAGAAAGATCTTATAGAAAGCACTCTGAGAGATGTGTATACAAATAACTAATATATTAGAATATATTAAATGCTTAAGAGGGCTGAAAGTGATAGTTGCTCAATTGTGTCCAGCTCTTTTGATCTGTGGACTGTAGCCTGCCGGGCTCCTCTATCCATGAAATTCTCTAGGAAAGAAGTGGGTAGCCATCCCCTTCTCCAGGGTATCTTCCCAACCCAGAAGGCTAAAAGGTACTAAATAGGAATTCAGATTACCTTTGATTTAGGTTGAGTATTTATAAATCATTTGAGCCTTTAATAATTAGTTGGTTTTAGGCACAAGGGGAGAGAAAAAATGTAGTTTCCACCTAAGAGTTGACAGGCTAACAAAAATGAGGGGAAGTGTTTGTGAAATAGCAAGTAATCCAATTTGATATAATTAAAATGTAGTTCTCCTGACTTCCCAAATAATGAAAATGGATTATTTGTTCATTACAAGGATGTTGTTATACTGGGGTACTTATAACCCTGATCAGTCAGATATGTAGGACCAAAACATGATAAAGGTGGGGATAGAAAGATGTTAAGATAGCAAAAGGAAATAGGTTATTAGTAAATATGACAGAAAGAAAAAAAATATATAGAAATTGTCTGAATTATCAACTACATAACAGATCTTGTAAATCTCATGCTGTGGCCCATGAATCTGAATGACATCTAGGGTCAAGAACACCATCCCCTGGACTTCCCTGGTGGTCCAGTGGTTAAGAATCCACCTGCCAGCACAGGGAACATGGGTTCAATCCCTGGTCTTGGAAGATCCCACAGGCCAAGGAGCAAGTAAACCCATGTGCTGCGACTACTGAAGCCCAACCGCCTAGAGCTCATGCTCCACAGCAAGAGAAGCCATCGCAATGAGAAACCTGTGCTCCACAACTAGAGAGTAGCCCCCACTTGCCACAGGTAGAGAAGGCCTGCAGTCAGGAACTAGAGCAGACCCACCCCAGCCAAAAATAAAAATAAATTCAAAAACAAAAAGATAAACACCATCCCCTATGATAAGTCAAGTCATTCCTACTGGTCTTCAACATGTAAATAATTCTTTGAACAGAGAAAGTAGCAAAGATTGCTTAGTTTTTTCATGACCATTTTAACAAATACCTGGACAAAGCCAGCTTGTTGGGAAAACATCTTTATGACTGGGTACATATTAATGTTTTCCAAACAAGCCTTCTGTGTCAAATTTTAGCTCCCTCAAATTAATTGAGGAAACTTTTTTTTTTGGTTATACTACTCAGCTTACAGGACCAGGGATTGAACCCATACCCTCAGCATTGCAAGCACAGAGTCCTAACCACTGGACCACTAGGGAATTCTTGAGGAATTCTCTTAAGTTATGGATTTAGACAACTTAAGATCCATGTCCCTAAACCTATTAAGTCTATTTATTTCAGATAAAACATTCACACAGTAGGTAGATTTGTGTTCAAAGATATGCATAGCTATATTTTTCAATAAAAGTACCCTGTACTATAATTCAGTCTGATTGCTCTGCCTTGGGTTTTTTTCATACAATAAAATACATAGATCTTAGGTGTTCAATTTGAAGTATTTTTAGTGGTATGCATTATGCTAACCATCAACGAAGAAAATACATATACATACTAAATGCTAGTGTTGTTCACTTTAAAATAATTTATTTTATATTATGTGAATTTTACCTCAACTAAAAAAATCAGTTTACACATTTTTTTCTTTATTGTCAGTGCTTTCTGTGTCCCACCCAGGAAATACTTGTCTGCCCTACAGTCATAAAGATATTCTGTGATTTATTCTACTTTTATGATTCTGGATTTTGTGTTTATGTCAAATGATTCTTTTCAAATTAATTTTGGTATAGAGTGATACAGAAGTCAAGGTTTTTGAGTTTTATATACAGAGAACCAGTTATAATTTGATAATACATTTATTTCCTCTTTGACCTAACTTGACTTTTTGGTAGAAAAATCAGTTGACTAAGTATATATGATCTGTTTCTAGATTTTATTCTGTTCCTTTGATCTGTTCAGCCTGTCCTTCCACCAGTACCACACCATTTTGATTACTGAAATGTGTGTCTTCCAACTTTTTTTCGCTCAAGAATGTTTTGCTTCTTGTAGCTGCTTTACATTTCTATATAAATTTTAGAACCAGATTGTCTATTTCTTTAAAAGATTGCCTGGAATTTTAATTGGAAACTGCTCATTGGAATCTCTTAGAGTAATTGTTTACTTGGATAACTAATAGAGTGGTCTAAAATGCTTCTGAAAGAAAAAATGTTTTGTTTTATTGTTTTCTCTCCGTTGTTTGTGTGTCTAGGTTACAAGGCAAATGCAGGAACATGAGCAGGACTCTGAGCTTAGAGAACAAATGTCTGGCTATAAGAGAATGAGGCGGCAACATCAAAAGCAGCTGATGACTCTAGAAAATAAGTTGAAGGCTGAGATGGATGAACATCGCCTCAGATTAGACAAAGATCTTGAAACACAGCGTAACAATTTTGCTGCAGAAATGGAGAAACTTATCAAGAAACATCAGGCTGCTATGGAAAAAGAGGTGGCTGATTCACTACCATTAATTTTTTTTTCTTCTTTTGTTGATTCACTGTTATTAATTTATTTACTGTAGATCATAAGCATCTCAGAATTAACCAAGATGGCATTTCGATGTTAGGATATGTTCCCTAGAACCAAGCCAGTTCAATTGGAAATAGGGAGAAGCATTTATATAACATGTGTAGTATCAGGTACTAAGTCTGGGAACCAGTAGGCGTGGGATTATTTCCTAATGCTCATAGTTTTATTGTTACCACAGTGGGTAAATCATGCAACCATTCTAGGCCCTAGGTACTCTGATAGTATGAGGAGTTTCTTAATCATCTATCAATAGGTGATTTAGGTCTCAAAAAATCATGTGTTTTTTGGAAATCTTCCTTCACTTTATAGTAGCATTTTAACATCAGAATAATTAAAGATTACTGTAATATAACAGAATGTTGGAGATAATAAGAGAGGTTCAAATTAAGATTTGGCCCATTTTGTTTATTTATAAATGTGTCATTCTACTGTATGATTTAAGTATATATTTTTTAGGATTCTTATGGGAAACCTAATGTTTTTGATGTCCCATCAGTTAAATTTTATTTTGATAGTCACATTTGTCAAGTAAAATGTAAGCTTCCCAGTAAATTAACACAATATCTAGAAATATATCTAGCTAGTCCACATTGAGGCATTATTTATTATAGTTACCCTGCTCACCTCCCCCCCCCCCAAATTAAAAGACCCACTCTCATAATAGTAGTTCAGTTCAGTTCAGTCGCTCAGTCGTGTCCGACTCTTTGCGACCCCATGAATCGCAGCACGCCAGGCCTCCCTCCCCATCACCAACTTCTGGAGTTTACCCAAACTCCTGGAGAATCCCCGGGATGGCGGAGCTTGGTGGGCTGCTGTCTATGGGGTCGCACAGAGTCGGATACGACTGAAGCGACTTAGCAGCAGCAGCAGCAGCATGTCCATTGAGCCGGTGATGCCATCCAGCCATCTCATCCTCGGTCGTCCCCTTCTCCTCCTGCCCCCAACCCCTCCCAGCATCAAAGTCTTTTCCAGTGAGTCAGCTCTTCACATGAGGTGGCCAAAGTATTGGAGTTTCAGCTTCAGCATCAGTCCTACCAATGAACACCCAGGGCTGATCTCCTTGAGAATGGACTAGCTGGATCTCCTTGCAGTCCAAGGACTCTCAAGAGTCTTCTCCAACACCACAGTTCAAAAGCATCAATTCTTCAGCACTCAGCTTTCTTCACAGTCCAACTCTCACATCCATACATGACCACTGGAAAAACCATAGTCTTGACTAGACGGACCTGTGTTGGCAAAGTAATGTCTCTGCTTTTTAACATGCTGTCTAGGTTGGTCATAACTTTCCTTCCAAGGAGTAAGCGTCTTTTAATTTCATGGCTGCAATCACAATAGTAGAGAATTGGCAAAATAATTTATTGAGTAAATAATTATTTAATTTTGAATTATCTTGAGTAAAGAATGTATAGATATTTAGAATCCTGGTGGGCATTAGAAAGTATTTTTAATAACTTGGGAAGAGATAAATACTAACATATTTAGAAAAGCAGATCATGACATAGGATGTGCAGTGTGATTACAGATTTATTTAAAATGTGTGCATACATAGAAAAAATAGGAAAGGTGTGTATCAAACTGTTTTTCTTGTTTTTCTCTGAATGCTAAACTCATACAAAGTTTTTTTTCCTTTGTGTTTTTCTGTATTTTCTAAATGATCCACAATGAATATACATTGCATATGTAATCATATGTAATCAGAAATAAAACAGTATGATATATATGTATCTAATATTTAACATTTTTATATAATATATGTTAAAGGTCAAGGTTTACTTTGGAGAGGAGTATATTATTTAATATACAAGTCAATCTAAATAAAAGGTCATGATTTTATTATATTTAAAATAAATACTTATTTTTTTATTGGGGGGCATATTGTTAAGTTTTTTAAAAGGTGAAAGCTTTTTAATTCTGTAATAGGTCAACATTTTAAAGATGAGTCCCATTTTACTGGTTCTCTGAAATTCAAATAAGATGCTAAGTAATACTTATTAGTAATTTGTTGGATCTTCTTATTTTGGTAATGCTTATACAGATTTTATCCTAAGTGGTATATATTAAACTGTTGTTTTCAATCTGTCTACTTAACTAATTCGATCCATTTTTTAAATTTCTCATAGGCTAAAGTGATGGCCAATGAAGAGAAAAAATTTCAGCAACATATTCAGGCCCAGCAGAAGAAAGAACTAAACAGCTTTTTGGAGTCTCAGAAAAGAGAATATAAACTTCGAAAAGAGCAGCTTAAGGAGGTACTTTTTTAATACCAAATACCACATGATATATTTATGCAGTTGATTTTTACGTATTTTGAACTGAGTTGTTTTTTATGTTACCAGGAGCTGAATGAAAATCAGAGCACCCCAAAAAAAGAAAAACAGGAATGGCTTTCAAAGCAGAAGGAGAATATACAGCATTTCCAAGCAGAAGAAGAGGCTAATCTTCTACGGCGTCAGAGACAGTATCTAGAGTTGGAATGCCGTCGCTTCAAGAGAAGAATGTTACTTGGGCGTCATAACTTAGAGCAGGACCTTGTCAGGGAGGTGTGTTAGAAACGCGAATCTTTTCTGAAAATATGTTAGTCCCTCTCAGTGTTGCGGCCTTTGCGCTTGTGCCTCCCTCAGCCTGATTCTTCTTTCCTAGATTATCTACATGGCTTGCTTCCCCCCGTTCATGTCTCTCCTCAGAAATGCCTCCCCTAATATCCAAATCCTCCTCCTTATTTAAATATTCTCTGCACTTCTCTCTCCTACACACACACACTTTTGGGGGAGAAGTTTCTCTTCTTGCCTAAAATGAAAATTTTATGAAGTCACTGGTTTTGTTTTCTTCCAGTCTTTATATCCCCTACGTGTTACCATTTAATACTTTCTTTATAATCATGTACTTAATTGAGCAAACATAGAAACTGTTGTGTCAGGGAAAACAAATATTCTCAGTATCAGGGATACCTCTGAGCACAGATTAGCTTATTTCCAAGAGTGGCTTAAAATAAACTTCAAGTATAGCATAATTGTTCAAATTTACTAATAATTAAAGAAATTCAAATTAAAGTAGTTGCATCAGTTAAATAAGAACAGTTTAACAGACTGGCAACATTGAATCCTAGTAACAGGTTTGGGAAATGTGCAGTGTTTGTAAGAGTATAAATTGATACTGCCCTTTTGGAGCTCATATGCTTTTACCTACAAATCCACTTCTAGAATTCTATCCTAAAGAAATAATAACATGATTATATGATGCATGATGCATCAACATTTAATGAAAATTTTTTTATAAAGCAAAAAATGGAAAATTATAGTATTTCAAAGTAGAAACCTATGGTGAAACTTAAAGATCTGTATATACTGATCAGATCTGGATATATGTCCATTATATTGTTAGCTGAAGAAAGCACATCACATGCCTATGTTGTCTCAGTTTTTTAAACTATATGCTTTTGTATAATAGTTGTTTCACAGTAGCATGGGGAAGGTTGGGAAGCATTTTCTTCAAACTGTTGTCCTTTGCAGAAGGTTTTGCAGGGGCAAAGGGAACAAGTTTGACGTGTATGTGTTTTACACTTGTTCTTTTTAATCTGAAAGAAAAAAAAGGGAATTAAAACATTTATCGAGCATCATGTGCTAGGTATTATTCTGAGAACTTTCCGTTTATGAATTCATTTCATCCTCACATTAAATCTGTACAATAGCTATACTATTATTTCTTTGAAAAGTGATGAAACTAAAGCACAGCAGGTTTAAACAACTAACCCAAGGACTCGGTGACTGTAGGTAGCAGAGCCAGGTCCATGTTCTTATCCATTACACTATACTGGGTATACTGCATGTAATAGAATTGGATAGGACACTCTGAAGAAATTCATAAAATGGCTTCGGGGTTCTCTTCAAATACAAAATTCAGAAAGAAGGAAAGAAAGAAAGAAAGAAGGATATTAAGTCTACTGAGATTTGATATGTTTTAAGCTTATGGCATAAAATAGTATTAATAGTAAATACTAGAATAAGGAAATTTGTCTTTACTAATTGCGCATTTACTACTCTGTAGGTCTTAAAATCTGATATTAACTGTGCAGTCATTGAATCTGGGATTACATCTTTTTCCTGGTTAATCTGTTTCTTAGGGTTTTTTCCCCTGGCATTGTTCAGCGATAAATATACCTTTGTCTTTTGTATTATGGATTAGGAGTTAAATAAAAGACAGACTCAGAAGGACTTAGAGCATGCCATGCTACTACGACAGCATGAATCCATGCAAGAACTGGAGTTCCGCCACCTCAACACAATTCAGAAGATGCGCTGTGAGTTGATCAGATTGCAGCATCAAACTGAGCTCACTAACCAGCTAGAATATAATAAGCGAAGAGAACGAGAGCTAAGGCGAAAGCATGTCATGGAGGTTCGACAACAGCCTAAGAGTCTGAAGGTACCTTTAGCCTAAGCTAAAGTTATTTAAGTAATGTGTCTATGAAATGAATGATGATTTTAAAGTTAGCAGCAGTAGGGCTTGGTATAGAGTTGTTTGGTGTTTAACCTTTTCTTTCTCTTTCTTATTGTTAACGTTTTCAGTTTGAAAGTTTATAAACAATAGTGTGATCTTTGCAGATACGATGTAAAAAGTGAGGCAAAAAACGTTTCCCAATTATAGTCAGGCTTTGAATAGAATGTCTGCTTTTGATGACAAATGAGCTCAAGATTTTCTATAAAGGAGATTGTTGTTACTTTACTAGGGAAGAAAATGACCATTTCCTCTTAGTTATGTATCTGTATCTACTTACTCAGTTTGAACCAAACTGGCTTGATTTTAACATCAAGTTATTCCATTTTTGTTTCCCTAATAGTTGCAACTTCCGACTTTCTCCAGGAATTTAAAGGAGATCGGGGACATCAGTTTTAGCACTTATGTGATTTAACTGGTCATCTGAATTAAATTCACCCATTCCAGTCCATTTTAGTTTGCTGATTCCTAGAATGTCAATGTTCACTCTTGCCATCTCCTGTTTGACCACTTCCAGTTTGCCTTGATTCATGGACCTGACATTCCAGGTTCCTATTCAGTATCACTCTTTACAGCATCGGACCTTGGTTCTATCACCAGTCACATCCACAACTGGGTATTGTTTTTGCTTTGGCTCCATCCCTTCATTCTTTATGGAGTTATTTCTCCACTGATCTCCAGTAGCATATTGGGCACTTACTGACCTGGGGAGTTCCTCTTTCAGTATCCTGTCATTTTGCCTTTTCATACTGTTTATGGGGTTCTCAGGGCAAGAATACTGAAGTGGTTTGCCATTCCCTTCTCGCAGTGGACCACATTCTGTCAGACCCCTCCACCACGACCTGTCTGTCTTGGGTGGCCCCACATGGTATGGCTTAGTTTCATAGAGTTAGACAAGGCTGTGGTCCGTGTGATCAGATTGGCTAATTTTCTGTGATTATGGTTTCAGTGTGTCCCCCCTTGGATGCCCTCTCACAAAACCTACAGTCTTGGGTTTCTCTTACCTTGGTCGTGGGGTATCTCTTCAGGGCTGCTCCTTACCTTGGACAAGGGGTTATCTCCTCAGGGTCACCCCTCCTGACCTTGAACGTGGAGTAGCTCCTCTCGGCCCTCCTTTGCCCACGCAGCCGCTGCTCCTTGGACGTGGAGTTGCCCCTCTCAGCTGCTGCCCCTGACCTCAGGCGTGGGGTGGCTCGTCTCGGCCGCCGCCCCTGACCTCAGGTGTGGGGTAACTCACCTCGGCCGCTACCCTAACCTCAGACGTGGGGTAGCTCCTCTCAGCCGCTCCTGGCGGTCACAGCCTGGCGCTCTCGGTCACCGCCCCGACCTTGGGTGAGGGGTAGCTCCTCTCGGCCACGCTTCTGCTCAGTCCATCACAGCCGGGACGCTTCTGCGTGGTCCATTGACCATTATATCTACTACGGTGGGCAGGAATCCCTTAGAAGAAATGGAGTAGCCATCATGGTCAACAAAAGAGTCTGAAATGCAGTACTTAGATGCAATCTCAAAAATGACAAAATGATCTCTCTTCATTTCCAAGGCAAACCATTTAATATCACAGTAATCCAAGCCTATGCCCCAACCATAACGCTGAAGAAGCTGAAGTTGAACAGTTCTGTGAAGACCTACAAGACCTTTTAGAACTAACACCCAAAAAAGATGTCCTTTTCATTATAGGGGACTGGAATGCAAAAGTAGGAAGTCAAGAAACACCTGGAGTAACAGGCAAATTTGGCCTTGGAGTACGGAATGAAGCAGGGCAAAGGCTAATAGAGTTTTGCCAAGAGAACGCACTGGTCATAGCAAACACCCTCTTCCAACAACACAAGAGAAGACTCTACACATGGACATCACCAGGTGGTGAACACCAAAATCAGATTGATTATATTCTTTGCAGCCAAAGATGGAGAAGCTCTATACAGTCAACAAAAACAAGACCAGGAGCTGACTGTGGCTCAGATCATGAACTCCTTATTGCCAAATTTAGACTTAAATTGAGGAAAGTAGGGAAAACCACTAGACCATTCAGGTATGACCTTCATCAAATCCCTTATGGTTATACAGCAGAAGTGAGAAATAGATTGAAGGGACTAGATCTGATAGACAGAGTACCTGATGAACTATGGACAGAGGTTCATGACATTGTACAGGAGACAGGGATCAAGACCATCCCCAAGAAAAAGAAATGCAAAAAATCAAAATGGCTGTCTGAGGAAGGCTTACAAAAAGCTGTGAAAAGAGAAGTGAAAAGGAAAGATATAAGCATCTGAATGCAGAGTTCCAAAGAATAGCAAGAAGAGATAAAAAAGCTTTCCTCAGCGATCAATGCAAAGAAATAGAGGAAAACAACAGAATGGGAAAGACTAGAGATGTCTTCAAGAAAATTAGAGATACCAAGGGAACATTTCATGCAAAGATGGACTCGATAAAGGACAGAAATGGTCTGGACCTACCAGAAGCAGAAGATGAGGTGGAAGAATACACAGAAGAGCTGTATAAAAAGGATCTTCACAACCCAAATAATCACCATGGTGTGATCACTAATCTAGAGCCAGACATCCTGGAATGTGAAGTCAGGTGGGCCTGAGAAAGCATCACTATCAACAAAGTGGAGATGTTGGAATCCCAGTTGAGCCATTTCAAATCCTGAAAGATGATGCTGTGAAACTGCTGCACTCAGTATGCCAGCAAATTTGGAAAACTCAGCAGTGGCCACAGGACTGGAAAAGGTCCGTTTTCATTCCAATCCCAAAGAAAGGCAATGCCAAAGAATGCACACACTACTGCACAATTGTACTCATCTCACATGCTAGTAAAGTAATGCTCAAAATACTCCAAGCCAGGCTTCAGCAATACATGAACCGTGAACTCCCTGATGTTCAAACTGGTTTTAGAAAAGGCAGAGGAATCAGAGATCAAGTTGCCAATATCCGCTGGATCATGGAAAAAGCAAGAGAGTTCCAGAAAAACATCTATTTCTGCTTTCTTGACTATGCCAAAGCCTTTGACTGTGTGGATCACAAGAAACTGTGGAAAATTCTGAAAGAGATGGGAATACCAGACCACCTGACTTGCCTCTTGAGAAACCTGTATGCAAGTCAGGAAGCAACAGTTAGAACTGGACATGGAACAACAGACTGGTTCCAAATAGGAAAAGGAGTACGTCAAGGCTGTATATTGTCACCCTGCTTATTTAACTTATATGCAATGGCACCCCACTCCAGTACTCTTGCCTGGAAAATCCCATGGATAGAGGAGCCTGGTAGGCTGCAGTCCATGGGGTCAGACACGACTGAGCGACTTCACTTTCACTTTTCACTTTCATGCATTGGAGAAGGAAATGGCAACCCACTCCAGTGTTCTTGCCTAGAGAATCCGAGGGATAGGGGAGCCTGGTGGGCTGCCGTCTATGGGGTCGCACAGAGTCGGACATGACTGAAGCGACTTAGCAGCAGCAGCGGCATAATACATCATGAGAAACGCTGGGCTGGAAGAAGCACAAGCTGGAATCAAGATTGCCGGGAGAGATATCAATAACCTCATATAGGCAGATGACACCACCCTTATGGCAGAAAGTGAAGAGGAACTAAAGAGCCTCTTGATGAAAGTGTAAGAGGAGAGTGAAAAAGTTGGCCTGAAGCTCAAGATTCAGAAAACTAAGATCATGGCATCTGGTCCCATCACTTCATGGGAAATAGATGGGGAAACAGTGACAGACTTTATTTTTGGGGGCTCCAAAATCACTGCAGATGGTGATTGCAGCAATGAAATTAAAAGAGACTTACTCCTTGGAAGGAAAGTTATGACCAACCTAGACAGCATGTTAAAAAGCAGAGACATTACTTTGCCAACAAAGGTCTGTCTAATCAAGGCTGTGGTTTTTCCAGTGGTCATGTATGGATGTGAGAGTTGGACTGTGAAGAAAGCTGAGCCTGAAGAATTGATGCTTTTGAACTGTGGTGTTGGAGAAGACTCTTAAGAGTCCCTTGGCCTGCAAGGAGATCCAACCAGTCCATTCTAAAGGAGATCAGTCCTGGGTGTTCATTGGAGGGACTGATGCTAAAGCTGAAGCTCCAGTACTTTGGCCACCTCATGCGAAGATTTGACTCATTGAGAAAGACTCTGATGCTGGGAGGGATTGGGGGCAGGAGGAGAAGGGGACGACCGAGGATGAGATGGCTGGATGGCATCACTGACTCGATGGACATGAGTTTGGGTAAACTCCAGGAGTTGGTGATGGAGAGGGAGGCCTGGCGTGCTGCAATTCATGGGGTCGCAAAGAGTCAGACACGACTGAGTAACTGAACTGAAGTGAATTTAACTGGGATTTGGGGAGTTCTGGGGTTCCCATGTCAATGGAATAGGTGATTGACACCTGTTACGTGCTCTGCTGTTTCCTCTGCCATCCAGATGATGATTTGTCAATGTTAGATGAGTAACTTAACATTCCTCTTGTGTTCAAAGAGTCAAACATTTGAGTCAAACATTAAGGGGTATAGTTTATTCTTGGTACAAGTATTACTATTCTTATAGGAAAAGCACATTTTTCAAGGGTTTTATTTTTCCCTCTCATTAGACTAGTGGTGTGGAATAATTACAGTGTTTTCTTGACACAATATTTAAAAATAAAAACTATTAAAAGACTGAAGGCTGTTATACAGAGGTAGGAAAGAATGGCTAAATGTCATTGTCCCATTCCTGGCTAACTTGAATATTATTTCAATATTGTTAACCAAGAACAGTATTTAAGAGTGGTGCCACTAAACGTAGCTGAACTAAGAGTTTCTCTTTGTAGCTAGGCATTTCTTTACCTTTCACAGGATGGTGGTAACTTAATGACTTGGTTGGTACAAAATATGGAAAGTGTGTATTTGATATTTTGGTATTTATTGGCAGAGGTGGTGGAGAGAATGAATAGTTACTTCCTTGAAAAGTATGTTACTTTGGTTTTATATGCATTTGTTGCACACTGAATCAACCAGTCAATATTTCAGCTATAATTTCTGCCTTGTGAAGTACATGAGTTAATTCTCACTTGTAGGCTTGAACAATATACCTTATAGAAATATATCTCATCTTCTCAAATTTTGTTCAGACCTGAGTTCATAGAAATAACTAGCCTGTGATTAACCAAAAAATAAAGCCAAACCACTTTGTCTCTGAACTCAAATTGTTTTACCTCCCGAATGTTTATGTAGTTCATGTCTTTTATCATCACCTCAAGAAGGGCTGTCCCCTCCCTTGCCCCATAGTTTATTCCCCTTAAGGAAAAGATAATTATAATAATGTTAGTCAGTTACTGATAGCCTGCTTTTGTGGGGTCTGTCACAGACTATGTAGTTAGAGTTGAGATTGTCATTAAAAGAAATTGGAGCAAGTTGTCTCAGATAAGGAACAATAAATATGCTTATTTTCTGCCTTGGAAATCTGGTAAGATATTGTCTGGCCAATAAGAAACTTTTGTATCTACTATTGTTAATGCATGAGAAGAAATTTAATTTTGTGTCATCAATATAAATAGCAATCAAAATTAATTTTAATATTTATTTGTAACTGTTACCAAAATAATGAGTACTACCTGAAGTCATATGAAAAATGAGGTACTTGGTATTCTAATGTTTTAAATTAGAGCTTTTGTAATACATAGAATCTAATGGTTTGCCCTAATAGCCAAGTAGAAACATACTGTACCTGCAAGCTTATGATCTAACCATTTTGTTTTTCCCTCTTCCTTTCTCCTAGTAGCCTTTTTTTTTCATATAAGCATCAGGTATACCAAATGCCATATGTTAAAAATTACATATATCTTTTTTTTCCTTCTCAGTCTAAAGAACTCCAAATAAAAAAGCAGTTTCAGGACACCTGTAAAATCCAAACCAGACAGTACAAAGCATTAAGAAATCACTTACTGGAGACTACACCAAAGAGTGAGCACAAAGCTGTTCTGAAACGGCTCAAGGAGGAGCAGACCCGGAAGTTAGCCATCTTGGCTGAACAGTATGACCACAGCATTAATGAAATGCTCTCCACCCAAGCAGTGAGTTTGTGTTATTTAGGCAAAACAAATTCAGGGCCCCTTTCCTTCCACCCCCTGAATGAAGTCTCGGTAGTTAAAACACTAATAGGAAGTGGTAACTCTCCTACGGCCTGGGAAATAGTAGTGGTTATCTGTATTTTTCCTGTCTCTGCATTGTTTGGAAGTAGGCATGATTTATATAGAATTCTCATTGATACATTTAGACATGAGATTCTAAATAGGCTCCTTGCCAGTGCCTCTCAGGTGTTTAGTGCATATGCCAAGAGTATACCAAGATTAGAGCAACAGCTTTGTTAGGCATTGGACAAAAAGTAGTACTGTATTAGAAATCTAAATGGTCACATTTTAATGGAGGCAAATACAAAGTATTTTCTATATAAGTTTTGTGAACTTGTTCTTAAAGGGCCAGTAAATATTTTAGATTTTGTGGGACAGGATACAAAATTGAGGATATTATGTGAGTACCTATAGCCATATAAAATATAAGAATCATTAATTAGCAGACTATAAAATTAATTAAAACAGGCAACTGTGCAGACTTGGTCTGGAGCTATAGTTCGCTGGTCCCTGTTCTATAATTATTTTCATTGTGGAGAATAGATTCAGGATCTTATATCACTTAATCAGATTCTAGATTTTTCTTAAGTATGGTTATTCAGACATCCTCCAAATAGTATATGATAGCTTTTATCTTCTTGTTATCATCATTGGTTACTGTGCCTTCCTTTTTCAGAGATGTTTACTCCAAGATACAAGAGAGAACAATTGTCTGTCCTATAAAAGAGTAGTCTGCCTTTTCTCACACCTTCTTTCCATAGGTCTTGAATAAATAGTTCACAGTAGGATATATCTGTTTTTTTCCCTCTCTTTCAGCTGCGTTTGGATGAAGCACAGGAAGCAGAGTGCCAGGTTTTGAAGATGCAGCTGCAGCAGGAACTGGAGCTGTTAAATGCATATCAGAGCAAAATCAAGATGCAAGCGGAGGCACAGCATGATCGAGAGCTTCGGGAGCTTGAACAGAGGGTCTCCCTCCGCAGGGCACTCTTAGAACAAAAGGTATAGATGATAGAAGGAAGTTATTTGCTAACATTTGCTTTCATCAGAAGAGTTTTATAAATATATTTTCATATTGAGAGAGGTGGCATTTGGTTGTTTTCACCATACCATATTTCCGTAATTCTAATTTTGTAGTGTTTTTCTTTAAAATTATTGATTCAGTAATGAACCTTAATGAACTCTAAACATCAGGGAAATATAATTAAGTAGTTAATACTGCTACTGCTGCTGCTGCTGCTGCTGCTGCTGCTGCTAAGTCACTTCAGTCATGTCCGACTCTGTGCAACCCCATAGACAGCAGCCCACCAGGCTCCCCTGTCCCTGGGATTCTCTAGGCAAGAACACTGGAGTGGGTTGCCATTTCCTTCTCCAATGCATGAAAGTGAAAAGTGAAAGTGAAGTCTCTCAGTCGTGTCCGACTCTTAGCTATCCCATGGACTGCAGCCTGCCAGGCTCCTCTGTCCATGGGATTTTCCAGGCAAGAGTACTGGAGTGGGGTGCCATTGCCTTCTCTGGGTTAATGCTAGAGGAAGGATATGGAGTTATGTGAAGACAGTTGAATTGTGAGTGAGTACCTCTGCTGTGTTCCGCACTTTTTTTGTGTACCTAGCTTTACCTAAAGAGGTTGGTGAAAAACTTAGATAAAAAACTTCTTTTCTTAGAAGAAAAAGAACTTTAGTAGTTGCCTGAGAGAGGCAGAGGCAAAGGATTTGGAATATATACTTTACTCTTATATCCTGGGCCTAGAACCATACAGACTGGTGGAAGAGTACTAGGGCACCGAAGGTAAAACTTGTTCTGCACAAGCTGAAAATGTTACTTCTAGATGTATCTCCCGCTCCCCCCACCCCCCCCGGCTCTTTTCTCTCTTTTAACTTATTCTTTGTCAGATATATTAGAGAATAGAACTAGAAGCCCCAAATTAACTTCCATTTTTTAAGGTATTATATCTGTGTTTTGTGTGTGTGCGCATATTTGTGGGAAAAGCTAATGGACAGAGATTTAAAAATTTTGAAAGATAAAGGAAAGTTTTGTCATGAGAAGTAATAGATTACCAGTTGTACCCAGGATTCAGAGCTATGTTCAGAATTCCTGAGCCATAAGTTCCCAGCAGGTGATTAGTCTTAGGTCCAATGATCCTTTGTATGTTAGTACTTGCCTAATTTATTTAAAAGTTGTCATGGTTTCTAGACCATTGATCCATAGATTTTCCTCTACTTCCAGTAGTTCTTCTGATAAAAATAGAATGCCTTACTAAATTAAAAATATAGTCTTAAAATATAAATAGGATATTACTAATAGAATACCTAAATAAAATATTCCTTTCTGTCACAATTCTTATCAGTGGCTTCTCCAAGTGGTACTTGCCTCTAAAAATTATCTCACTTATGTTTCCCATTCATAATGGGAAAGATAGAAATGCATATAAATTTTGAGAAAAGTCTAGTATGTCCCACGTACAGGTTTCATAAATCTGATTCGAACTTGCGTATTAAAATTCAGTCTGAAATATTGTCTCTTATGCTTCAAGAAATTACCATTGGACTTTTGTGATGGTACAGTGGTCAAGACTGAGTGACTTCACTTTCACTTTTCACTTTCCTGCATTGGAGAAGGAAATGGCAACCCACTCCAGTGTTCTTGCCTAGAGAATCCCAGGGACGGCGGAGCCTGGTGGGCTGCCGTCTATTGGGTCGCACAGAGTCGGACGCGACTGAAGCGACTTAGCAGCAGCAGCAGCAGTCAAGAATGCACCTCCCAATGCAGGGAACATGGGTTTATCCCCTGGTCCGAGAACACCCCATATGCTGCGAGGCCACTGAAGCCTGAGTGCTACAGCTGCTGAAGCCCACACGCTGAGAGCCAGTGCTCTGCAGCAGTAGAAGCCAGCACCGTGAGAAGCCCGCACACAGCTACTGGGTTGCAGCCCCCACTTGCTGCAGCTAGAGAAAGCCCACGCAGTGAAGCCCAGCAGTGAAGACCCAGTGCAGCCTAAGATAATAAATAAATGATTTATTTAAAAAAGGAAACTCCCATGGTGTTGTAAGAGAAATATTGGCACGATTTCCAGTCAGCTCCCCCACACCGGTGGGTTCTGCATTCATGGATTCAACTGACAGATTATGATAAAAGTATTCGGGGGAAAGAAAATTCCAGAAAGTTCCCAAAAGTTCCGGAAAGCAAAACTGCAGTTTGCTGCAAGCCCCAGCAGCTATATACATAGTATTTACATTGTATAGGGTATTATAAGTAATTTAGATATGATTTAAAGTACTGGAGTAGGGCTATGTATTTGTATTTTTAGCTCCACCTAGTGGTTCAGAGTTAGTGCTAATTAGTATCTTACACAGTCTTATTTCAATATATGAACTAAGTGGCCATGTTCTACAGAACCCAGTAAAATGTGTGCATAAAACTGATATGCATTGGTCAGGGTGCAGTGGCACTCTCATACATAGTTAATGCATTTTGCAAAGCAACTTGGAAGTATATATTGAGCTTTGGAAATGTTACATATTTAAGACTTTGAAAATTTATTCTAAGGAAAAGAAATCCAACTATAGGAAAAGTAAGATGCATAAATATGGTAATTATAGCATACTTCATAATGTTTTAAAATACATAACCATCTAAAACAGAGCTATAATTAATTATAGCCAAACCACTTAATAAAATCTTAAATGATGGCTATAAAGATAGTATTAATATAGAAAAATGCTTATGATGTATTGAATAAAAGTGAATTGAAGTAATGCTAGTAGTGGCTATATTAATATGGTAGAATTTTTTTTTCTTTTTTTACTTTTTTTGTGAGGGGAAAAGGGCATACCGTGCAGCATGTGGGATCTTAGTTCCCTGAACCAGGAATCAAACCTGTGCCCCCTGCAGTGGATATGCAGAGTCCTAACCACTGGAGCCAAAGAATTCCCTCTATTTTACTTTTTTAATATGGCTTATAGTAATTTCATAAGAGAAAATACGTTCAATTAGTATTACAAATAATAAAGGAACAGTAGAGTGATAAATCTATAAATCTATTTTGAGTTGCTTCTTGATTTTTAGGGCTAATATTTACATTTCAACTGAAGTGCATGACAGTGAAGTAGTTTGGGATCAGTTGGCAGCTACCAAGGCAAGGTACCCTCTGTACAAAAACCAAAAAATCTTAACAACTATATTTTCTGCACTTTGTACTTACTGGCTATACAGATAAGAAACAGTCATCTGAAAATAGAGGTGGGACCAGAGTGAATATTAGTTGTTTCATGCTGGGTAATTATCTTTGAAGATTACTTTACTCTCCAGAGAATCAAGAATTGTTCCTTAGGTTTGGCACTAACAGAGTAGGGTTAGGGTTAGGGCTTCCCTCGTAGCTCAGCTGGTAAAGAATCTGCCTGCAATGCAGGAGACCTGGGTTCGATTCCTGGGTTGGGAAGATCCCCTGGAGGAAGAAATGGCAACCCACTCCAGTATTCTTGCCTGGAGAATCCCATGGACAGAGGAGCCTGATGGGCTACAGTCTATGGGGTCATAAGAGTCGGACACAACTTAGCGACTAAGCCACCACCACTAACAGAGTATAACAAGTAAACCTCATTTGGCTCACATGAAGCCCTTTACGACTTTTCTCATTTCATTTACGTTAAAATTTCAGCAAAATAGCGACATAACTATACATGTTAAATTCCTTATTTGGATTAGGGTCCAAACAAGGTCCAGATACTGCTTTTGGTTAATTGTCTTTTAAGTCAATGAGTCTATAATAGGACCCTCTTTCCCCCATGTTTTTTTTTCCCATTTGAATTGGATCATTTGCTCTGTAGGAATTCTGGTTTGGGCTTATTGTGTCCTCTAGTGTCTTTAAAAATATATCCTTCTCTCTTTTACTTCATATTTCCCATCCGCTGGTAATTAGATCCAGAAATATGATTAAATTTAAATTATCTTCTCTTTTTAAAAATTTTTTGCAAGGAATTTTCATGAGGGTTACTATGTACTTCCTTTTACATTACATCAGGAGATATATGATGTCTAGCTGTCCCCCTTTTAAGTGATATTAATATTGGTCAGTGGGTTTAGGCAATTATCAATTTGATCATTCATAAAAAAGTTCTCCATGAACTTTTTTCATTGCCTATTGAGTTTATTATGAATTATTTTACATTAAAAAAAATGTATGTACAGTTAACTACACTTATTTGTAATACCTTCCAGTTTTCCAGAAATGATTATGATGGCTACCGAACCACTAATTTCTAGGTATATAGAGTCTCCTAACTTTTTAATGAAAACTTCATGGTTTGTGTTTGTTTGCTTTTTACTTAAGGCTTTGGTGTATCTGGAATATGGTGTAAGATGGAGTTCCATTTTTATTTCCTTCCAGATAGTTGGCCATTGTGCCTGTGTTATTTGTTAAAAACTCATCTTTTCCCCACTGAATTAATTAATGCTCTTGCTTTAAAACCCTACAAACTGAGATCTTTATTTGTGTTTCACTAATAATTTGTCCCTACACTAATACCACATTTAATAGAGTGACATTTTGGTGTGTCTGATAAAGCTAGTTTCCCTTCACCCATTTTCATTTTTTATTCAGTGTTTTAGGCTTTCCTGGTGGCTCAAATGGTAAAGAATCTGCCGTCAGTGCAGGAGACCTGTGTTGATCCCTGGGTTGGGAAGATCCCCTGGAGAAGGAAATGGCAACCCACTCCAGTATTCTTGCATGGAGAATTCCATGGACAAAGGAGCTTGGCAGGCTCTATAGTCCATGGGGTCGCAAAGAGTTGGACACGACTGAGTGACTGTCACTCACTCACTCAAAAGTCATCCAGTTGACAATCTAGAGACAGAGATGGCTAAGGTATTGTTATTTACAAGATTGGCCAGGAGAGTCCCAGGTGTCTTCAGTGTTTTACCTAATGATCCAGTGTTTTACCTAATGATTTAGTAGCCATTGATGATAATTGCCTTGATTTATTATTTCAATAGAGGTTATTGCCTTTGTTTTTAAGAACTTGGTTTTACACATCTTAAACATATAAATTGTATATGATTTCTATAGTACATCTCTTTCGTTTTTAAATATGCATCCACAAAATAGCCATTGTGAACTTTTTAATGATTCACTTCAAAGCTGACTAATTATGACTTCCTTATTAGTTTATAGATTTAAAAATAATAAATCAGCTTTCTTTTTGCTTCCCCCTAACCCCCAACAGATTGAAGAAGAAATGTTGGCTTTGCAGAATGAACGCACAGAACGAATACGAAGCCTGCTGGAACGTCAAGCCAGAGAAATGGAAGCTTTTGACTCTGAAAGCATGAGGCTAGGTTTTAGTAACATGGTCCTTTCTAATCTCTCCCCTGAGGCGTTCAGCCACAGCTACCCGGGAGCTTCCGGTTGGTCTCACAATCCTACCGGGGGTCCAGGACCTCACTGGGGTCATCCCATGGGTGGCCCACCACAAGCTTGGGGCCATCCAATGCAAGGTGGACCCCAGCCGTGGGGTCACCCCTCGGGGCCAATGCAAGGGGTACCCCGAGGTAGCAGTATGGGAGTCCGCAATAGCCCTCAGGCTCTAAGGCGGACAGCTTCTGGGGGACGGACGGAGCAGGGCATGAGCAGAAGCACGAGTGTCACTTCTCAAATATCCAATGGGTCACACATGTCTTACACATAACTTAATAATTGAGAGTGGCGATTCCGCTGGAGCTGTCTGCCAAAAGAAACTGCCTACAGACATCGTCACAGCAGCCTCCTCACTTGGGTACTACAGTGTGGAAGCTGAGTGCGTATGGTATATCTTACTCATTTTTGTAAAGAGTTCTGTTTTGTGTTTACTAATTGGGATGTCATAGTATTTGGCTGCCAGGTTTTTTGTTGTTTTTTTTTTAACTTCTGAAGAAATTTTGAAAAGGGGAATTGTCATGTAGGTGTGTATACAAATACATACACACACATATATATGTATCAAGCCTGTGGTTATAAGAAATTGGGTAGATAGGGGGTATTTTTGAAAACTGCAAAAATAGAATGCAGCAGTATATCTTGAGTCATCACTTTCGGGCAATGATATATCCTCAGGATGTGAAAAGATCTAAAGCCTTTCTACATACCCCAGATTCTTATAAGCCACTCACAGCAGGCAACATATGCTGAAACAAGTTCTTACTGAAACACATCTGTATCCCCTTACCAACATATTTTCTTTATTAAATTGGTCTGACTTCTCAGCCTCATTTGGAGTGAAAAAGAACATGGAAATCCATGAACACTAAAGGGTTGCATTGACTTTTTCAGAGAGTAGGAAACAATTTAGTTCTTTTTCTGAATGCTGCATAGATTTGTCAGTGATTTTTTTTTTTTTTTTTGGTGCATTCAATTGTGCCTTCTTTGTGGCATGGTGAGATGGAGGTGCTTAAGGAGATGACAAGTGGTGTGGGAATTGTATCAACGAACCCGTGAGCCTTTAAAGGGGAAGACAAGAAGGGTGAGAGAGGCCCCTGAAAGTTCATATGGTGGGTATGTTCAGCAGCAAGAGTGAGGAGATGAAGCCTCTGTATCCAGACGTTTCGTTGCTTATACTGTGATATCTCATCCTAGCTAAGCTCTATAGCTTCCAAGACCCCAAACAGTACTTATACTTTGTACAAAAACAATGATATATAGCCAATACAAATTAAATGCCAGAGGTATTTGAATGATGCCATATTTGCAAACTGCCATCTATTGGAATTTTCACCACACTACATAGACATAATTTGATTACCCCCTTTTGGCTTATGGGATTTCCTGTTTACAAGTAGAATAGCCAATTATTTAAATGTTTAGTTGCCATAGTGAACCAGGAGTCACTGAGCCAATGACTTTGCCAGCTGCTGACTAATCCTCATCACCACTGTAGATTTTGCTGCATGTGCAGGTCCTCCTTTTTTTTTTTTTTTTAATTGCTGTTTTTGTTGCTGCAGTACTTTACAAACTTCTAGTTCCTTGAGACTTAGTGACCATTCGGCATCATGTTAACATCACACGACAGGAAACACCACTCCCAGAAGTCTCTAGCCTCAGTGCTAAAGTACTACTGAAAAGGAACTAGCTAGTTTGGCAAATTAGAAAAAAAAAAAGTAAGTTATAGTGGTCAGGGAATCTCTTGACAAACGCTAACTTTTTTATTTTTTCCCACAGAGGGGCATGTTTTGTTTTGTTTTGTTTTGTTTTGCAATGAAGGATCAACCCAGTGCTGAAAGTTAGATGTTACTTGGTATTCCACTGCTAGTGTGGAAATTGAGTTGAAGGTGGGTAGGAAGCTGTGAGTATGACTTGAAGGAAAAAAATAAAAGTTCTTTTCAGTGATAGATCAGAGTTTCTTACAAGTTACTGTTTTGCCCCCTCCCTTGTCTTGAAGAACCCTTGCTGCTAATTCTGGATCCTGCTTTTCATATAGTCAGAGGACTCCCAGGTAGAATTTTCTAAGGCCCTCTCAATGATACTTTCACCTATCCAGGCTAATGACCAACCAGTAATCTGTTTGTTGAAATATTGGTTTTCTCAACCAAATTTAAGTCTTCCCCAGGTATATCAGTCTAATCTCCATGAATCCTCCCTTTTAGGAATTTCTGGCATTCATTTAAAGGTAACTGGAAGAAAAATTAATATAAATCTTTTAAAAACCAAGATCACAGTAGAACTCACTCACAATTTTAGGCAGTGTTTCAGGTAGCACTCTGGTACATTGTCCTCTTGGCCAGGCTTGAAATCACCAGTTTTTAGGTGAACATGACATGTACTTGCTTGTCTGTCTAATGAAAGGGGCTTTTAATTTTCTGTCTTCTTGCATTCATGTTGTATACAGTTTTTCAAGCAAACTGAGGTATCTACCTATTTGGAGGAAAATGATAGGAGAGAGCTTTAGAATTAATAAAATGTATAAAATATAATGAATTTGATACCTTTTATAAAAATTCTTACTAGATCTGGCCCCTCTGTTCTACTGGAGGGGTGGAATAGAAGTGCAGATCAATTTTACATATAAAAACTCTTTAAAACAAAAAATACTACCAATAATACATGTTAAAGTCCACTTGTGGACTTGAATTAGTCAAACTGAGTTATTGAATTCATGCAGACCGTATGTACTTGTAAAATTGTGATTGAATACTGACTCCAGATGTCTATCCAATAGGTCTTTGTATCTGATTTGTGTGGCAACCAGTTTTACATGTAGGTCATGACTATACCTGGATTATTCCATTAAGTTAATTTTAATTAAAGTATGTATAGTTTGCAAAAATGGTTCAAATTAATTGTGTGTGTTTGTAAGATCTAACTTCTGAAGAATATCATACATAGTAGGAATCATCAGAGTAAAGCTTGTAGCAAGAAAATTTGAAAGGTTTTGAGAGATCCTAAAGAAAGAAGCAGGCACTTTCTGAATCAGTGTACAGATGTCAGCATTTGATCAAAGTACTACTACCTCCTCCCCAGTGTTGGTGTTCATTATATATAAACATGTTTGAGAAAATAAAAAGTATGGGAAATTTGTCCACGCATATCAGAAAAGTCATATATGCTATGTCTGGCATCCAGAGCTTGGCAGTATAAGTTTTTTACGTTCACTCTCTCCCCCCTTTTTAAGTTAGCATTTGAAAAATGCAAAACCTCATACCTTGATATATTGTTCCTAATGGGGTTCCCTTCCTTTTGCACTTATTTTACCCCTTATTAAAGTCAGCTCTAACCCCAAATTAAAGTATCTGAAAGTATTTTCATTATATAGATAACATTAGCTGGGAAATATGTTTATATTTTATTCAGAGCTGCCATTCTTTTCTAAGTCATTTCTGTGCCTAGAGATGAACAGTCCTGGAATTGAAGCCACACCCACGGATATGAGATGCTTGGTACTCTAGGCCAAGGGTTTATTGGTAAATTGAACTTTTTAGCATAGTCATTATGATTTTCAGCTGCCTAGACATCAAATAAACACCATTTAGCACACTAAAGAAACTGTCCTTGACTCTCTCCCACTCCCACCTATTTTTCCTCTCCCCCTTTTCAAAAATCAAAAACACTTTGAGTATCTTTTTCAAACCATAAGGCCGACTTTAGTAACTTTCTACTTCTTTATGTCTGGCATTTTAAACTTTTATAGAATACATTGTGTTGGACACTGGAATAATACTGTTTATTTTCACCTGTGAAAAATGACTCTGTTGTACTTGAAACACCTCCTTTGCATTTCTCCATTTGTGCCATTCACTAGTGGAAATAAATTGTATTATACCATAATCTACTGGCTTTTAAAAACTGTGTTAAATATGCACATTTTTGGTATAGCTTATCATTTGTATGTATATATTGTATATACATATGAGTGTCTATATGTGTGTATAGATAGATGGATATAACTCATACTGTACATTTCCATCAGGGCACTTAAGGTTCTGTTATTTTGTTTCGTTATTTCAGTCCTCAGTTAAGGCAAGAATGCATGTGTTTCTCAGTTGAATACTCTGGGTTGATATTTATGAGAAGGTGGTCATTAGATGCAGTCTTTTCTCTTTTGATCCTTTCTTAGCACTTGAGTGGGTGGAAAGAAAGTTAAGTAAATTGTGGAACCATAAGTTGCAGTGCAGTAAAGTAGTGCTGGGGAAGGAACCAGTTAGTGTTCCTGTGAGTTTGTGTCGTGATGCAGTGAAAGATAGTGGTGCAGAGAGAAATGAACCATGGAAACGAAAAACCACTGGTGGTGATTCCTCTGCAGAGATAGAGAACCAGTAAATCACGTAATCTTCATGTGCACTCCATACATATTTCTTAGTAGTGGTGCCGTTGATCCTTTTACCCTTTTTGTTCCATTAATAATGATGATGATAATTATAAACTTTGCTAAGGACCAAAACATCCAAGAAAGAAATTACTGCTAAAGCATCTAAGGTTCTCCTAAACAATAAAATCAACAGGAAATGGCCACTGGGAGAGAAGGATTTGGTATTGGTGAGGGGCTTTCTCCTTTCAGCTGCCTCTTCTTGCTTGCTAATAGTGAGTTCTTCATGTACTGTCCACCCCTTCAGAGGCAAATCTTTTTAAGTGCAGATTTGGCCCCACACTGCAACCCTTTCCTAGGAAGTTTATATGGCCCTGCATTTTGTTCCATGCTCACAATGTGAAGTGTCTAGTGTGTATTCAAGTCAGAAAATAATATATTTAAGGTGTTTAAGTGTGAATCTCCTATAATGATGAAAGAGGAGGCTCTTATGTCTTAAAAAAAAAAAAACTGTCTTCTCTAAGGAACAGATCTAAAACTTGGGCTGTCATCTTGGAGTTGCTTACCAAAATACAGATCATTATTGTTAAAGAGAAACTGATTCTCTGTTTTCCCTCTGTCATGATAGTGCCCCCAACCAGGTTGTAGCATTACCTTTGAAAAGGCCCTCACTTACTCTTAGTTGTTAAGAACTGGAAATTTTCCATCCTCAGATTCCTTAAAGGATGAAGAGTATGCTGTACACTTGGCAGACTTGCCTCTTGTATGCAGGGACTACTGATTGAAGTCTATTTTGCTGTGTGTCTGGTTATGTTGTCTGCACTTTTATTAAATCACTACAATAAGTCTACATTGGAAATGACTTAATTTGTAAAGAAGTTTTATTAAACACTGTCTAGAAAAAGAAAGTGAAGCTGAGAACTCTTCCTTTGTTGTGTGTTTATATTTTCTACTGAATTCTGGTAGCCCCTTTTAAAGTCAGTTGACTAATTTTTTCCTCACTTATATTCAGATTTCCAAAATTTCACTCATGCAAGGGAAGAGAATCCATTTGGCCTAATAGTAGTCCTCAAATCATAAATGCATAAATTAGTATGCACCTTATCTGTCTGTTGTGGGTTTCTTAAACTTGCACTTCCCTCTCACCCACCCCAAAATAGATATCCTTTAAAGAAAATAAAGGCAGAGAATAAAAACTGGGGAGCCATTTACTATGTCACCATCACTGATAACTGTTACCCAACAATCAGAACTTTTTGAAGTTTCAGAGGATGTGTGCATGTGTGTGTGTGTGTGTGTGTGTGTGTATGTATCCGTTTGATTGTGTTGGGTTTGTTTTATTTTTAAATATACAAGAGATTCTTTTTTAAATAGAGAAAAAGGTTAATTCTCTCTGAAACAGGATGCCCATTGGATATATTAATCTAGACATCTGTAGGTAGTTTGCCATGAAAAAGTGGAGAGAAGATGAGACTTGTGAATGAATGAAAAGGGTATCTTGATACCCCAGAATTCCCCCCAAAGTACGGGTAATTCAACCTGCACAGTTTCCTTTTCACTCATAGTTTTTAGCAATTGTGAGTGAAGAAATCGTGTAATTATCTGTAAATATGTAGCTAACAAATTGACCTAGTTTCTGTATTTTTTTTTGTTTTTGTATTAAAGTTTATAAGTCTGTGCCAGCTAGAGAGGAGTTGCTGTCATTGCCAGTTGTGGTCCTAGCATCTAACCCTGAAACCATCCTAGGTGACATTTTTAGAATTAATGCTTCAGTGTTGTTAAACAGGGGGAAGTTAAGTTTAATCATTGGTCAGGTTTAAAATTGTTTGAAGCAAAGTCATTTTATTTAATATAATGATTACATGTCCTCAGTCATGAATGAGGTAGGGAGCCTCCCTCCCCCAGTGGCCATGTTTACAGAAGTGTGTTTTGTCTATAAAGTGCAAGAGTTTTAATGTTTGTGTAAATTACACAGGTGATAACATTGGAACTGTTTATTGGGCTCTCTTGCTGAATTTTCAAATGAACTATGCTTATTACTGGCACATTGATCCCATTTCTGGAGCAATTTTCCTATTTCCAGAACTACATATGTTCCTTTGTCATTATCCCTTAATATGCCTTGTAGCCTAAGGTATTAAAAGCTGGTAAACATAGATGAGGGAAATGCATTTTTTAAAATCCATGAACCTTCACTTGTATGCTTTCATTACTCATGTTATGTTTCTATGGCAACTCTGAGGTCAGTGGAGTTTAGAAATGAGATACCAATATTAATGAAAAGTGTGTACTCTTTGCTTTTGCATGGCTTGGCTTAGCATCAAAGGTATATTAAAGCCACTTGAAAGCATGAAGACCAGTTGTATGGGAACAGGTTTCTCTTGGTGGCACATTTTGCTTTTTCTGAGCCCTCAAATACATTGCCTCAGCGTGAACATTATTGTTTCTATAATTACACATGGTCATGGAATGAATTATGTGACTTAAAAGGATAGAACTGCTTGATGTTTGCAGATTCTAACTGGCCATGTGACTGTTTGGCACATATCAAACAAACCTGGGGGGAAATATTGGAAGCCTTCTAACCCCTGTTTAGTCGTAGACAAGTGTATTTAGCTTATCAAGATATTGACTGCCCCTGTTGTGTTGCCAGAAAGCTCTTTTTTGGTGTCCATTCCAAATGTGCTTTCTTGCATTTCATAATATCAAAGAAACCACCGCCTCTTCTCTCAAAAGCATTTTATATGTCATACCTTTTATTCTATATTAAATGGGAATTGTGCCTGTTTAGAGTGCCCCTCCAATTAATTACATACATGTGTCTAAAATAATCCAAGCCGGAGGCACAGGTGGGAAAAACATTTTTTTTCTTTTAAGTCCACTTGAGGCCAGTAATTTATCTGACAAGGTATTTTACCACATTATCTTGACATGTGATGTATGAGCCTATTAGAAATTGCAGGTGGTTTCATAGGGCAAAATCCAAGTGGAGGGGGATATGCGGAGTTTCTATTAAGAGAGAATTTTGTTATTGTTTTACCTCTCCGTTTATGATCCTCCCCTGCTAGGTTAGAATGGGTTAATTCTCCAAATTTGTTTTTTATCTTTTAGGGAAATTTTTACAAAAGCAATGGTCTGATGTAAATAACATTTTGAAGTATAGTGCACATAACTTCCCCAGACTATTCCAACCTGATAATTTGTAAATGCTTTAGAGTTTTTTAAATTAACACTTGTGTTGCTAAATCCTATTTATGTAAGTCTGCTAAAGGATTTTAACCCATTTAAAACTTAAACACTTAAATAATGGATGGGTTGCTCTGAACAATTTAGCTTTCAGAAACCCCTTGTTTTAGTATATGAAAAGGATAGCCTAATGCGCATTAATGAGGTTGGAGAGACTATGAGAAATATGTATAGTGTATATTTTAAAACAGCTTTGCTTGTATTGTGAAGATTTAAAAACAAACTTGAGATTTTTAACGTAACTATTAACACAGTTTTAACATAAGTTATCCCACTGGGTTTAAGAGCATCTTGAATGTATAATCCTTTTTGTAACCCAGGTTGGTTTCTGCTTTTACCAGTCATCCAAACATATTATTTATGATTTTAGTTTTATATACTCATTTACTTTTGTTTTCCTCAACCAGCATGATTTTTTTGCACATGTATTGTAGAAATTTTTAAAAAGAAAAATCAATACATCATTTTCTCTGAATTTTCTTCACTTCTCTCTTCCTTTCTACTAACCCGTTATCTTAAAGGCCATATCGCTCCATTTGCATTATTTGTGCAAATGCCAGGGTTGGTTTTTATTTTTATTTTTGCTATTTACTGAAAAAAAGAAAAATGCTTCAGTCAATTGCTTTTTTATTTAAAAAAATTTTTTTAAAAGAAAAAAAGCTGTAACCTTATCATTTCTGAGTAGACCATTGAAAGATGAATGCACACCTGTAATAGAACAGGACCAGCTTTGGTGGCTAAATGGAATATTTTCAGCAAAAGTTTCTCTTCTAAAAATGGTGTATATAATCCACAGTCTGTTTCAGTTATTCCCACAAGTCAGGAGTCCAGATAAAATGAGGGTTATCAGCTAACTGATATGTTATCATTGAGATGCATCAATGAATTTGTACATTTCTAGTTCCCTTTGGTGAAGGGGAAAAAAAGATTTTGCAAAACCTAGATTTTGGCTTGGTTTATTGCCTCCTTTTTTGGCAGCCTTCATCTTCTCTTCTCATCTCCCAAAGCCCTTGAGCCTGTCGGGTTTTCATGGTGGACAAAGGACCGTGGTCTTTTAAAGCTGGGACGTGATTTTTTTTTGGTGAGAGATTATCATGTTGAAAGTGATGTTCTGCCACTTTCCATATGACTAATTTTAAGTCTACACAGTCCTCTTAATTTTTGGACCAAACAGACGCCCACAGTGGAGGCTTCCCAAGGGTTCCAGTGGAGAAGAAGCCTCTCCCCCTCTGTCAGCACCAGCTGGTAAAAGTGACTGTACAGATGTGCATTTTCCTTTTGGTAGAAATGGTTTGCAGCACTAACTGGTAAGGCTTATTGTACAGTATATTGTCAGTATTCTTCTGGTTCAACATACCTTATAGTTCATATATAACCTGTATTAATTGTATAGATTGTGCATTTAAAGCTGTTACCAAGTTGTCAGAACATAAGAGCGAAAACAAGGTCATATGTAATATTTTGTTTGTAAGTATCCTTTGTATCATAGCAAAGGAAATGTTTAAAAAAAATCAACTGTAATAAAGTAATTTTAGTACATGAGTGTCTGCTCAGTTTTTTTAAGTAATTGCATTTCCATAAAATATATTTCAGTTCAGTGACTTGATTGGATAATCACTGGAGTGAGATGCGGCTAAGAATGAGCTCCCTGATGTCGGCTCTAGTCTAATTGCCTCAAATTCTGTGTGCCCAGGCAATGAAGTAGCCTATTGTGTTGCGGCTGTGAGATAAGATTCTAGTTTAGGTTCTGATGGTTTGATGCATGTTCTTAAGTTTTACACAAACGTATGTTGTGGTCTGTATTACAGCTCCTCCTGTACACATGGACGCCCCGCTGTCTGTAGTTCTTGGACATTGTGCAAAGAAAGCTTCTGAAGGTGATTTCATCTGGGTTTATCTTCCCAGATTTTAAAATCACCACATTTTAGCCCTGAATGAGGTAGATCATCTAATCTGGTCCTGTTAAAATGACATTTTTTGGTCCGAAGGCTTGATTTGGAGGGATGGAGTTTCATGGACTGGGGCTTCTATGTTTTTTTAATTAGAAAGTAGTTTTAAGTGTCATTTTAAAAAGCATTGTTGAGATTACCTACTTTATTGAATAGAAGACTATCAGAAAAATGGCACTTTTCAACATAGCTTTTAAACTAGATTGTTGATATTGAGCTATTTTGAGGTTAATTAGCATTTACATAGGGTTTAATTTGCCTGGGTCAAACAGCCAAGATTAGATTCCAGGTGTTCTATCTCTAGCATTTCCAGCATCCCACCTTGAATTTGGTTGAGCTATAAAAAGGGATTTAAAAAACAAGATTTCTTTTTATATCTCTACAATTGGGCTGTTCAAACTGCAGTGAAAGGAGAGTATCATAAAACATGTGCTTCTAACCATGTCAGCAACTCAAAAACACATGTTGTTATTGACCAAACACATCAAAGATGCTCTAAGTTAATGCATAGGGTTTAAAGCCTATCCTGACTATAAAAGAAATTTGAACAGAAATAAAAAATCAGCACAGTGGTCTGTTAGCTCCACAGCCCCAGGGTTATAAGCTAGCACTGTCATCTACATCTGACTGATGAAAAACTGCTAAACCAGGGTTTCCTGTATGTGTCCCAGGCAATTAGTGACTATATTTTCATATACTTGTTCTTATGGGTAAGAGAGAGACAAGGCCGCTGGGGGCAGGGGGAGGGGGGTTGCTAAGGCTGTGCAAACTGCAATAAACTTTAGGGACACCATTCACAGATAGATGTTGACTCCGTCACAGAGTTGTGCAGCAGCTCTGAAAAATTCTTTCTCCTTTTGTTAACACCTTTTACATTATGGAGTTTAAGATAAGCATTGCTTACTGTCATCTCAGCCAGTGATTGACTAGGAAAAGGCAAAGTATGGCATGAAGAGCAGTGGTTGGGGTTCTGGTCTTTAGCCCTGTCACTACTAACTGAGATCTTGAAAGGCACATCCTTTCTGACATCACTTATAAGAAGAAAGCAGATGGTTTTTTGGCTGGAACAAATGAACCAATGATAACATGGTTATCAGTGTGTGTGTGTGTGTGTGTGTGTGTGTGTGTGTGTGTGTGTACGCGAATGTGCTTGGGAAGGGGCTGGAAAGAGTTTGCTATCAACTGGGCAACCCAGCACCCAGTCTGTGAGCCTCAAATGTGCTGCTCTTCCAGGTCCTTCCCTACTTTGCAATAGAATTAATAATTAGAACTTCTTGGCCTTATAAGAATCGGAAAAAAATATTCTGATCTGAAAGCAGATGTCACCTCATTACAGAGATCTTTGAACTCTATGGAATTAAATGGACTTGCAGAACGGGATCCATCTGCTCTTATTTCATTTTAGCCTAACAGACCTAAATTAAGGCTTTTTTGTTGTCTCAAAGTGTTTTCATGTGGAATAACTCATAACTTGCCCAAAAGTCCTATGTGTCACTGACGAAGGAGAAACTAGAATCCACATCTTCAGAAACTATTTCAGTGCTCTGTCCAACACACAAATTAGTAATTGCCCCTGGAAAATATCTCTATTTAGGTACCATTGATGATCAGGGAATTTTGAGCCTACTGGGAAATTATTAGCCCAGAGCAGGAGGACTGGTTATTGATTAAACAGAGCTGCCAGTGGTTAGTGTTAGGGGACACAAACCTAGATCTATAGAAATGAAGCAACACCCAGCAAATAGTGTGCAGCGAGGCTCTAATTAACTCAGGTAGGTAAGTGTGGCTCGGTACATAGAGGACTTGAGACAAATAGCGTGTTTGTTTCTGGAGATTTAAAAATGACATTCCATTGTTGCAGGGAGACTCCAATTTATTATTCAGAGGCAAACAAGTTGGTGAGAATTTTTTGTTTAATCACACTAGTGATAGACACTAGAATAGGATATTATCTTATTATACAGGAAGGCTGGAGGAGCTAGAGATACTTGTTTTCAAAGTGTTAATATCTTTTATTGTTTGTTTTAATGAAATTCCACTATTTATCACCACCAGTCCCCTCCACGATGTGTGCCAAGTGGCTGTCTAGGTTGCATATTCTACCAGAGTTGTGGGACCTAGATCTGTAGAAAGCCTGCTTCCTAAGGCATTCATTCCATCTCTGGGCACTCGGACACTCCCTGGGTATAACTTCTCAATCTTTAACTCTGTAAAATGAAAATGAAAACAGTTTCTGATGCCATCCATTGTGGCTTGGCTGTAGAATCATTGGTATCACTGAATCACTGGTATCATTGGCAAGTTCTGCCAAAGTGGCCAAGTATATCCGTTTATTTAATCATGGAGAAGCTTTAAAGTTCATTTCTAAAGGAAGAAACTTTGGCATTACTAAGCGTGACTGACTGACAAATTATCCTGTGGTCTGGGTGGAAGATGAGTACAGAAGACTCTCTGGCTCTGGTGTGGTTTTGAGGTTGTATATAAAGCTGAAATGACACTTCCTGTGTCAAGATCTCTTTTATAACAGCACTCAAGTCTTAGCAAGGATATCTTCACACACAACAGAGACAATGTCTTCTCAAAAGGAGGATCTGGTGCTATGTTTTTTTCACATTGTCATCTCTGGCCAAGCCACCTTGGAAACCCATGTATAAATACATAAAATACTAAATCTTTAAGAGAATTAAGTTACAGCTTAAGCACAGTCTTTGATATCAAAGGTCAGAACTTAGTAGAACTCAAAGAAACTTTGAGAAGCAGTTGTGGGCTTCCTACATTCTGGTCCAGTGGATGGGGACAACTCAGTTTCTACCTCAGAGATAATGTCTCCTTTATTGTCATTGGGTTGTGCTTTTTCCCCCTTTACCATTTGAAGGTGTTTATAAATAATGAAGAGACCAAAAGGGGAGGCGAACAAATGAATGAGACCTGAGTGGATTGCCAGTCATGCTACCTGGAAAACTCCCAACTCATGGTACTTCTTTGGGTTTTGTTTGTTTCATTGTTTTCTCACCTCCCCAAGTTTGTAACTTGTCAGTTTTTCCAAGGGCCTTGCACTCTCTCAGAATGTGTGTCTGGGGTTCTTCCATCTGGTTTCATATAATTAGCTAACAACCAAAGTGGAGCCAGTTTGAGTGAGTCCTGTATCATTAGATGAAGGGCAGAGTCACCCAAACCTGCTTGAACAGGAAGTACACTTTCTTGCCAAAAATGGGCTGAAAAGCAATGATGTCACCAAACAGTGATGAGAAGACGGAAGAGAAGTTTTTTGAGAACGGCTATGAGTACATCTGGCACAAGGGGCATGGAGGAGAACTGGGGTTTAGGGCTGTGGATCCAAGGCAATCAGTGGAGCTGGACTGGGCTGTTCTGAAAGCTTGGCTCTGGAGAGGGAAAGGCTAGTAGTAGTGTCAGAAAAGAGGGAACTAACCAAAAAAACACCTCAGATGTGAGGTTCATACTTTTATCACTTTAAGGATATATGTATCTTCCTCTATACCCACCCCACAAGCTTGCTTTCCTGTTAAAGATGAACCATGCTTTCTCCAAAAGCTCTTAAAGGACTAGAGTCTCAAGGTATCTGGCCTAGAGAAACAATCCAGACTTTAGCCCGTAGGGGCCATTTAATCCTGGGGGTGCAGGTGGGGGGGGTGTTTAAAAAACCACTGAAGTGTTTGGTTTACAGTGAGTTCTGAACTATCATAGGGTCCTGCATATGGGAGTGCAAGGCCTAATAAACTGAAATCTCCACTGCCAGATGCTGGGGGAGAGGGCTGGCCAGACGTCAGTAGTTCTCCACCAAGCCTTACAGCAAGGCGGTTAGCCAGAAGAAGAATGGCTTCTTTGGGGTTCACCTCCTTATTATTTGGACTTCCCTGGTGGCTCAGATGGTAAAGCGTCTGTCTACAATGCGGGAGACCTAGGTTCGATCCCTGGGTTGGGAAGATCCCCTGGAGAAGGAAATGGCAATCCACTCCAGTACTGTTGCCTGGAAAATCCCATGGACAGAGGAGCCTGGTAGGCTACAGTCCATAGGGTCGCAAAGAGTCAGACACGACTGAGCGACTTCACTTCACTTCACTTCCTTATTATTTCTCCTGCTCAGAAATAGTGAGAGAATGTTAGCTGAGGAACGTGGAGGAAGAGGAAGAAGCAGTGGGGAAGGAGGGGGGGGATCTTTTCCTGACAGGATAATGTGCCTTAGACAATTGACTGTTGTCTGCCTTCCAGTTCAGATTCTTAGTTTATAGAGTTTCTTCTTATTTGATCTAGAAGAACAAGAATGGGCGAAGATTATCCAAACCTAAAATCATGGCCCTAGGAATTCCTCATACCAAGCCTTGCTGCTGCTGCTAAGTCGCTTCAGTCGTGTCTGACTCTGTGCGACCCCATAGACAGCAGCCCACCAGGCTCCCCCGTCCCTGGGATTCTCCAGGCAAGAACACTGGAGTGGGTTGCCATTTCCTTCTCCAATGCATCAAAGTGAAAAGTGAAAGTGAAGTCACTCAGTCGTGTCCAACTCTTTGAGATCCCATGGACTGCAGCCTACCAGGCTCCTCCATCCATGGGATTTTCCAGGCAAGAGTACTGGAGTGGGGTGCCATTGCCTTCTCCGATCCCAAGCCTTAGGACATGGTAAACATCTCTCCTCCTTAAAACTGCTTTCCTGTTTGTGAGGCCAGGATGGAGCCTCTTGTAGAAACATGTGCTTTCTTGATGACCAATTAAGACTTCTGGGCAAAGCTTTCCTTTTTGCGGGGGAGGGGACGGACTGGATGTCCTACCGTATTGCTTAATGGCTTAATCCAAACCAAGTTGTGTGGGTCACTCCATACAATACCTTATTTTACTCTAATCTTCAGCATTAGTCCTCAAAACACCAAGCTTATCAGTCAGTACGTGGCCAGATCCAGGGGGAAGCTTTTTCTTCATCTACATGGATAGATAGTCTTTTGAATAACTGAGCAGAAAAGGCGTGATAATGTGAAATATTCATAAATCACTGAGTCAGCTCCAGTCAATCTCTTGGAACTTCTGTTTTCTCTGGTACCAGATGTCTCTCTAGGCTCTGAAGAGGGAAAGGCTAGCAACAGTGTCAGAAAAGAGGGCAACTAACCAAAAAAACCCACCTAAGATATGAGGTTTATACTTTTACCACTTAGAGAAAGCTCACATCTCTAGAGAAAAACACCTCTCGCTAGAGCTCTCTGGAGTAATCCCCCAAAATGGTACTGGAAGGAGCACCTAAAATGTTTGAAAGCCTGGCTCCTTGAGCCATGGTCAAGCACACCCTGTGAGGATCTCCTATTCTTAATCACCCCTGGAATCTCCCCAGTGAGTCTTGAGGTCCTAGGCTGAAGCCCCAGATCAGCCCCCCACTCCCAATCAAGACTTGCAGAACTCATCCAAACGCTGGACCTTAGTGTTCCAGACGCAGGTGTTCACGTTCTCCGCCTTGTTGGCCTCCCCAACCCAGTCTCAGCACAGCACTAACCGCCTCCGGGCCTTTTTCACTGACACAGCCACAGGGCTCTGTGAGCCGCTTCCACAACTGTCACCACGTGAAGTCAGCGGAGAGCCACAGCCGCAGAAAAAAAGAAACGAGGGAAGTGGGACCAAGACACAAACATCCTGTCTGTCCCCACTACCTCAAGTGGCTCCAGCTTGAGAACCTGTAGGGCAGACCTACCCAATGGCTCACAAAAACTCATCTTCTCTGTGTCATTGCTAGTGAGCGAGTATTTTCCCTAAAGTCCAGGGACTTAAATGGTGCTATTCTTTGGCTTATGAAGTCAATGACAGGGGACAGTGATAGGCAATGCCCCGCTGCTGAACCAGGATGAGTTGGCATGTGCAGAGCAGGGTCTGAGCAGGAGTTCTCCTCAGGGGCCAGTGAACGCCAGCTTCCGGGGGGGGGGGGGGGGGTTCCATCTCTTTCCACGGACCAGTTTAAGAGAGGGGCTGGACCAGGGGCAAAGGGCTGCAGCGGCCTGGCCACGTTCCGTCCTCATTGCCTGGTAAGGACTCAGCCATGCGCAGTTCTCTTCTTCCTTGAGGGGCTAGGGGCTTCTCAGGTCAGGTCTCACCGCGTATAGGATCTCTTCCAGCTAAAGATCTCCTCCAGACTGGAAGAGGGGGAGACCTCCCGCTTCGGCAGGGTTGCCCAACGACGCCGGCCCGCTAGGAAGGAAGCTCGGCGCCTGCTGAGCCCTTTCATCCTCTCTTCCGTCCGGAAGAAGTCGGTCAAAGCCCGGAAGTACTCCAAGGTGACCTCATGGCTCCAGGCGGGCAAGGGCTCCTGGCGCAGGAAGCCGCAGTGGCCCCCGTGGCGGCTGAGCAGAAGGAAGAAGTAGGGGTTGCTGTGAAAGAGTTCAGTTGGCAGAACGTGGTTTGGGGGCCCGCACACGGGGTCGTCGGCACTGCAGACGCACAGCACAGGTACCGCTGCCTCATCCACATCCCGGAGGGGGTCGTTGTGGTCCCAGTAGGTGTCCCAGCTGATGGGGAAGCTCTTGGTGTGGCAGAAGAGGGTCTCCTCAAACTCCCGCAGGGAGCGGCTCCTGAACAGTTTGCGGGTATCCACTGTGTCCTCCAGGGCCGTGGCGTACCTGGCAGCAAGAAGTTGAAGGAGGAAGGAAGGAAAGAGAAAATAAATTGACAGCACCTGTTACAGAATGGCTGCCCACAGGCCAGTGTCTGACCACGGAGGCTTTCTTTGGCCATATAGTGTGTTTAAAAACTTCCACATTGTTGCCATCATTTGAAACCAGGAGATTTGGGAATTCCCTGGCAGTCGGGTGCTTAAAACTGCCGTGGGCCTGGTTTGATTCCTAGTCAGGGAACTAAGGTACTGTAAGCCACATGGCGTGGCCAAAAATAATAAAGTCAGGATAATTCACATAAAATGCAGCTAGCTGGCTTCTCAAAGGAGAAGGTCAAATGAGGAGGTCTGATGACATGTGCTGGCATAGCAACAATCAGGGTATTTCTGCCCTCCTTCCTGTATTACAGTTTCTGCGAGGATGGTCATTCATGGCATCACCTCCCCAGTCCTGGGGCAGCATTTGACTTTACAGCTGTGACCTCTGTCCTCCTGACCTCAACTTCTGACCCCTGTAGGGAGCTTGCTACAAACTGTCACCTCCTGTACCCCTCTTAGAACCCACTGGCTCAGACTATCCAAACCAGCATGTGACACCCCCATCATTAACATTTTACTTCAAGTTGTATTAGTTTGCTTGCTTTTTAAAAAATATTTCTTTATTTTTAGCTGTGCTGGGTCTTTGTTGCTGCACGGCCTTTTTTCTAGTTGGGGCGAGCCTAGTTGCAGCGCACGAGGTTCTCATTGCGGGGGCTGCTCTTGTTGTGGAGCTTGGGCTCTCCCTGCGTGGGCTCAGTGGTTGCGGCTCCTGGGCTCTAAAGCATAGGCTCAGTAGTTGTGGTGTAACTGGCTTAGCTGTTCCACGGCATGTGGGATCTTCCGGGACCAGAGATCAAATCCATGTCTCTTGCATTGGCAGGCAGATTCTTTACCACTGAGCCACCAGGGAAGCCCAGTTTGGTTGTTTTTTTAAAACATAATATGCTGTCCAGATGATGACAAATGAGTGTGACCTTGATCAGTGGGGCAAGTATTTCTAGAGAGGGCTGAGTGGCGGAGGAAGTAACTGGGAGTGTAATAATTAATTTATGAGGTGAGTTCCCAATTGGGAGCCTGAGAGCAACTGCTCTGGGAAAGAGGGATATATTTGCTGTTTCCACCTCCCTGGGGAGAGCCTGGCACCCTGAACAGGAGGCCAGGATGGGCAGTTCAGTACTTAGTTTGGGTTAATTCAGCCTTAGCCAGCTGAATTTGGATAGGTGCCTCCTGCAAACAGTCAAAGAGGCTTGCCCCAAGTGGGCAATCCCCAAATTCCATGGGCAGGGCAGTTCCTAAAGGCCCAGCTTTTCTCTTCACTTCCCTCACTGTATCCTCCAGCTGGTACCTGGGGTCAGCAGCACTGATGGTGGTCATTTGTGGAAGGAAACTGAAAATTAGGCCATGTGAGAGCACTTTGCCCCTGGACTGTTCCAGTGGCTTTGGGTTGCCATGGTAGCATGTGGGCTGTTGTTGAGCTCAGGGTTTGGGAGGCAAAATGGAGCAAGGAAAGAAAGAGAAATCACAATTGCCACCATGTATTGGTGCCAGGCCCCTTTGGTTATCTTACTTCATGCCACCTTGTGAGGTGGTTATTAGTAACTCCCTTTAACTGAAGAGGAAAGTGAGGCTCATAGGGATTAGCTAGACATGATGGCAACACTGTGGTGGGGCAGAAAGACCTGGGATGTGGGGTCAGACCCATTTGGGTTCAAATCCTGAATTTCCAGCAACTTAGCTAACCCCTTCATCTCCTAGGAAAGCAACAGTGTAAGCCGAGGCCTGGTTATTTGCTGTGGGACTGTCACCCAGGCCTTTTCATTGGAAGAGTCTCCCTGTCACCCTGGTGGTAGATTCTTTTCTTTTTGGAGATTTAAAGAAATATGTTTAAACATTCTTAAAATTTTTGCATTAAATATTGAGTACATACCTAGGAATATGCAAAACACTTGTCAGGTCTCAGGAATTTCAATAAATCAAATAACCACAAAATTTCTGATCCCTGTCACCTCCAGGCTCAGAGACTATAAGGAAACATTCTGGAGAGTCAGTCACAATTGCTTCCAGAGCCCTCTTTGCTGATTTGACTAGGCAATACGCAGCATCAGGCGCTCAGGTTGCTAGGACTAAGTGCAGCTGAGGTGAGGCCAGGGGGCCCCCTGGGTTGGAGTTCCTGCTCCAGCTAATGATGCTGACTCAGTCGGTCCGTGGCTTTTAAATTTGCTTCTCTGATTCTGCCTAGACTAGAGGGTTTGGACGCTTCAGAAACTGTGTGTGAACTCTGCCCAAATTGCTCTACACCTGTTTGATTCAGTACCAGGCAGAGCTGTTTCCCAGCCAGCCCCAAACCCCTACCCACCGCGTCTGCGGCCCCCAATACCCACCTGCTGAGGGCGACCTTCTGGTGAAGCAGAAAGCCCCGCTCGTAGGGCCAGGGCAGGCCGGCCTCAAACCACTCGCGGCAGCGTAGCACGGGCGAGATGCAGGCGGCTCCGGTCACGTAGCTGGAGGAGCCACACTCGCCCAGGTAGGACAGCAGCAGCGCCGAGCCCGAGCCCTCGCTCACCGCGAACAGCGGGGCCGCGGGGTGTCGGAAGCGGATGTAAGTGATGGCCTCTTTGAGGTCGGACGGGTCCCCAAAGGGCTGCAGCCGGGGGCTGACCAGTGGGCAGCCATGGTGGCCGCGCCGGTGGAAGATCACCGGGTAGTAGCCGCGCTCCAGGGCCAGCAGGCAGAGGCCGAGCACGTTGCGGGTGAGGCGCCCCCAGGCATTGGGGATCACCAGCAGTACCGCCGGGAGGCCCCCGGCGTTGGTGGCCCGGCGGCCCCGGGCGACAGGTCCCACCACCCAGTCCAGGGCCACCAGCCCATCATCTGCCAACTGCAGGTACTCCCGGGCCAGCTCGGACCCCGGCCCCACCGGCAGCACGAAGTGGCAGAGGGTCTGCAGGTGGGGCCCGGACAGCCAGGGGCGCGGGCCCGGCTCCAGCGCGGCCGAGCGTCGCAGAGCGCGCAGCAGGCACTGGGCCAGCGCCGACGGCTTACAGATGAGCCTGCAGCCTCCGGGCAGCGGCTCTCGCCCGTCGCTGAACTGACCCGCGGGGCCTCCGCCGTCCACCTCCTCCCCGTGATCTTCTCTCCGCGCCCCTGGCAGGGTCCTCGCTCCGACGGCGCGCCTGCCGGGCCGCCGCAGCCGCAGGGCGAGCAGGCAGAGCAGGGCGAGCGCAGCCAGAAGCAGGGCTAGGGCGGCGCCCCACGGTGGCATGGCGAGGCCGGAGAGCCCCCGGCGGGCGGTCGCGGCGGGGACGCCCCTCGGCTTGCTCCCCGCTCTGCCCGCGGCTCTGCCCGCGGCTCCGCCCGGTCGCGGCGGCCGCCCAGGGCCCTCCCGTGGAGCAGGGAGAGGGTGCACTCGGGATTGGCCGTGGCCCCGCAGAGGCAGCCAGTTCGCGCCCGGCTCCCCTCACCCGCCCCCCGGCCCTTTGTACAGCGATTGCGACAGGCAGGAGCAGAGGGTGAAAGGAGCGGAGGCCACGGAGAGGCAGCGAGGACGCGCCGGCGAGGCGGAAGGGAGTGGGGAAGGCGAGCCGAGGAGCGGAGTGTGGGCGGCGGAGTGGGGGGAGACGGGGGGAGCCTCAGGATCCTCTGCCTCCACCCCTCCGCCCCGCGTGGTGTGTGGCTCCCGGGGAGCCCCTGCGTCACTGCGCCCTCAGGGGCCGCTGCCGAGAAGCAGCAAAAGGGAGAAGCGAATGAACCGCAGCTCCTGGCGCGGACCCCGGGCTCCCGCGGGGCGGCGCGGCGCGGCTGCAGCGGGAACCATCACCCGCACCTCGGTCACCCGGACCGGCGGTCCTTTCCGACCTCGGTGTCTGTCTCCGCCCCGCCGGCACCCGCAACTGCGCAATAACTCCTGCCGGGAGAGGGTCCGGCTCAGGGCCAGCGAGGGCCAGGGCAGGCGTTCCGCCCCGACCGCGGGCTTGCATCGGGAGCCCAGAGGGCCAGGGACCTCTCGTTCCTTTGCCTGCATTAGAGCGCCCTGCCGACGCCCCCACGAGCATGGAGTTGCCCTGGATCCTGGCTGCAGGGAGAGGGAACCCTCAACACCGCTCCCCAGGAAGGACTTCACCAAAAGAAACAGCCCCTGAGCCGGAGAGAAAGATGCATTCGGGTGCCCTTGGAGGGGGGTGCCTGTCACCCCGCAAGCGGGCTGCGGCGGGGGATCGATTGAGTCCCTTCGTCAGCTCAATCTCTGGAGCGCGGGGGGCGGTTAAGAAATACCCCTTGCAAGTCACGGGGGCAGGGGCGGTGGATGTGGGAGGCGCTCTTGTTCGATTTCAAAGTTTCAGGCTGGACAGTACAGCTCTCACCCTCCACCTACTTTCCCGTCTTCCCTCAAAATCTCGAGCTGGGCCAAGGAGATGGGCTCCGGGGATTGGGCGGCACAACGGGCCGAGCGCCCTGCTGGGGGCGAGGCCTGTGACTCCACCTCGCGAGGTGGCCAAAGTCTCCTCGGGCACCGGCGGGTCGCGGTTGGGCTTATCACGAAAGCGGAGGCAGACATGGACAACAAAGCAGCCCCCAGCCCGGCTGCAACTTCCCGGGACTTCAGGGCCTGGGGAGCGTGGAGGCCCGAGACCCTCTGAGACTCCTCCGGGTCCGGGCGCTATTTGCGAGGGGAGCAGTGGGGACCCTCTCCTTTCCGCAGCTTGTATTTCAGGATTCTGCCCCTCTTCCAGAGGCAGTCATAATGATGAATCTGAAGCGGGTTTGCCGAAGGAGCGGACGCGTCTCCTCTCCTGGGCCACCTAGTTCACAGGAGTCCCACTTCCCGCCCTCCTTCCCGCTCCGCGATCCCACCCAGGAGCTGCAGCTGCGCCCTGCAGGCCGCGGAGACCCGCTGGGACCAGTTTCGGGGTGAGGGAGGTGGTCCCGGCTGTCTCGCTGCGCGGTGCGCTGAGGACCCGCTTCCAGATGACTTGTCCGGCTTGGGCAGGAGGACGCGTGCGCGCGCGGCCCGGGCTGTGGGCGGGCCCAGGGGCGGGGCGGGGAGCCAGCAGAGCCGCCCGGAGCCGCGGGGGCGGGGCGAGGCCCGGGCGGGGCGAGGCCCGGGCGGGGCGAGGCCCGGGGCGGGGCGAGGCCCGGGGCGCGCGAGCCCGGGGAGTCAAGGCGCGCGGTCTGGGATCGGGCCAGACCCGCGCGCGCGAGCCCGGGGTCTACGTGGGCACGCGAGTGGCGTGGGTGCGCGGGGGCAGGCCCAGGCGGCGAGCGTACCCTTGTTGGCTGGGCGGGCGGCCGGCCGGCCTGGGGCGGGCTGGGATGGCGCCTCCTCCGCCGCCGCCCCAGCTGTTGCTCCTGGCCGCCCTGGCAGGACTCCTGAGTCCCCGTGAGGTAAGGCGACCCGCTGCCGAGAAGCCTTCGGCCCGGGGTCTCCAAGTGCTTTGCCAGAAGGAGGGGCGTGCCGAGAGGGGGACCCGGAGTTCTCCCTTGGAGTGCTGGGCCTGGGAGGGAGACGGCAGAGCCCTCTCCGAGGCCAAACGACCCAGCTCTTCTGCGCCTTGAACCCACAGGTGGTGGCTGAACCGGCGGCGGAGGAGGCGGGAGCCCGTTGTCCCGAGGGCCTGTGGCCTCTGCCCCCACAGGTGGGAGCCTGGAGGGCGGTGGGAGAGAGGAGCGTGAAAGGGTAGCTCAGTCCCGCCCTGGCCTCGCGGTGCCCTCCACAGCCATCCTCTGAGCACCTTGTTCCTCGGGCCCTCGTCACCAGCGTCACCATCCCAACATGACAGCACGGGCCTGCTGTCGTGTCCCATCCCCACCTCCCCAGCGGAGTCCCCTGGGGCCTCTCAGTTCTCTTGTCTCCCTGGTACAGGTGTCACCAAGAGTGACCTACTCACGGATGCGGCCACAGCAGGTGAGTTAAAGCAGGAGGCATCCTCGGGGTCTGTGCTGGAAACAGCCAACTCCTTGCAGGCTCCATCTCTTCTGCTCACTAGCTCCGTTCCTCACCGCTCCCCATTCCAGGAGGAAACAGTGCTCTTAGTCCCAGGACAGTGAGCTTAGGCCTCTGTCTTCTGCAGCGAGGTGAGGTGTCAGGAATGCTGTTGAGTAGCTGGCTGTGTGGGCAGGAGGCTGCAAGGGGGTTGAGAGTCCTAGGAGGAAACAACCTGTGCTCTGGTTCTGCTGTGTGACTTTGGAAGTCCGCTGACTTCTCTGGACCCTGCTTTTCTGTGAGAGAGGTTCTTAGTGGTTATTATGGGCTTCCCAGGTGGCACTGGTGGTAAAGAATCCACCTGTCAATGCAGGATACACAAGAGATGTGAGTTCAATCCCTGGGTCAGGAAGATCCCCTGGAGTAGGAAATGGTAACCCACTCCAGTTTTCTTCCCTGGAAAATTCCATGAACAGAGGAGCCTGGCAGGCTACAGCCCAGGGTGGTCACAACTGAGCACACATGGTCCCCATGAGGAGTAAACAAATTGTGTGGGATAGCACTTTGGGAAACAGGAAGCTGTCAGGAGTGTGAGTGTGTAATGGGCTTCCCTGGTGGCTTAGCGGTAAAGAACCCGCCTGCAATGCAGGAGACGTGGGTTCTATCCCTGGGGCTGGGAAGATCCCCTGGGGAAGGAAATGGCAACCCACTCCAGTATTCTTGCGTGGGAAATCCCACGGACAGAGGAGTCTGGTGGGCTATCGTCCATGGGGTCAAAAAGAGTCAGGCACGACTTAACAACTAAACAACAACAAGGAGTGTGTGTACTTCAGGTTACCGACCAGACCTTGGGTTCACCTTGTGTGCCTGCGTGTTTCACTGCCAGTGGTTGGATAGCTTCTCTGTCCCTTTGGTTTTCCTTTTGAAATACCTATTTTTGATCCTTGTAATATCTCCAGGCCAGCAGAGCTCATGCCGCCTATCCGTTTCCTTTCCCCAAACAGCCCTTTTCATTGCAAACTGTTCAGAAACCAGTGGCTCCTCATTTCCCACCTTATCGTGGCCCCACCCCCCTATCTGGTTTTTCTGGCTCTACCTGGTTCAGTAAGCCTTGTCTAACCTATCCACAGCTTTGGTTCCCCTTCAGTTGTGTTGATCTGCTCACCACCCATGAGTGCGAGGCTCCTTCCCCTCTATACCTGGCCTGACCTGACTTGAAGGGGGTCAGCTCCCTGCCCTCCTGCCATCCATCCCCACCCTTCTTCAAGGCCCAGGGCAGGAGTCAGCTCTCCCTTGAGACCTTGCCTGAGCACATTAGCCCTTATTTATTCATCACCTTCTCCAAATTCATGTAATGCTTGAAATTGTCTCTTACAATTTAACTGCTAATCACTTTGAGCTTTATTAGTTTGCTCGTTCATTTGCATTAGTCCTGTTTCCCTGAGTTTCCTTTGTATTCCCTGCAAGCGGAGCCCAGGAGTTCTCTTTTGGCATCTCCTACAGCCTCCGGCACAAATGCCGAGCATCAGGTCAGCTCAATCAAAGAATGATTCATAATTGAAGTGTTTCCATCCTGAGATTGTGCACCTGCTGCCTGTGTGCCCTGTATTCGGATACTTTGGGGAGACTGAATATATATTGACGGGTCAATACATAGAAGACCCGGTCTCTCTCTGGGGGGGTGGTTACAGCCCAGGTGGGGACCTGTAGAGCCAGGTGCAGAGGAACATAGCTAAAGAGAGTGGTCTGAGTCTGGCAGGGTTAACCACGCATGTTGTCGTGGAAGCTGTGACCTTTGAGGGGTGGCACTGCTTGGAGAGGAGGGATGAAAGGAATGCTCAGAGACAAGAGGGCATGCACGCCAGTATCCAGGGCTCTTGATCCTTTCCTAAGCCCAGAAGGTGGGAAGGTCATCTGGTCATCCTGGGAGTCCCTTGAAGTTGACTCCCCAGGATGGGAGAACTTGGAACTCTCAGGAGGGACCTGGGCCCGGCTTGATGTCTCCATGCCTTTCCTGCAGGCTGAGAACATCAGCTTCCTCTACCACCCCTGTGCCCACCCCTGGCTGAAACTCCAGCTTGCCCTTCTGGCCCACACTTGTGTGGCCCAGCCCTCACTGGCCCCTGACTCCAGCCTCACCCAGGATCGGGTAAGTGCTTGCTGAAAGGTGATTGTCTGGTATCAGTGGAGGCTGCAGTGCCTTGGGCAGGGCAGGGGGAATTCAGGGCCTCTGCTTGCTTGCTCCTCAGCTTCGACTTAGCTATAACAGTCCCCTTCTCCTTTCGTAGCCCCTCGTACTGGCAGCATGGGGCTTAGCGCTGGAGATGGCGTGGGTGGAGCCGGTCCGGGCTGCCCACTGGCTGAAGAGGAGGCAGCAGCGGAAGCAGAGGAGAGAGAAAGCTGGGTTCCGTCCTGACACTGTTCCTGGGCCCCCTTCCTTGGTGCCCACGCTGGGCAGAGGGAGGCTGTGCTGTCGTCGAGGGTGTGTGCAGGTGAGGGGTGCTGGCCAGGCATGGTGCTCATGGGGTTGCTGGCTCAGAGTGGTGGTGCCATTGGGTTATCTGGGCAGGGAGGCGGTGACTGCTGTCTCTTCTCCTCTTAGGCCCCGGCTTTGGCCTTTACTCTGCGGAGCTGGCGGCCACCCGGCGTGGAGGTGGCATCTAGCGGACATGGGCAGCTCTTTCCTAGTGGTGCCAGGAGACGTGGGCTGCGGGCTGCCCTTGGTCTCCAGCCCACCCCCTCAGCTCCGAGGGTCCCCTCTGTTTCCCCAGGGAGCTTGGAGGCCAAACAGCCCATGTTGGGACCTCAGGGAGAAGGCGATAATGCCGGGTCTGTGCCCACCGGCCCACTGCTGCTAGGGGGACCAGGAAGCAATGTCAGCTCCAGGCTGGAGGCTCAGCTGCCCAAAGGGCAGAACAGCCCTGGAGGCTGTGCCTGTCTGGGTCAGGCTTCCCCGGCCCCTCGGGCAGCAGCGCCACCGAGGGCCGCCCGCGGCCCCACCCCGCGCACGGAGGAGGCCGCGTGGGCGGCCATGGCCCTGACTTTCCTGTTGGTGCTGCTCACGCTGGCCACGCTCTGCACTCGGCTGCACCGAAACTTCAGACGCGGGGAGAGCATCTACTGGGAGCCCACGGTGGACAGCCGGGACACCGTGGCTGGTGAGATGTGGCCCTCACCCCCAGCCCCGCCCCCGGGGCTCTTCCCGGCCCTTGACCGCTCCCCTTCCTGCCCATAGCTGTGCTGAAACGGAGGCTGCTGATACCCCCTCGCCGGGTCAAGCGCTCCCGCCGGAGACCCCTCCTCCCGCCCACGCCGGACAGCGGCCCGGACGGGGACAGCTCCGAGTGACCTGCACCAGCCCTGCCGCTGGGGCAGGTCCGGCTCCTCCCCCCACCGGAGGCCGCAACCTCCGCCACGTGGCCCGCGCGCAGGGCCGCCCCCTGGCGGCCCGAGGGAGCAGTCACGCCCAAGCGCGGCAGATGGGCTGATCCTGTGTGTGGTTTGCTGGGGGGAATGGGGTGGGGGAGAGGGAGGCGAGAGAAAGGAGCAGTTTCAAGCCTCCGTTGCAAAAACTGTTTTTATTAAATTATTTTAGTAGAGGTTGGAGTTGAGCTTGTGCATCGGCCACACAGACTCACTCCCGCCAGGGACACTGTCCTAGGTCACGTAGGTCGTGTTTGAGGTAGGGAGGGGGTTACAGCATCAAGTCAGGCACCCTCTGCTTGCCGCTTCTTGCCAACCTGGCCTCAGATCCTGGTTTTAGTAACGTGGTAGACCCTTCCCACCACCATGGGCGAGCAGGTGGCAGGACGCTGGTGGTAGTTACTGAAACATTATTTGCAGGACCCCGCTAACAGAAGACAAGGGGCTTCCCTCCCCTTCAGTATGGGGGCTGCAGCAGTCACCGTTTTCACTAGCTTCATACTTTTGCCAGGTTGGTCCGTTTCAGGTCTGCACCTCCCTGATCCCTCCTCCCAGAGTTCCCAAAGCATCAGAAAAGAGCACATGGTCACTTATTTATTTTTGATACAAATGTACATGACACATGTCTTGACAGTCAGCCCACCCACCACCACACAGGTAGAGCCTGGCCCCTGGGACAGAGGTGGGGCAGGGAGAGGAGCTGGTAGGTGCTGTCATCTGCCTTCCCAGGCTGCAGCCCAGGCTGCAGGGACCCAGACACCGCAGGCGCTGGCCTCTCAGAGGTTACAGGGAGGGGCTCTCAGCTTCGTCGGGGACCCCGGGGAGCCAGCCCCAGGCTCGGGTGCTCAGTTCTCTGCCCCAGCTGGCACTTTCCCCCTCCATAAGGGAGGGGAAGAGAGATGGAGCGAAGTGGTTTTCCTTTAAGTTCATAGAGGGTATGAGTGGGGGGAGCAATGAGGGGAGGCAGAGGGCAGGACCCAGCTGGTTCCCTCCCCCAGCCCCTGGCCCCAGGATGGGGGGGGTCAAAGCCAAACCCTGGTCCCCTCACCCCTCACGAAACCCCAGATGGGCCAGGCCTCTGGAACGGCACTGCCGCCCCGCACACTCACACACAGGCACACTCAGTTACCACAACGTTAAAATTAAGGGGTGGAAAAGAGAGGAAAAAAAAAAAGATTAGACTTTTCCAGTGTTTGCTGCTGGGGACCCCGGGGACACAGGTTGGGGCCTGTGCCCTAGGTGGGGCCGTTTGGCATTGAAGGAGAGAGCAGCAGGGGGCTGGTGGCTACAGGGTGGGGACATCCACAGGCATTATGTACAAGGGGGGATGCCCCCCCCGGCTCAGCCCCCAGGAGGGCTGGACTGGCTCATGGGGGTGGGGTGCATCAGGGGAGCTGCCCCACTTGGAGTGTCCCCACCCGACCCTTGGCTGAGGGTGCCCCCGAGGGCATGGGGTTGGGAGTGCCGCCTTGCAGGCCCCTGCACGCTAGAGGGGTAGGGGGCTATGTACAGGGAGGGGTGCATGGAATGTGGGGGCAGAAGCTCCTGCCACCTCACCTCCCCATCCTTGGGGGCTCGAGGGGGACGGGCACCAGGGCACCTGGCTGCCGGGAGCAGTGGCAGCGCTAAGGGCACTTGGGCCAGCGGCTCGGTGGGGGCGGGGATGAGTATCTGGGGTGGCCCAGCTCCCACGGCCAGTGAGGTCCCAGGGTGCGGGTGAGGGTTCGGGGACAGTGGTCACTGCTTCTTCTCGCGGGTGGTGATGGTGACCAGCTGCTTGGCGGCCTTGGCGATGTCGTAGGCGCACTGGATCACCTGCTGAGTCAGCAGCTGGAAGTCCACGGGGGCGCCGGGCTCCGGGGGCGCCGTCTTTCTGCACTCGCTCTGCAGCCGGTAGGCGCTGGCGTTGAGCAGCCGCAGGGAGCTCCGAACGGGCTCCAGGGCGGGCCTCTGTGGAGGGGTCGGGCCTTGGACGCCAAACCAACCACGAGCCACGATGGGGCCCCGAGGGTCCAGGGGTCCAACCAGGCCGGTGCCGTCAGACTCCCCACACCCACCCCCTCCAGCTCCCCTCTCTGTCCCCTGTACCTTCGGGAAGAGAGAGGCCATCTCAGTCACAGCCAGATGGATCTTCTCTGAGCAGGGCACGAAGCTGGGCGGTGGGGGAAGGGCAAGTGAGGGAAGGGTCCCGGGACAGCAGCGCACTGGTCCCTGCCCTGTCCTCTGCAACACCCCTGAGGCCCACGTGAGCCTCCGCCCACCTCCATACCTGTCGTGCTTGAATTCCTGGGCTGCCCGCAGTAGCTCCTGAATGTTCTTGGTGACCTGCTCCGTCTTCAGGATGACATCCTCCGTGCTGGGAAGCCCGGGGTCGAGGTCGCCATCCAGGCTTTCCAACTCTGGGTGGAAGTCCTCTTCCTTGCCCAGCTCCAGAAACCTCTTCCCTTCCAGGCTGGGGTTAGAGAGGGAGGAGGATTCCAGCCGTGAGGCCCCTTGCAGACACCCTCCCGGACGCTCAGGGGCCACCATCCCCTTTCCCCACGGAGCCTCACCTCAGCAGCGGGTCCCCACTTTGCGTGTTCTCATAGTCACTGTCTGCGCCGCTGCCGTGGCGGGAGAGCTTGCTCTGGAGGGCACAGGGGCGGGGCGGCAGGTCAAGGGTGTGCTCATGGACCCCCGTCCCACCTCACCAGCACACCTCTCTCTCAGCCTGTCCCTCCCTTGGGCCCTGGGGATGCTCGTTACCGTGTGGCGGCTTCCTTCCTGGGAGCACGACAGCAGTGGGGAGGAGGGAGTGAAGGGCACAGCTGAGGCCGACACCCCCTTCCGGATCTGAAACCCAGGCAGGGCTGGAGTCAGTCTCCTCCTCCCCACCCCCCCGCCCTGTGGCTTCCCTGCAGTGAGGCTGGGACCGTGTGTGTCCAGTCACTCTGTGCCCAGCGTCCTGCACAGAGCCTGGCATCCGCTGGGGCCCAGAACCTATTTGTGGGAATGGACCCACTTCCCAGGCCCTGCTTACCCGGTAAAGGCCGGCAGGGACGTGCGCTGAATAGATGGCGTCGTCCTCCAGCTCCTGGGGGTGGCACGGGGGGGGGGGGGGGCGTCACAGGGGGCCCTGCGCTGGTCCCAACCCTTTCCCCACCCCAACCCCCTGGGGCCCGCAGGCGGCTCACGGTGCTGTGGAAAGGCTGGAGCCGGGTAGTGAGCTCGTCCCCGGGTGGGCCCCCAAAGGGCTTCAGGGCGGAGCCTGGTTCATACATAGAAAAGGCCTGGCGGTCCCTGCGGTGAGTGCTCCCGCCAGGCCCCACGGGTGCGTGCTCGGCTCGCTCGCTGGGGAGAGGGGGTGTGGGCACTGGCCCCGGTGGCTGCCGGATCTGCAGGTTCTCGGCCTGCAGCTTGTGGATCTGAGAGTGAGAAGGGCGTCAGAAACTCCGGGCAGCACCGCCGCCTCCAGGAGCGTGCCCCTTCCCCACCCAGCAGGGCCTGGGAGCCCCGTCCTCACCTCCCTCTGCAGCCTCCGGAGCTCATCGCTCAGGCTGCTGTTGACCTTCATGAGCTGCTGCACCTTGGCCTCGGAGGCGGCCAGGGCCTTCTTCAACTCCAGGTACTCCTGCAGCGTCACAGCCCCGTCTGACAGGTCTGAGGAGTCCATGCTCTGCAGAGGGAGACGGGCCAGTCAGCCCCCTCATCGCTGCTGGGGGCCCAGAATATGAGGAGTCAGGGCGGGGGGCGGAGTGGCTCTCGGACCCGAGCTCGGTTGTTCCGCGTGGCACCGGCACTGCGCAGGGGCTCCTGGTCTGTGTCCTCGTCCGAGGCCACGCTGTCGTAGTCGTGCTGGTCGTCCAGGTCGCTCTGGCCCCGTGCGGACAGCTCGAGGTTGTCTGAGGGCACAGGCTTGTCACTCAGGTCCCAGGCCCGCAGCCCGTGCACCACGCCACCCGGGAGGGAGCGCACCCTGGAGCAGTGCCCACGCCCTTCCCACCTGTGGGGCTGCCCAGGCTCTTGCCCTGCTGTCTCCTCTTGGCCTCGCTGAGGATGTCGATGATCAAGGTGGCAAACTCCCGGGCGTTAAAGCGGGCCAGCTTCTGTCGCCCCTGGAAGGGAGGCAGGGCCGGGCTGGTGTGAGGAGGCCCATGTGGCTGACGTGAGGCGTTAGGGACAAAGCAGCCAGGCCATCCAAGGAGCCCAGCACAGGGTTATACAGACGTGGAGGGCCTGAGGGAGCTCTCAGAGGCTGGGACAGCACCCAGGGGCTGCTCACCGAGGGCTCAAAAGAACAGAGGGCTCAAAAGAACAGCCTCCTCCCCATTCCCACATCCCGGAGCCAGAGGCCAGGGCGAGGCCTCGGCCAGGAGTGGGGAAGAGCAGCAAACAATGGCCTGCGGAGAAGGGAAGGGCAGGGCCCGCAGTGGTGACCCAGCAAGGGAAGAGAGGGCCCCAGGCCCTGTCCAGCGGCTCACCTGATTCCGTGTGGCTGAGTACTCAGGGTTCACGGGCAGGAAGGGCACAGCGCTGCGCTCCGTCACCAGGGTGCTGTGGTTCTGGGTCGCCAGCCACACTGTGGGGGAGGGGCAGGGGTGGACTGTCCACGGGGGCTGGGCCCGCGGGACAGGCCAGGGCGGGAGGGCCGGAGCACCCCTTTCCAAGCTCCTTCCCAGGCCCGCAGGGCCCCCAACACTGGTATTCGGAACACAAGTGGTCTCTGGACACGGAGGCAGGGCTGGGCCAGGGAGGCGAGGCCAGCTGGGGACGGACAACAGAACGAGGAGACTCCCTCCCGCCTCTGGGCTGGAATCTGCTATAGCCAGGAAGGAGGGATGGAGGGGTGGAGCAGGGCTGGGGAGAGAGCCAAAGAGGGCGGCCGCTGGGTGGAGAGGAGCCCCGGTTCAGGGGGCTGGGGAGAGGAGCAGGCTGGCTGCCTCCAGCTCGGCAGCTCTGCCCACCCGCCGGGGCCACTGGGCTCCCAGCTGGCGGGGCTCACGGGCAGGCCTGCCAAGCAGACCAAGCCAAGCACCTCTTCCTAGTCCTGGCGAAAGAGCCACCCAGGTCCCAGCCCTCTCCAGCTGGCAGGGCCTCTGTCCCCTCTGCCCAAGACTTCCATGCCCTCCTGGCTCACCAGCATCATTTTCCCTTCGATCCACCTCGTCATACACATCCATGGCTAGTTCTTCAAAAAGCCGGTTGCTGAGCTGGAGGCAGAGAAGGGGACCCAGGCCCTGTCAGTTCAGCCCCAGTGCCCACCAAGCCAGTGCCCCAGGGCCTTGTACGATGTGTCCCTTGTGTTGCCCAGCTCTCCCCCCCGCCCGTCTCAACTGGAAACCGGGGTAGGCAGGGGTCTGTCTGCCCAGCTCTGAGGTAGGAGAAAGGGAGACCAGGGCAGACAGTCAGTGCCCCTAAGGGTAGAGACGCAGGAAGTCCCCTGGGAGCCGTCCCCTGGGAGCCGTTGGAGGGCAGAGTCAGAGTCACAGACTAACAGCAGGAGGCGGGAGGCAGGAGACTCGAGGGCGGGCAGTAGCAGGAACAGAGGGTCAGGGATGGGGGGCCCTGTCTGAGCAGACTCACCGCCTGCAGCTTCTTCTTGGCAGCTTTGGCCAACTCGGACAGGTCCAGGCTGTGGACGAAGGAGGGAGATGGGCACAGGGAGGAGGGGAGAGGCCAGATGTGAGAGGCAGCCAGGCCCCTGCCAGTGACCTCCCGAACATGCAGGGACCCCAGGGAGATGACACCCCAGGTGCTGCACATCGAGTGCCTCTCTGCCCCGCCCCTCCTCCAGGGCCTGCCCCCGAGCAGGCACGTATACCTCTGAGACATGCACTTTTGCCGAGATCTAAGTCCAGAGAAGGCAGCAGAGGAAAGAACAGGACAAGGTGGCAATTACCCAGGAGCAAGGCACACACACCTCCCGCGCCACACTCAGACACAACTCTGTGTGCACGCCAGACCTGAGGGTACCAAACCCAGCTCGTCTTCCCCCAGCCCACTCCTCAGCGGCTGGCGTGACCCAGTCGCCCTGCACCAATGTCAGCTCCTAGGAGTGCCCTGCAGCCTCCTGCATTCTCAGGCCCCGGCCAAGCCTTCCCAGGTGCTACCACTTCATCCTCCTGCCTGGTCTTTGGCAGCAATTTTCACCCATCTTCCTGCGTCCAGTCCTGCCCCTGCAATCCTCTATTCAGCCACAAGCCAGGGCATTTTGGACACATCCGGCTGCGCCATTCTGGCCTTAGAAGCTTTTTCAATAACGGTATGTATGGCACACTTCAACAAGAAGCTCACTTTAAAAATATGCTAAGGAATTCCCTGGTGATCTAGTGGTTAGCATTTAGCACTTTCACTGCTGGGCCCTAGGCTCAGTCCCTGGCTGGGGAATCAAAATCCTATACGCCATGTGGCGTGGCAAAAAAAGAACCCCAAACCAAAAAACCTTAATGCTTTGCGTGTACTATCTTATTTAATCTTAACAGCCCAGAAAGATAACTAAGGCTCAGAGAGATTAAGGAGCCTGTCTGCACTTACACAGCCAGCCAGTGGCCGAGCAGACTCCACACATCCATGTTAGAGCCTCACTGCTCTCACGACAGTCCCAACTCACGTTGGGGCTCAGCACCAGCCACTCCCCCCGCCATCTCTCGTCCAGTCCCGCTCCAGGGATCCCCTGCCTCTCCTGTGCTCCAGCCGCGGTCTGCCTGCAGCTCCTCGCACAGCATTCTCACGCCTGTGCCTCTGCCTCTCTGGCCACACTCCCCACACAGGACTGCAGTTGACTAGGGCCCTGGCCACCCTGTCGGGATGGTGATACCCTTAAGGGCCGGGATCACGCCTGAGGTACCTCTGTGTTCCAGGGCCAACAACAGCTGGCGCCACAAAGGTGCATCTCATCGAGAACCCGCCTATGTGTGTTTACAACACACGAACGCACACAGCAGGCAAACACAACCAGGCAGAATCAGACCAGAGAAACGGGTGGAGTCTTCGGGGGTCTCAGAACAGAGGCGATCTGGGGCTCGAGAGACCTGAGGGGTCCAGGCCTGACCACAGCCATCTGCCCACGTGGGCTTTGGAGCAGGAGGGAGCCTCTCCAGACCCAGGCCAGCAGGCACAGCTCGGCCACCACGGGCAGCCACCAGGTGGCGCTGGCGCCCATCCTGTGCGCGTCCCCCACAGCCTGGGCTCCTGGGGCCTCTCACACAAGGGGCGGAAAACACCTCTCCTGGCCTTGTGTCCCCAGCCCGTGCCCAATTTCTGAACACACCACAGAAGCCTGGCAGAACCCCAAAGTTAGTCAGATTCCCGGGGTCCACCACGTTTTCATTGAAGGGCAAAAATTTGTCTAAAGATTTTACAGTTGGGGTCAGTGCCCCTAACAGAACCCAGAGTTCCTGGTCTGGGGGTTGGGGGGCTGTTTCTTGCACTCAAGCCCTATGTGCTTGACAGCCATGGGGGTCAGGCTGTGCTGGCCACAGGCTGAGTGGACATTTCTAACCTGCCTTGCCCAGCATTAGGGAGTGAAGACCAGACTGGGATAGGCTTGTGCTTCCAACCCCTGAAGGGGGGGTGGGGGCAGGGGTCCCAGGTCCCTAAAGCCTGAAGAGTTGGGGGTGGGGGTTCTGGGGGTTGGGCATCCTCATGGCACCCAGCAGCCTCTGGGAAGGGGCATCAGGTGGGCACTCACCTGTCTGCCATCTGTGGGATGATGTAATGCCCATTCTTGTGATCTGAATAAAAATAAAAATGCCAAGTCACTGGTGCTGGGTGGCCTCATCAGCCAGAAGCCCACCCCATTGCCATTAACAGGACTCGGCAACCGGAAGGGACAGGGGAAGGGAGGAGGGCAGGCCACCCCTAAGGGCCCTGGGAACTGGCTGCAAGTTATGCCCACCCCCACTCCCTACCCCAACGTGCTGCAGCCAGAGCCTGCAGCGATTTCACAGGAGCCAGTTGCCTAGCAACACTGTTCCCCAGCGGGCTCCGTCACCATGGCACCTGCTGCTGGGGTGTGTCTGGGTCCTACCTGCCTGGCCTCACCAGGCCCGCCCCACACTCTGCTCACCCGGCTTGCGCCCACAGAGATAGAAGGCCAACCGGTCAGTGAGCTCGTACTGGCACTCGACTAGCCGTTCCGCCAGCTCATGGTGCCCCGCCTGCCTGTGGGGAGGTCACACGGCTCAGCCCTTCAGCCACAGTCCACGGCCCACACCCGGCCAAGCCTCACCCTTTGGCCGGCCCTTACCTGGCATAATCAATGGGTGTACGGCCGTTAACATCTGGGGAGCCAGGGTCAGCCCCATATACCACAAGCAGCTCGGCCTGCAGCGTCTGACCTGCCTTGGCAGCCACATGCAGAGGTGTGGTGCCCTTCTCGGGGTGGAAGAAGTTGGCCTGGGCGCCCAGGGACAGCAGGCGCAGACATGTCTCCAGGTTGCCCGTTCGCACGCTTGAGTGCAATTGCTACGAGGAGCAGAGTGTGCAATAAATGGGTGTGTGTGTCCTCCCCCTCCCTGCCACAGCACCTAGTCCAGGCCCCTCGGGACTCTGGCCAGCTCCCAGGACCCGGCTGCAGTCAGGTTGTCAGGGCGGACCGAGGGCTGCAGTTCACGTCCAGGAATCACAGCTGCAGTCAGTCACCACTGACCGACCACGCGCATGCAGTGCGCTCAGCTTAGAACAGACACTGTCCACGAGGTAGATACTCTCTTTTCCATTTTACAGATGAGAAAATGGAGGCTCTGCCCAACGTTTTCTGGCTCTCGGGTGGTGGCTGGACGATTTCAGCTTTGCATGTGCACTCAGAGCAGAGGGGCCTTGATCGCACGTGGCCTGAGCATGCAATCCTGTCCTTCCACTGTGCCCACCGTTCTCGCCTGACCTGGCTGCCTTGGGGACCTAGGGCTCAGTGAGGATGGCATCATGGGTGAGGACGGGCCTGGTCCCCTCCTGAGGTGCCCCACAAACCTTGCTGAGGTCTTTGGCGGTGACTCCGTCATCATCCCGGCAGGGCAGCTTGTGCACAAAAGCCAGCATCTGGTACTTGGCCCTGATGAACTCAGACTTGATGGGGCTGCACGGGGCACGCAGGAGGAAAAGGGGAGCAGAGCGGGAGGGGTCAGGCACCCAGCCGCCTCCCAGGCTCGTGTCCTGACCGCATGGCCGCAGCCCCCACCCCTCACGCCTGACTCACTGGACTTTGTCTTGGGGGTTGGCTTTACGCCGGCCGCTCTGCACCTGCGCGGGGTCCAGCAGGGAGTGCTCCCAGATGGAGTTGGCCCCGTTGCTGGCGAGCGTGTGCACCATCTGTGGGCAGGAGGCGCCAGAGTGAGCATGCCCACTATGCACCAGCAGACGCCTCCGAGCCCCGGACTGGACGCGGCACCAACAGGCCTACTGTGTGCCTGGCACTGTCACACCCCCAACCCAGTCTGGCCATCCAAAGATGTGGGTCCGGTTGAGCACTTCAGGGGTCGTGGTGGGTACGCGGAGGCTCTCAGTGGTTAAGCTCCATACTGCACGCTCACAAGTGGCAGAGTTGGGGTGAACGCCCAGGTCTGTGTGGCTCCAGTCCTGGTGGCCTCTCTGTGCCCAGGCGGCAAGGGGCAGGACTAGGTTCTGCCACGGGTGGGGGGCCCCAGGCAGCTGTGTGTGTGGGCACGGGGAAGTGGGCCTGCGCTCAGCAAGCCCTGAGGAAAGACAGGAAGCACCTCGGGTACCTGCAGCAGGGTGGGGGGCCAGGCGCTGTGGCGGAGGTGCTTGACGATGGAGATGTGGCGTCCCAGACTCCGGTGCACACTGCAGCACTCGTCACACACCAGCACGCCCCTGCTGATGGAGGCCCAGCCGGGGTCTGCGGGGCGGGCGGGGACAAGGCTCAGCCACAGCCAGACACGGCTGAGCCTCTGAGCACGGCCCTTAGCTCTCCATGCACAATTTGCACACTCACTCCCCTAAGGATTGGGGAGCTGGGCCACTGAGGAGGGCGCTAAGCTCTGGAGGAGGGAGGGAGGGACTCCCCGAAGGCTTGCTCCAGCGGCCACTTATGGAGCCAAGCCCTTTCCTACACTTCTCTGCGCCCTGGGGAGGTGTGGTCCCCAGGGCCTCCTCAGCGGGCACAGCTTCCTGTGCTGCAACCACTGCTGCCAGGACCACAGTCCTTCTCCAGGAACAAGACTGCCGCCCTAGCCCTGCCCCTAGGAGGCAAGAATCCCCAAGGACTGCATGCCACATCCCCGGAGACACTCCTGTGTCCGGACCGGTGCCACAACTCTCTGCACCCAGGCTTCTTTTGGAGTCACTGGTCCACCTGTCTGACCCATCACACCCTCCAGGGACACCTGCCTCTGCCCTCACCTGGGCAGGTAAGAAGCCTTTTCATGACAGCCTCCCACCACCATCACTGATGGGTGAGCTGGAGCCCTGCTTAAGGGGGATGGAGGGGGCAAAGGAACCAACACTTGCCGAGCACCCACTGGGGACCAGCTGGGAGTGCCATCAGTATGGCGCCTCTAACAACTGTCAGGCAAGGTGGGAAATTCTACCCCCACCCCCGCCCCGCCCCACCCCACTTCTCTGTCAAGGAACCCGTGTCTCAGAGATGTTAGGGTGCTTAGTCAAGGCCACCCAGCTCATGAGGGGGATTGCTGGGATGTGAGCCCTGGTATTTAGATGTCCACACCAGCTGCTTTTGCAGCCCCAAAGTGGGTGACCCCAAGTGGGCCAGAGCCCTGGGAGTCACTCTCTACTCTTCGAGAAGTGAGCTTTGCAAGCAAGCAGAGGGACCAGAGAAGGGTGGGAGCTCCTGGGGTCCTTCTCAAGGGCAGCAGAGATGCCTCCCACCCCAGGCCCCTTCGGGGAGGGGGAGGAGACAGCTGCAAACAGCTCAGGCTGCAGAAAGGTCACGGGGAGAAAGCAGCCATTGTGTGTGGCCGGAGAGTGGGGGCGGGGAGACGTTCTCCCAGACTCTGTGCTCTGCCCAGCCCCCCCTTCCCCCCCCCCCCCCCGCCAGTCTCAGGAAGCCCCATCCTGGGGGGTTGGGTGGGGGGCTGGCTCTCTGCCTTGCCCCTAGCGCTCAAATTGTCCACAGTGGTCCCCACTGGGGGAGGGGACAGGCTAGGGGTGATGAGAGCCTCTCCCAGCAGAAGGCAGTTCTCAGGCCCCTCCCCGCGAGGACGTCCATCAGAGCTCCCCAGGGCTGTGAGGAAACTGAGTCAGAGCAGCCTGAGCGGTGATGGAGTCTCCTCCGCGGCACAGAAACAGGAAGAGGAAGGAGCGGCCCGCTCTCTGGGTCTAGGTTTTAGGGATCTGCCCCCAAAATAGGACAGAGGGGTGCAGGAGGTGCCCCCGCCCAGCTTCATCGGAGGCTGACTCTGGGGGCCACCATCTCTGCCAAGAGGGGGAGCCCTAGAGCAAACAGGAGCGCTGGCTTGACCCAACCGGTCTGGCCCCAGGCAAGAAACGCTCCCTCCCCCGCTCCAAACCCCACTGGGTCAGGGGTCTGCCTGCCAGCCACCTCCGGCCAGCCCAGGCAGGAAGCTGGAAATGACGCAGCCCAAATTCCTCCTGTTGAAATGGTGGGGTTTCCTGTCAGCAGGGAGCCGCCCAGGCCAGGATCATAAATGGGCCGCTCTCAGGCCTCCACCCCAAGCCCATGGTCCTCCTGGAGGAGCCAGGCCTGGGCGGGCTGGCCAGCCATCCAGCGCCAGAGCAGACACACTAACCCCTGAAGGCGGCAGGGACCAGGATCTGGGCAAAGGGGTCCAACTCTCCACTCTCCCAGCCTGGTGGAGGGGTCCCCCCTCTCCTACAGTGACCTGAACCAGGTGGGCAGGGGAACACTGCCCTGGTCTGGGGCACAACGGTGCCAGCTCAGTTCTGGGTGACATAATTGGGTCACTCTGCTCCCTACTTCCTCTGCCCAAGAGGCCTGGGCCTCCCCCAGCTGGCGTCCCCATGCCCCACCTAGACCAGTTTCAAAGCTGAAAGGCCAGGAAGGGGTTCTGAAAGTCAAACGGCTACTGCAATTTGAGATTAAGGGACCCATGCCCGCTAAAAGGCTTCCAGGACCAAACTCAGGGCAGAAAGGACAGGGAACGTGAGGGTTAGGGGGTGCGGCCACCTCCTCAACATCTGCCAAGTTTCCCAGTGGGGCTGGGGCGCAGGGGTCCCGTGTGTGTGCCAGGTGGAAGGAGTCTTGGAATAATGCGAAGCAGCACCAAGCCCATGGATGCCTCTACTGAGGGGAATTCATACCACCACCCAAAGCCACCAGTGGTCTCTGGAGCCAGTGGCCAGCCTTTCCTATCTCGGCACCTGGGCAAGAGGGACAAGCCCATCATCTTGAAAGCAGGCAAGAGTAATCTACTCCATGGGGACAGAGGTCACAGTGGTGGTTCCCTGTGGGGGCCAGGGCGGGGGGGTGGGCGGTGCTGGCATTGACACAGAAAGCCCTTTAGAGTGTTGCGCCGGCTCTACTTCTGGATTGCTCTAAAGCCCTTTAGAGATGAGCCGGCTGTGTGGCAGGTAGAGTGGACGGGCGGGACAGGGGAGACACACATCCTCCAGGGTTCCCAAGGCAGGCAGGGTCACAGATGGTGCCTGGCGAGACAGCACCAGCCGCCAGGGCTGGCAGCTGTGCCACGCTCACAACACACTCAAGACTTGTCTCATGCACCCAGGCCTGGGAGGAGGATGGGGCTCTTTGGCGTCAGGCTCATCTCACCTTTTACCTCAAGACCCCGCAAATTCACCACTCACAAAGAGACAACAACCCTGCTCCCAGGGCTGGGTCTGCAGGGCTCCGAATACAGTGAGAGGCCTACGACTTCAGGTGGGAACCACACACCAATGAGGGGGCTTTGGGCCTGGGCTCCAAACTGCTAGTTTCCCTCCAGCCTCTTACCTGGGCTGTTACAGGTCCCAGACTGAAAAATGCCCCAAGGAGAAGTCAGGGTCCTGAGAAGCCTCCAATCCCTTGGGGGAATGCCTGCTCTGTGCTAGAAACCATGCTGGGTGCTGAGGTGAGCAAGATTTTATTGGCACCCTAAACGCCTCACATCCTCACCTCAGCACCTGCCTCCTCCTGACCTGCTTTCTGGATCGGGGCCCGGGGGTGGGGTGGGGGTAGGGAGGTTCCCAGGAGCACACAGGACTCTGTGGGATGAGGACCAGGAATAGGAGCCAGGCATCCCAACACATGAGAGACACACCACTCCTGCCCATGCCCACCGGGCATCCAGAGGCTTCCAATCAAGTAGTCAAAGGCAATGGAGAAAGGACAACGGCCTTGCTAATGCTGCCCTGCGTCCCCCTGCCCAGAATCAGGACCGCAGACTGGAGATGGGACGGTCCTCAAAAACCATTTCTACTCCAACTTCTTGGCCTCAGAGTTGAGGAAACTGAGACTCAGCATGAGAAAAGTCTTGCCATGAGTCAGAGAGTAAGCTAGAAACAAAGGCAACATAAAAATCCAGGTTTCCATGATAAAGTGTCTGTTAAGCAACCCCCTCCCAGCCACACCTTCCCAACCCACCAATGCTCCTTCCCTCCTTCCGCGGGGCAGAGGGGCAGCCCGGCAGAGGGGCAGAACAGCCTTGGACCAACACACAGAAGGCAAGCTCTCCTCTTAGCCCTTAATCCCCCAGACCTGCCTGCAGTTGGGGGTAAAGAAATAGTAGTTTCTAACTAACCAGAGGTAAGGACACACCACATCCCTGGACACACAGCTTCCTCAGGGACCTCTAGACCATGACATGCCCTGAGAGGAGGCCTCAGGGTCACAGCCACGCAGACCGCCATGCAGCTGCCGGGCTCCCACAGTGCCCAAACACTCAAGCTTGGAGCCACTGAAACCACCAGCGCATCTGTGGGTCTCAACCTATTGGGGTCCTCTCTCAGATGTGTTCGACTCTTCTGCAACCCCATGGACTGTAGCCCGCCGGGCTCCTCTCTCCATGAGATTTCCTAGGCAAGAATACTTGAGGGGGTTGCCGTTTCCTTCTCCAGGCGATCTTCCCGACCCTGGGATTGAACCTAGGTCTCTTGCATTGGCAGGTGGATACTTTACCACTGAGCCACCAGGGAAGCCCTGGGCCCGTCCAAAGGGTAGCAGGAAGTGATGGGCCACAAAACGGCAGCCCACACTCTCCACTTAATTGTGCCCAGAGTCCTCCTGGAGTTCATGGATCCCCCTTGAGCCTGCCCGGAGGTCTCCCAGCGAGATAGCTCCTTTTCTAAAGAGAGGATGGTCAAGGGCCAGGGCTTCGTTTCCCCAAGGCAGCTGCAGAGTCCAATCACTGGCAGTGTCCCCCCACATCAGAAGGGAGCAGCCTTTCCGGGTCATTTCTCCTCACCTCTTTGGCAGGTCAGGGGGGTTTCACATCAGCCTGGACCTGACTCGGTGGGAAGAAGGGAAACAGCACGGAAAACACAGCCGGGAGGCAGGCCACAAAGCCAGGTGGGTCCCGGGAATGTAGGCACCCCTCCACATGCTCCCTACCCATTTCTGGTCAGGCTGGGCTAGGGGACAGGGAGAGAGGTCTGTGCCCAGGCTGGGGTATGGCCAAGCCACCTTCCAAGCAGGCCTTACTGGAGCACAGGAAAAGCTGAGGCTCGTTGTCCCGTTACCAGGCCTGGGGACGCCTCAGGGGACGATGCCCAAGCTTGTGGTGGCTCTGAACACCAGGCCTTGCGAGGAGCCTTGGGAGCCAGGGGCAGGGAGTCCTAGGAGCAGCCACCCCGCCGTCTGCTCCCGAGAAAGCAGAATCCAGACAACCCCCACCCCACGCCGGCCCATCTGCCCGGCTTTCTGCCCCTTGCCCTCCGCCACTCCTGCGGGCGCGCAGACCAGGAGAGCAGCAGGTGCAAGACGCGGGGGTGGCCCTGCGAGGACACAAAACCACACTCGCCCCCACCTCCGAAGCCCGGCCGGCCTCCGCCACAGTCCTCCTGGCCACCCTAGGCTGGCGCTTCCGTTTGGATCCAGAGATGGAAGGCGGGGGGAGCGGGGGAGGGTGGGGGGCGCCAGCTGAGGGGCGGGAGGCGGCGCCGGGAATGTCCTTCCTCGCTGGTCCACGGACGCGAGCAAACCGCGGCCCCCCGAGCGGCCCTCCCTCCAAGGACGCGGCTCCGCAGCGGCCCGGGCGGGGGCCGAGACCGGAGGCCGCAGCCCCCAGCCCCGCCCCGCCCTCCGGCCCCGCACGGCGCGCCCGCCAGGCCCCGGCGCCCGCCCGGCGGCGCCTCGGTGCGCGGTCCCGCCCCCGGCCCGGCCCCGCTTACCCGGGGCGCTGCAGTCCGCACACACCTCCGCTCGCGGCCCCTTCCGGGACATCCTCAGCGGCGACGCGGCCGCAGCCCTCTGGGCCAGCGTGGGGGGCGCGGGCGGCGGGCCCGGGCGGCGGCGGCCCCTGCTGCCCGGCCCGGCTCCGGCAAGGCCCCGGCTAGGCTCCGCGCGCCCGGCCAACCGTCCGCCCCCGGGGCTGGCCCGGAACCCGCCGTGCCCGCCCGCCCGCTCGCCCTCGGGCGCCCTCCGCCCCGCGCCGCCCCGCGCCGCCCCGCCGCCGCTCGCTCTCTCCGCCCCCTGCGCGGCTCCGGGCCGCTCCTGCAGGAAGCGGCGCAGGCCCGGCCCACCGGGGGAGGGGCGGCCCGCACACCCGCCCCGCCGCCGGGCCCAGCCCGCCGCTCCTCCCGGAGAAAGGAAGCCGGGAGCGCGGGCGGAAGGGGGCGGGGGCCCTTAAAGGGGCCGCCGCCGCCAGGCCCGAGCGCGCAGCGCCGCCTGCGGCCCGGGCCTAGGTGCGCCCCTGCCGCCCAGACGCTGCGAGTTCGCCTCACAGCCTCGTCCCCTTCATTTTCGAGGCTGAGGGTGGCCTGAGGAGCTCGGGCCCAGGGACAGTGACCCTTGGGCATCTGAGAAGAGTGAGGAGCTGGAGGGCCCGGGCCCCCCTTATCCAGGGGCTGTGGTTCGAGGTACCCGCTTGTCTGTTTGGGTTGAATTGTGCGTTCCGGTCCTCCCGTGTATCCACATTTGTGTGTCCAGGTGTGTGTGTGTGGTCACACTCTTGCTGACTAGCCCACCGCCAACAATATGGACGGCCAGGTGCCAGAGGTCATGCAGTGAATCCCCCGGTCTCTGGGCTAAAAAGATATCTATCTGTCCTCCATGTTTTCATCCAGAGAGAAAAGAATCTGGACAGGTTTTTTTTTTTTTTTGAAGACCTCCTGAGGAGTGAACACTGTGCCTGTGTGCAGAAATATCCACTTGGTATCAGTGTTGTATACATCAACGGTATTTCTGAGCCACCAGAGGTGTGTGTCCAGGGCGTGGGCATATAACATATAGGGATCCTTTCTGTGGTGGTCTTTCTTCCTGGACTTCACGGAGAGACTCATTGGAGGGGTGGGGGTGACAGGGAGAGGAGGCGCAGGCCTCACATGGGTGCACCCCTGCACTGAGCATGCTCCCCCATACACGTGTGCCCCACGTGCACCCAACCCCCATCCCTGCAGCAGCAAAAGGCCAGCGCTCTGTTGGTAGAGGGCGAGGGTGTCCAGGCACAAGGGCCAGGGTAGTGGTGACACGATTAAGGCAGGTTCCCCAGGTTAGGGGAGGGTTCCCCATGGCCAGGAGTCCTGCTCAAAAGCAAGGGGGCTGGAGGGGAGTCCTGGGGCAGGGGTGTTGGAGTTGGCTCATTTTATCCCGGCGGTGCCAGAGCAGCAGTGACTTGTGGGTGGCAGGCTGCTTCCCTGGGGGAGACAAGTAATGCTCATGAGTCACACCACCCGAAATATATGCAAAGCTGCCTCCATCGCCTTTCTCTGCAGCCCAGATTGACAAGTTTGTTTGAGATTGAGATCCACAGGGTGTATTTATAATCGCACCTTAAAAAAAATCTTGCAGGCATCCCCTCCCCCCATAGCCAGCCGCTCATCTGGCAGGGTTTCTGCGAGCACAGATACCTCGCGGGGTGGGGTGGGGTTGTGGGGAGGCACCACCTGCCGCCCCGTGCTGCACCCTCACCGAGGAGTCAGTCCGTGGGGTTGGTGGCCCCATCCCTGGTGATGGGAGGAGTGGCCTGGCCGCTCTTACTGGGCGCCCAGCCCACGAGCTGTGGCCGCCCGTTCACCCCTGATCGACCCCCAGCTATGGAATTTCATTTATTAAATGTCGAGGCGGCTGCTGGCAGCTCCATTGCTTGGCTGTCTTTGTTTCTCTGCTGTGTGGGCGCGTCTCGAGCACGTGGCAGCTGGAGCGCGCAGGCTAGGGAAAAGCGACCTGGGTTTAGAGTCCAGGGCCACTTGGCGAAAAGAGAAACTCCGGCTGCCCAGAGGATGCCGCCCCCCCGCCCCCCAATCCAGGCTGAGCTCCCCGCCTCCTTGAGCTCCAAGCCTTTTCAGAGGAAGAAGGATGAGTCACTCGGTTCCCCCGACCCCGCTAGCCCCATCTCCTGGTTGGCCCTGGGACTACCGGGGAGTGGCCGAAGCACGGATCCACTCTCCAAACTTTGTTCCCGAAGCCCCCAGGCCCGCCACAGACGAGCTTCTCTGGGCCTGGGGCTTAGGGATAAAAGGGTTTCCAAATTTCCCTTTGGAGACTTCGCCATCTCAGGAAGCAAGACAGTTAAAGAGGATAACAACAAGATTGTAAAAAACAATTTAATGAGGAAATGTACAGGCATTCTCCTGGCCACTCCTGGCCGTCCCTTCCCCGCTCCAGCCCCCTCCCCAACTCCGGCTGCAGCCACGGCACTCTGGTGACCCCTCGTGGTGGAGGTGGGCAGCGGTCCCCGGCGGCGGGAGATGCCAACTGGCTCCTCCCAGCCTGGAGAAAGGGGCGAGGCAGTCCACTCCTCCTTCATCGTTCCGCGCCGGGGCCTGGCACCGCAGGGTGTGGAGGAGGAACGAGAGAAGACCACACAAAGAAACCTGAGAGAGGCACGGAGAGTTTGCAAGCTTTCGCTAGCACCTCCCACACAAACGCTTCTTGGATTGTTCTAAGTGGGGCTGGTATGGAATCCCTGATTCCTGTCTTGTTCTAAGGTGGGCTCCAGAAGGCGCAGTGCCTGGTCCCGCCACCTGGCCCAGTGGGCTTGGTGAGGGGAGGGATGCATCATTTCCAGGTCAGTAGCCATCCTTAGCTAACCCCAAGAGGTAGTATTAGAGACACATTTTAGAGATGAGTGGTCTGAGAAAATTTAAGCAATTTGCCTAAGGTCAGGCAGTTAGTAAGGAGGAATAGGAATTCAGGTTCCCTCGGACACCCCAGTCCCTCCCCGCCTCCAGGGGCTGGGCCAAGCCCCAGGTCCTTCTAGCTCCTGCAATAGGCTGGCCTGGAGGGCAATTTCACTTTTATCGAGGCATCTGCAAGCACCCTTCTGGAAAGATCTCTCTGCCCTGGAGTTATTCAGGAAGGAGATAGTCTTTGGAACCAGTGCTTCCTCTCCAGAGGGGACCACACGGGGTGGAGGTGGGGAGCTGCCACCTGCTGCAGTCCCTGCGCACGCAGCCCTACTCAGGTCCTTGCAGAGAGCAGTGTATGGGGGGAGGGGTGTGTTCTCCCATCCTTAATAGACACCGTCTTTCTAAAGTCAAATGCAGAAGATGGAGTTTAATTTTAAAAGAAGGCAGGAAGACTCCTACGTAGTATTTCAGGTGCCAGATTTCTGGTTGCTCCAATGACCCTTGGCACTGCACACTAACGCCCCGCATCTTTCTCAAGACTCTTTCCACCAGTCACTTTTTTCTTGGAATCTGGATCCTGTTCACGTTCCACTGGGACTCAAACTCAAGCCTGAAGGCCACACCTTCCCGCGCCCCCTAATGCTTGAGGAAGGCCTGTAACCCCGTCCCTCCCCAGCAAAAGGCAAAATGCCAGGGGGTGGGGGTGCACCGCAGTCCATCAGACGTCAGGACGCTGCCTCCGACCCGGCCAGGCCTGACTCCCCACTGTCTCAGTGGATCAGGGGGACAGTGCGGGACACTCTCCGGCCACTCACCACCCCCTAGTTCCACGAGGCGGACTACAAGCCCCATGATGCCGCGGGGCCCAGTGATAACAAGCGCTGCCCAGGGCATCCGCGTCCCCCTCCTCTCTCCCCCGCATCCCCGCATCCCTAGCCGATCGCTCGGGCTGAGGGCCCGGCTATGCAGCTGCGGGGTGCCGGGGGCCGCGGGCGCGCGTCCCTGCGGCGGCGGCGTCCCTGGGGCCCGCGCCCCGAGCGCCCCCGCGCCCGCTGCGGGCGCCTGCTCCCTCCGCCGAGCGGCGTCTTTGTGCGCGGGGGTGTGGGAGGCAAGGCGCGAGTCCGCGCCGCGCCGCCGAGTGCCCGCGCCCTCCGCGGGCGGGTGGGGGCCTCTCCGCGTCGCCCGCCGCCGCCGCCTCGCGAGGACGCCCGCGGCCCGCGCCGCCCGCACCGCGCCACCCCCGCCCGCCGGCGCCGCTCGCACATGCCCGAGCCGCAGCCCTGCGAGCAGGCAGCGCCGGCCCCCCGCCCCGCGGCCCCGGGCCCCGGCTCTGGCGCCGTCCCTCCTTCCGGGCCGGGCGCCGCGGCCCCGGTATGAGGAGCGGGCGATGATCCCCGCCAACGCCTCCGCCAGGAAGGGGCCCGAGGGCAAGTACCCGCTACACTACCTCGTGTGGCACAACCGCCACCGCGAGCTGGAGAAAGAGGTCCGCGCCGGCCAGGTAAGAGCGCCGTCGGGGCGCCGCGAGGACCCCACGGCCCGGCAAGCCCGCCCGGCTTGGGGAGGGGGCGCGGCGCGGGCTGTCCCGCCCCCCTGGCGAGTTTGCAGCGCTTCTTTGTTCGCCGGCGCCGCATTTGTGCTGTTGACCTGGAGAGGATGATGGGAGCGGCCCCCGCTCGCTCCGCTCCGGCCCGGCCGGGCGGTCCACACGTGCTCCGAACCCTCCCTGATTGGGGTAGGGGACGCCCTGCCCCTCCTCCGCCGGGGCAATGAGGGCTGCGGGGAGGGGCTGCCGGCTCCATCAGAGCTCCACGCGGTGGGAGAGTCCGCTCCACTCAGCCCGGCAGCAACACCTCCCGCGTGAGTGTGCGGAGGTGGCCTGCGTAGGCAGGAGGTCACAGGTCAAGGATCCGAGACTAGGCCGGGACACTCCCAGGCGTGCCTGCCCCACCCAGTGCCCTCTACCCTCTCCACGAGGAGCGCTTATCTGTTTGCTCACTCTGGGCTGAACCCCTGAACGCCGCCGACCCCAGCGCCTGCTCAGGAATGGGGAGTGAAGAGGGAGAGCCTCTGGGGTGAAGCCCTGGAGGGCCTTGTCCAGGTGCTGAAAGGCGCTCTCCTGCCCTCTGATGCTGGGCCTGGCTTCTAGGTGCTGAGGAAGCAGGGGCCCCACTGGCCCCCGGACAGGATTTGAGGTTTTGTACACACAGCGGCTCCCTGGTTCTCTAGTATTGAGAATGGGTGGGTCAGCCAGCCTTGGCTGGGCGGTGGCCTCCAAGAAGATATTATCAGGGATGGAGTCTCCTCGCCATTCTTCAGGACAGAGGCAGGCAGGCACAGGTCACAATTAATTCCCAACTCTGCCCTTGGGCCCAGGTCACAGGCAGGCTCTCCTGGCAGAAACGACTTGCCCTCCAGGGTGGGGAGGCAGGAGCCGGAGCTGGGCCTAGCTGGCCCTGGTGTATCTCCATTGAGGCCTGCAGACTTGGCCTGGATCTGCGATCCTGGGGCCATGGACTGGGAGTGGTTTCCTCAGGCGCTGCCCCTTGGGGAATATGCCTTTTGAGGGCCACTTCCTGAGTCACAGGAAGTTCAGTTTGAGGAGCTGTCTGCTTCCCAAGGGAAGAGTGAGGTGAGCAGGACATCGCCAGGCAAGCGAGGTGAGGGTCGGCGCCTGTCTTCACGTCGGCCTCCGGGCCCTCAGAACAGCAAGACACCCAGCTGTGCGCGGCAAGCGCAGGAAGTGGTGGGGCGGCCTGAGCCTTCACCTCTGGTTGGGGTGTCCGCTTCCGTTCTACCTCCACTTCCACAAGGACGCTTCAGGTTGCTCCTCGGACTGGTAAAGGAAGCGAGGTCAGAGTGGTAGCTCCTGGGGACAAAGATGAACAAACCAGGCACATCCCACGCCCTCCCAAAGACCCCAGTTGTGCTGATGCAAGTGTGAACAGGGAAGCAGTGTGATGTGCAGGGTGCTAAATCAGTTCAGCCTCTTCTGGCTTGTCTCTGCTTTCCTCCCCTGAGGGCAAGAGAAGACACAACCCTGAGGGAGGGTACAGCTGGAGGGATTTAAGTATGACCTGAGAGGAACTTCCCAGTGGGATGGTTGATGATTGGCTGAAGAACTGTTAGGCAGAAGGCTAGTGGCTGAATGTCCAGAACACCTTGATCGTGCTCCCTTGCCCAAGAGGAGGGTGCTTTTTTCCTTGCAGAGACTGGAGAGAGGCAGAATGCCCTAGAAGAAAAGGCCATTTCACCCAGGCCTTTTTGATTGATAGTCCTTGGGTCAGCAGTCCTCTTGCTGGGGTGGGGTTGGAGAGGGGCGCCAGAGCCTGCTGCAGGTAGGGCTCCTTTGGACCAGAGTGTGGTCCCTTCAGGCTGCTGCAGGAACCAGGTGTACCCCAACCCCACCCACTCATCCCCTTACCCTGGTGAATTTGTGTCTTCCTGAAATGTACACTGCCTGCCCTGATCCCAGCCCTGAGGGGATACAGGGCACTGGTTGAGGATAAACCCTTCTTCAGCCACAAAGGAGCCAGATCAGTCCTCTCCTTTGCACCAGGGTGCCAAGAAGGGAATGCCAGTCAGTCTGGGTGGGAGAGCCCCCAGGCAGAGTTTCAACTCCAGGACTGACCTGGACGGAATCCTTGCATCCAGATGTGCACTGCTTAGTTCTCCAGGCCTCAGACTCGCTAGGAGAGCTAAGGATGCCCCTTCCCCAGGCATTTCCTGCAGGTGAGGGGTCTGGGGGTGGCCACCTAACATCCTAATGAAACCCTGTCAACCCCAGGCATCTCATCTGGGGGTCCCTGATCTCTGGTCCTCTTGGCACCCACTGTCACAGAAAACAGCCAGGCTTTCCTCAAACACACAGCAGCTGGGTTTCCCTGGTCTTCATTTGGCATAGCAGTCTCCTCTTCACTCCAAGAAAGCCCCGCAGAGGCCCTCCCGTGGGCAGGCTTGGCAGTGCTGGCCAAGGAGGAGGGGGATGGCATGGCAGCCTTCTGAGCAAGTTCACAGGGGCTGGCGGCAGGGTGTGGTGGGGAGAGGGAGGTGCTAAGCAGAGGTTTTTTGAAGGGAGGTGTCCATGATCGCCCCTAGCCGATGCCCAGCAATACAACGGTTGCTGGGTGCCCTGCTTTCTGCCATGCACCTGCTCTGCCAGGTTGGGAGGGGGCAGGAGGTTGTAGGGTAACGGATGTGCCAGTTCTCCCTTAGCTGGCATGAGGCCTGAGGTCCAGACAACTGGGCATGGCCTTGGTTCTGGAGCTACAAGTCCCTGGGCTTCCCTGGGGGTAGGTGGTGGAGGTTAGACGGGAATAGCTCCCTGTGGGAGGGCCAAGGAGAGCAAGGTTCTTCTTGGGCAGCAACCACTCTGGAGGGGACTGGATGGTGGCCCTAGGGGAACATTTTCTTTCTTCTGGCGGCCGCCTCCACCATAGTCTTCCTTCCTGATTTCCCCAGGTCATCTCTCTGACCTGACACCCCGGTGAGATTGGGATTGTGGGGCCCCTGGATGCTCAGACAGAGGCTGTCCCACCCAAGGTACCTGTTGTGACCAGGAGCACCTGTGATTGCATCTCCTGGCAAAGTAGGCAGTCCCCGGTATAGGCTGTCACCACAGCTGATGAGCTGGGAAGCTCGGGAAAGGGAGCCACAAACCCTCGAAACCAAAAATCAATGTGTCTGGGATGAGGGGGAGGGGCTGCGTGGGGCAGAATGGAGGGGGACTCAGCAGGTGCCACCCCCACGGGCCCAGCTCCACTGTCCACGGGGAAGCACCCTGCCTCGCTTCCCCTTGAGAGAGCTCAGGCCCACCTGGTGGGAAAGCACAGAAGCGGTGGTGGCCACACCAGACTTGGGCTGTCCTCCCTGGGGTGGGGGTAGAGCAGGGAAAGGAGCCCATCTGCTCCTCCAGCACCTGCGTTTACTGTGTAGCCCTCTTATAAGGTTTCACCTAACAAAAAGATTTGCTAATGCTAAACAACTTCAAAAAATACTCTGCGAGTGCACGTGGGTTCAAGGAGTGTCCATGTGCAAATGTGCTGGCATCTATGTGTGTTACACATGAGTAGAAGCCTGCAGGCTGGAGGGCAGCTGGACACATGCCCTTGTACACTCGGGTGCACATGTACTGTGCCTGTGGATGCAGGAGCCTGTGTGTGTGTGTGTGCAGACGGGGGCCTGAATGGAAACAGGGAGACTATGCCCAGGGAGCCTCAGCTCCTAAACTCGAAAGTCCCTGCTTGGGCCTCCAGCTGAGGCTGGCTGGGGTGCAGAGCTTCTATCCTCTAAGGGCTGGGGGTTGGGTTTCACGGGAAGCCTTTTCATTCCAGCAATTAAACAGCAGCAGGCCTTTGACGAGGAAATTAATGAATTCTCCCACCTGGGCCCTCTGCAAGGTGCCGCTTCCACCGAGGGCCCAGCTTTGAATGGGTGCAGGGGATCTTCTTTGGAGCCTGGCTGACAGTACACAGGGCTCACCGTGGCTGTGGAACACACCGGGGCCCTGGGGACCCTGGGGAGTGCTGCCAGGAGAGCTCCGGAGGAGCGGGGGTAGGGCGGGCACCCGTTTCTGGCCTGTACCGGCCTCTGCAGCCTGGAGCCGAAGCACCTGAGGGGGAGGCGGGTGGCATCTGGAGCCCTGGGGCTGGCCCTCCTGGCTCCCTGGGGCCTTGTTAGCAGCAGCAGCAGCATCTGGGGCAGGGCCGGTGGGAGGATGATGGCTCAGCTGCGGCCTGTGGGAAGCCCTCCTCCTGACACCCCGGTGACCCAGCCCGCTCGGGATCTGTGGATGCTGCCTCACTCCTATCCCAGAACTCAGGATTCCACCCAGGTTGGACCCTGAGGGGCCCAGCTCAACCTGTAAGAGGCAGAGAGTAAATAATGCTTTGCCCTCCTCTCTGGGGAGCTGGTGGACTCCAAGCTACAGCTCAGAGGGCACAGGGGCCGGGCACAGTTTGGGTTTGTTTTTTTTTTTTTAATTTTGAGGCTCCTTGTATATTTAAAGACAAAGAAATGCCAACGGAAGGTTATACAAATTATATAAATCACTTAAAATGTTTTATTTTTGACAAAGGAGTTCCCTACCTTCCTCACCTCTGCATCTCACCCCCAGAGGCAACCACTTTGAACTCTTTAGGCAGTTCATTTATTTGCCTCATATTATAAACAACATACTTCTACAGCTATTTACTAGCTAATCAATTTTACTCTTTACTGCCTTGCCCTCCTTCCCCATGTCCCTTAAAAATAGTCATCTAGGCATTTGCTTAATAAATATTTATGAAGCACCCATTATGTGCCAGACACTGTCCAGAGTTGGGGATATAGCACTGAACAAAACAGACAGTTCCTTTATGGGGCTTACATACAGTCTACGAGAGGGAGACAGTGAAGAAATAAGCAGGCGATTTAATGCTGAAAGAGAGCTGGAGCAGAAGGGACAACAGACAGACAAATAGCAACTGTCACTTGAGCTGGCTTGTCAGGGACAGCCTTTCCAAGGAGGTGACATCTGAGCGGTAGCCTTAATAAAGTGAGGGAGGAAGCTTTGTGGCTACCAGGACCCAGAAGAAGATGGTTCCAGGGAAGGCTAACATGCCAGAGTGGAGCTTGGAGAGATGGGAGAGCATGTGAGTTCAGAGACATTCAGGATTCTATCCTCAACTGCATGGGAAGCCACCGAGAGGTTCTGAGCTAAAGGGCATTGGGACCTGAGGAATAATATTTTACAGGTACCTGTGATGGGCCCTAGAGAGAACAGACCTAAGGAACCGAGAGACGAGTGGGAGGAATTAGGTGACAGACAGGGTGGCTACGACCAGGAGGGTAGCCTGAAGGTGGTAACAGCTAAAATGACTCTGGATCTATTTTGAAGGTAGAGCCTATAAGGTCAAATTTTACTGGTGGATTAGATATGGAAGGTGAGAGAAAAAGAGAGAAAAAGCCTTCCCTGGAAAAGGAGTGACCTGAGGTGCTGTTTACTGTGATGGGGGAACTGGGACGGGGGAAGCTGTCCAGGGACAGCTGGAGTGGCGAAAGCAAGGGAAAGCAGCACAGGTCAGAAAGTCCTGTTCTGTTTCATGGATTCAGTTTCCTTTTTGTATTTTTCTGAGGGTGTAAATGACTGTCCCTGCCTCCAGTTTTCTGTTTCCTGCATCGACAGTTGTTTCCTCTGTTTTTAGCACCTATCTGCATGCTTTGGTGTCTTTCTTTCATGTTGGGCAGCTTTCTGGACCGGCAGTGTCCGGTCACCCTTGGCTGCTAGGGCATAATTAAGGATGGAGACGTGGAGCTTATTAATACATGGGTGCTGCTCTAAGATGACTGGCCTGCTTATTGTTAGGATCCCCAAATGTCTGTACCCAGAGGTCTCTGGTGCCTCTGGTTTCTCCAAGATTCCTCCACTTTCCTGCTAGGGGTGGGATGGGACAGTGCAGCGTGCAGCCTGGCTGCCAGTGATGAGGACTTCAGGCAGAGTGGGGACTGGACTTACACTGTTCATCAGTTTTCAGTCTCATGACCTCATCCTCAGACCAAGTTCAGTATATATCAGGCTCAATTTATTTAACATTTATTTTTATTTATTTATTTGGCTGCATCACGTCTTTAGTTGTGGCCCACTGGATCTTTGATCATTGATTAATAGATCCCTCACCGGGGATCAAACCCAGCCCTCCTGTACTGGGAGTGCAGAGTCTTAGCCACTGGACCACCAGGGAAGTCTCTCAGCACAATTTCTACAGAGGATAAACCCCCTGGCATCCCATGGAGAGAAGCGGGGGCGGGGGGCATCTCCCAGCTTTACAAAATTGGGGAGGGAACCAGGGGTTCTAAAGTTTAACCAGGCCCCCCAGTATTCAGTTCTGAGCCTTTCTCCCACCTCTGCTGTTCCCACTGCCTGCATGCTCTTCACCTTTCAAGGGTGTTAAGTGGGGGTCTCTAGCTTGACTGGGGTTTCCCTCTGTGAATGGCTGGGTTCTAGTACCCTTTCTTCCCCTAAGTCAGTTGTAATGCTCTGGCCAGTTTCTTGTGGGTTTTAAATATTTTATTGGCATTATTAAAAAAAGAAAACATTTATTTGGTTGTGTTATGTCTTAGTTGTGGCAGGTGGGATTTTTGCTGTATCATGCAGGATCTTTCATTGCAGGGTAGCTGCCTCGAGGGCTGTGGGATCTTAGTTCCCCAATCAGGGATCGGACCTGAGACCCCTGCACTGTCAGGCAGATTCTTAACTACTGAACAACCAGGGAAGTCCCACATTTACCTTCTGAGGCAATCTTCATTCCTTTGTGTAGATCTAAGTTTCTATCTGGTATCATTTTCCTTCTACTTGAATAACTTCATTTAACATTTCTTACATTTCTTACATGCCTTCTGGTGACAAATTCTCTTAGTTCTTATTTGTCCACAAAAATCTTTATTTCCCCTTATTTTTGAAGTATATTTTTCACAAGATATTGAATTCGAGGTTGACAATTCCCATCCCCTCCCCGCCCCCAGCACTTTAAAGACTTCATGCTATTGTCTTCTAGCTTGCATGGTTTCTGATTTTAAAAAAATGTAGAATTTCCTGTATTCGTCCTTCCATACATAGTGTGTCTCATTTCTCAAAACGCTTTTAAGATTTTCTTTTTATCACTAGTTTCCAGCATTTGATTATGATGGGCCTTGGTGTGGGCTTTTGGGTATTTATCTTCCTTGGGATTCATTGAGTTCCTTGGTTCTGTGGATTTGTCACTTTATTAGTTTCTGCAACAAATTACCAGACAGGGTGGGTTAAAATAATAAATTTATTCTCTCATCATTTTGGAGGTTGGAAGTCTAAACTCAAGCAAGATACCCGCACCGCTCTCTCCAAAGGCTCTAGGGGAGAACCCTTCCTTGCGTCTTCCAGCTGCCTGTGGCTCTTGGCGTTCCTCGGCTTGTGGTTGCGTCACTTTAGTCTCTGCCTCCTCTCACATGGAACGTCTCTCTGCATCTTACAGAGACACATAAAACTGGATTTAGGGTCTTCCTGGATAATTCAGGCTGATCTCATTTTGAGATCCTTAACTGTATCTGCAAAGACCCTTTTTCAAAATAAGGTCCCATTCATAGGTTCTAGCAGTTAGTATGTAGATATATTTTGGGGGTGTTTTTTTTGGTGGGGGAGATGGCACCAGTATTCAACTCGCTACAGTAGGTTGTTTTGCTGTTTTTTTAAATGGAATTTGGAAATTTTTTGGCTATTTCTTTAAATTTGTCTTATTCCTCCACTTCCTTTCTGATCCTGTGGGATTCCAATTATACATATGTTAGAATGCCTTATAATGTCTGACAAATTGCTGGGGCTGTTTGAATGTTTTTTCAGTGCCTCTTTTCTCCTCTGTTCTTCAGCTTGTATAGTTCTGTGGCTGTATCTTTAAATTCACTTATTTTTATTCTGAAGTGTCTAATCTGCTATTAACTCTACCCAGTGAAAATTTCATTTCAGAACATTTTATCTCCTAATTTTTCCTTTGTGAATGTTGTTTTTCTTTAAAGTTTTGAGCACATTGAGCCATTCATCTTTATTATGTCAGAATGTTTCTATTAAATGATTTTTCTCCTGATTATGGGTCATATTTTCCTACTTCTGTGCATATCTAGTAATTTTTAACTGGACGTTGGACATTGTAAATGCTGTGATGTTAAGCATCGGGATTTTGCTGTCTTCATTTAAAGGAGTGTTAGGCTTTGTTCTGGCAGCCTAATTTAAGTTACTGGCAAAGCAATTTGATCCTTTTGAGTTTATTTTTTATCTTTCTTAAAATTAGGCCTGGGTGGGTCTTTAAGGACAGGCTGGGGTTGCAAAGAGTTGGACACTTGGTATCTGAACAACTTCTAAGGTATAATCCTTCTTTTGAATACCTCTCTATTGAATACCCTGGGTAATCAACAAGAGTTCTCTACTCTAGCAGGCTGGAGCTTGAATGCTTCCCTGCTATGGCTCAACTCTGAGAATTTTTTTCCTTGAGTCTGTTGTTTCTTTTCTGCCTGGTTTTGTTCAGTTTCACTCTGAAAATGTGAAGTTTAATATTTAGCAAAGACTCAAAAGAACCACATGCAGATTTCTGGAGCTCTTTAAAAAACAAAACAAAACAAAACATAGCTTACTTTTTCCTGGAACTCTGCCCTGCAAGTTTTAACTACCTCAGCCTCCCTGCTGCTATCTCTCAGCTCCTCAGTGGACTACCATGCTCTGCTGGGGATTCTCCTCTCTGAATGGCTGTTTGGAATATTCCTCCAAGTAGAGACTTAGGCAATCATAGGTCCCACCTTGTTTGTCTTACTTGGGGGATCACAGTCCTGGACTAATTGTTGCCTAATGTCTGAAAACAATTATTTCAAGCAATAGTTTTCTCTGTTCTGGGTGGGATGGTAATTTCAGTTATTTATTCATGTCGGCAGAGAAGCCTTTCCCTGGCGTTTTAATCAAGTTTTGGGGCAGAGAAGAGTAGTTACATGCATGTGGTCAGTTCACATATTTAAACAGAAGTCCTAGTCTCCTGAAGTGTATCTAAATGTTTATATTTAATAAACATATGGTTTTATCACCCAACAAAAATCTCATGCAATATAACTGCTATTCACAAAACAACAGGATTTATTTTAAAAAATGTTAGTGTCCCATAGGCACAGGACATGGATTTGAAGGTGTACCATGAACATAGTCTTTTATTCCTGGTAATGTATCATTGCAGCTGTGCTAAAACCTCACAGTGATAATGTCAATGATCTAAACTGGTGGCCCTTCCTGAAGGTGTGGTCTTGGACACCTAGGACAGGCCTCAGGTGCCCTCCCTGGCCAGTAGCCTCTCTAGATCACCCTTCAGCCCCAAGCTTACTCGTCACAGGCAAACCACTGGACCTTGGAAGAGTGAGCCCAGTCAGGGCACCTACGTGAACTGGAAAGGAAGCTCCTCCCCTTCTCAGAGTTACTTCCTGCCCTGTCCTGCAAGCCCCTTTCCACTTGACCCCAGCTCATTGTGCCTGTCTCTCCCATTGCTTTCTGAGACAGGCAAGGCAGGACAACTAGGTGATTGCTGCCTGCCTAGAGACAGATAGCTCATCGCTGTATCTTCCGGAGGCCTTTCCACACTGCCTTGATTCCATCATTAATGGAATCCTGAGGCAGGCTTAGATGGGCTGCCTCATGACGTGACCAGGGCAACCGCTTCACCTCCTCCAGGTGGACATTGAGCAGCTGGATCCCCGGGGGCGGACTCCCCTGCACTTGGCCACCACCCTGGGGCACCTCGAGTGTGCCCGCGTGCTCCTGGCGCACGGCGCAGATGTGGGCAGGGAGAATCGCAGCGGCTGGACAGGTGGGCACCCCTGCTCGCTTCCACCCCACAGCCTGGGTCTCCCGGCACCATATCGTCACCTCTGGTTGGCTGCAGGGAGCCCTAGGCAGGGTCCTGCCCTGTGACGTTGCCCACCCCCCCACCTTCACCCCCAGTGCTTCAGGAAGCTGTGAGTACCCGGGACCTGGAGCTGGTGCAGCTGGTGCTGCGGTACCGGGACTACCAGCGGGTGGTGAAGCGGCTGGCGGGCATCCCCGTGCTCCTGGAGAAGCTGCGCAAGGTGAGGGCCAGCTTCTTCGCCTCCCCACCGTGGCCCTCGAACCCTGTCTCCAGTGCAGGCATAGCCACTCTCCTTTTCATCCTCCAGGCCCAGGACTTCTACGTGGAGATGAAATGGGAGTTCACTAGCTGGGGTAAGAGGGACTGCCAGGGGCCTCTCGGGTCGTCTCCCGCCCCAGGGCTCTTGCACTTGCTGCTCCCCCTGCCTGGAGCCTTCTTCCCACTGCGCGCCCCTGGCTCCCTCCCACCTTTTAGTTCTCAGCTCAACACTAACTCTTCCTGAGGCCTTTCCACGCTGCCTCCATTCCGTTATTAATTCCTTCACTTTGTAATGACTGGCTCATTTGTCTGTTTGTTACCTGTCATCCCTTGCTAGAAGGTAAGCTCCAAGATGGCAGGGGTCCTGTCTTGTTCAATGTTGTATCCCCAGTGCCTGGCACAGAGGAGGTGTTTAATAAATATTTGTTAGAAGACTGGATGCAAGATTGAATGAATTAAATGGTGAATACTAGGGACTTAGTGGTGGCTGACTCATGCCTGTCTCCGACTTTAGGTTGCTCATATCTGAGTGACTGTGGTCTGCATTTGTTGGGGGTTGCTGGTTGGGGGAGAGGTTGCTTTCCCACCAGTTCCCTTACCCATTCCCAGACACACCCCTGACCCCCATGTTCTGGGGTTTGGTGCGCCAGGCAAACTGAAGCCACCTCTGACCTTCTCATCCACTCAGTGCCCTTGGTGTCCAAGATCTGCCCCAGTGACACCTACAAAGTGTGGAAGAGTGGACAGAACCTTCGGGTAGACACCACACTCCTGGGCTTTGACCACATGACGTGGCAGCGAGGGAACCGCAGCTTCATCTTCAGGGGCCAAGGTCAGGCAGGTGGGAGGCAGGGCCGGGTGGGGAGGCTGGGGACACCCCCACGTGAGCCCTGACTCCCTGAGCTCTTCTGGGGCTGGCAGACGCGAGTGCCGTGGTTATGGAGATTGACCACGACCGCCGCGTGGTGTACACGGAGACCCTGGCTCTGGCCGGGCAGGACCGTGAGCTGCTGCTGGCTGCTGCACAGCCCACGGAGGAGCAGGTGCTGAGCCGGCTCACTGCACCTGTCGTCACTACGCAACTGGACACCAGAAACATCTCCTTTGAGAGGTAAGCGGGCGTGCCTTGGGAAGCCTGGAGCCAGCCTGGTGGGTGCCCCCTGACCTAGACCACTCTGCTTTCCCAGGAACAAGACAGGCATCCTGGGCTGGCGCAGTGAGAAGACCGAGATAGTGAATGGGTATGAAGCCAAGGTGAGGTCACAGTTCCGAGGTGCCAGATCCACCACACTCTTGCCTACAGTAAGCAGGACAGGGGCTTCCTGACCAGTTTCTAAGCCTTGGAGGTACAGAGACAATACAGTCTGGAGGGAAGAGCCTGAGACTAACAGGCAACTGATGAGAAGAGCTGGCCTTTACTGGTCCACCTAATACTACATTCAGGCTTCCCTGGCGGCTCAGGGTAAAGAATCTGCCTGCCAATACAGGGGATGCAGGTTTGATCCCTGGGTTGGGAAGATCCCCTGGAGAAGGAAATGGCAACCCACTCTAGTATTCTTGATTGGGAAATCCCATAGAGAAGCCTGGTGGGCTACAGTCCATGGAGTTGCAAGAGTCAGACCTGATGTAGCAAGTAAAACAAAAACATTACATTCACGTGCAATGCTCTGTTTTGACATTTTAAATGTATGTGCATGTATGTATGTGTGTCAATTGTACACATGTACACATGTCTATGTACATATGTGTGTATATCTCACACACACTCATTTAATCCTCACAACAACCCTTTAAGGTAGGTGCTTTTATTATTCCCACTTTACAGATGGTTTACAAAAGGTTGATTTTAATCAATCTTTCTATGGTTCCCCATTTAATCTTCACAACAACTCTATGAAGTAGAGTACTGGCCCATTTTATGAAGACAAAGCAGAAGCTTAAAATGATTAAAGTAACCGGCACAAGGTCGGCCAGATCTGCTGGCTGACTCCAAAGCCAGGCCTTCACGCCTGAGCAGACTGTTGAGGGAGATCTCCCACAGTCACTAATGGGACCCTCACATCACCCACGTGGGGTCACATGGTGAAGAGGCTAACCAGTGCAGGGTTCTATGTTGTTGCTCTTTCCTCCTGGAGGCCTTCCCTGGTTCACAGGCTAGGTTATGGTCTCTGCTTTTTATTCCCACAGTCCTGTGCTTCTCCATCTAGAGGACATGTCACACTGGGTTATTACCATCCACTGTCTTCTTGTCTTTTCAAAAAGACTGTGAGCCTCAAGAGGACAGGGATCATGTCTGGCCATGCTTGTTCATCACTGTATCCCTGATGCCTGCCTCAGTGCCTGGTCTAGAAATGGTCCTCACAAAATGTCTGTTGAATGAATAGGAAAATGAATGAATAACTTCATATAATTACTTGCCCAAAGGCCTGGACTGGAACAAACGGTACCTCCCTCCCCTGATCATTCCTTAAAGGAAATGTTTGTGATGCCCTTGGGGGCAGGGGCAGGGACAGAAGTACCAAAGCTGTCAGCGAGTCCTTTCCTCATCTGTCCCCAGGTATATGGGGCATCCAACGTGGAGCTCATCACGCGGACACGGACAGAGCATCTTTCAGAACAGCACAAGGGCAAGGTCAAAGGTAATCAGGCAGAGGTGGGTGGGGGATGGGGAAAAGGGGTGTGGGGAGGAACCAGCTCCCACATGAGCCCCTCTAATCAGTATTTCCTCTGACACACTAGCAAGAGTCCGGATAGCTTACTCAGGCAAGTAGGCTTCAATTAAAATGCCAAATCCTAGTGATTGGTAGTGGCTGCCTAGAGTGCTGATAAGATTCTAAGGCATCATTTGGGCTCAATGGGAAGGGATGCTATAATTGATTACTAATATCTGCACTGGATTTGTGGGTGGGGGGATGTCACGTATACTATCAGCCATTCCAGTCTAATAGGACACACCGGAGGCAGGAAGACATGGGCCCTGCTGCTAATTCTCTGTGCCCGCTGATACTACACCTGACTCTCTGGGCACCAGTTAGTCTGTTTAAAGTGGGAAAATGGAATTCCCACCTCACAAGAGAACAAAATGAAGTTACTACAGAAGCCCCCGAAGGAAAACACACACATGCATACCCCCAAACTGCTCCCAGGTATTTTTTGTCCAGTGTCACAGCCTGGAGAGTGACATTTGGGGAAGTCTCTCCTGAGCCCCAGGCCTACTTTTATTCCAGCTGCCCCTGCCCCCTTGGAGTCCTCAGGCACCTTCAGGTGAAGGTGCCTGCCTGAGTGTGTGGTGTGGGTGAGCCACCCTCCCTCCCCACCAGGGACCAGCCTCCTCCCTGGGTCTTGGGTGCTGTCCCTTCTGAGGGGCTGCAGTGTCCTCTGAGACGTCGTGTTTCTCGTAGGTTGTAAGACACCTCTGCAGTCCTTCCTGGGAATTGCTGAGCAGCATGGGGGCCCCCAAAACGGGGTGAGTGTGTGCCAGGGGTACCCCTGTGTAGAAGGGCGTGGATGGGGATCAGGAGGAGGCATCCTGTGTGGACTTGCTTTCTTTCCACAATGCCCAAGGCCCTGTCGGCTCCACAGTGGTGGGGAGTTGGGGGGAAAGGAGACAGATTTGGGGCTTGTAATACCAGGTGGCTGGCCTGGCCTCGGGAACTGAGAAGGGCTCATGAGCTCCTCCCTGTGTGGTACAGACCCTGATCACTCAGACCCTGAGCCAAGCCAACCCCACTGCCATCACTGCAGAAGAGTACTTCAACCCCAACTTTGAGCTTGGAAACCGTGACATGGGTCGCCCCATGGAACTGACCACCAAAACACAGAAGTGAGGGCCCCTGCTGGGGCTGGGCAGGGCTGGGGGAGGGGTCGTGGCTTCTACAATGGCCCTCACCCTTTGGTATCTGCGGGGTGGGGGGCAGGTTCAAGGCCAAGCTGTGGCTGTGTGAGGAGCATCCCCTGTCCCTGTGTGAGCAGGTGGCCCCCATCATTGACCTCATGGCCGTCAGCAACGCACTTTTCGCCAAGCTCCGGGATTTCATTACCCTGCGCCTGCCTCCGGGATTCCCCGTCAAGATTGGTGAGGCCTCTACTCTCGTTCCTCTTGAGCTGCTCTGGGGAGAGTGGGGCTTCTTAGGAGGTTGAGGGGGTACCCATGGTGGGAGGGAGTGGGTGGGGGTGGCGCCTGATGGGTTTGCTCATCCTCAGAAATTCCGATTTTCCACATCCTCAACGCCCGCATCACCTTCGGGAACCTCAATGGCTGTGACGAGCCGGTGCCGTTGGTGAGAGGCAGTCCCAGCAGCGAGACCCCTTCCCCAGGCAGCGACTCCTCCAGCGTCAGCAGCTCCAGTTCCACCAGTGAGACCCCGAGCCCGCCCTCACTCACTACCCCCACTCCCCTGGCCCCCACCGAGCGCTTTCCTGGGGAGCGGGCGGGAGGGGGCGGTCTGGTCCACTCTGACCCCCTCCCCGCCTCCCCGGCCTGGCGCCCCCAGCCTCGTGCCGCGGCTGCGAGATCTCCCCCGCGTTGTTCGAGGCCCCGCGCGGCTACAGCGTGCTGGGCGGCCAGCGAGAGGCCACCACCCGCGAAGACGACGACGACTTGCTACAGTTCGCCATCCAGCAGAGCCTGCTTGAGGCGGGCAGTGAGTACGACCAGGTGCGTCCCCGGAGGCCGCGCGGAGGGTTCCCCACCGGGACCACGGCGCCGCCACCACAGCTAACGGGCTCAAACCGCGCCCCGCAGGTCACCATCTGGGAGGCGCTCACCAACAGCAAACCGGGCACTCACCCCATGTCCTACGAAGGCCGCCGGCAGGACAGGTCGGTGCCCGCCCGTCCTCAGAGGGTTTTGAAGCGTCTATGCCCCCACCCCCGCCTCCACACACATAGAGAACACGACCGGGACCCTGTCCACAGCGCGTCCGGCCACTGCCAGCTGGGCAGCCCCCCATGGCCCAGAGAAACCACGGTCCCCTCATGCTGGTGTCAAGGTGGCGTCCTTTCCCAGCCCAAAGGCGGCCTGAGAGCTTTCACAGATCCTCTGGTGGGTGGCGAGGCCCGCGGTGTCTGAGGGCCTCCACGCTGCCTCCCGCCGCGCTTCTGGGCAGATGGGCCCTAGACGTCTCTTTACCTGTCCCGCAGGAGCGCTCCGCCCACGCCGCAGCGCCAGCCCGGACCTCGCGCAGCCCTGGCGTCGGTCCCCAGCCCTCGGCCCAGCCCGCGCCCAGGCCCGGGCGGCCACGTGTTCCGGAGCTACGACGAGCAGCTGCGGCTGGCCATGGAGCTGTCTGCGCAGGAGCAGGAGGAGCGGCGGCGGCGCGCGCGCCAGGAGGAGGAGGAGCTGGAGCGCATCCTGCGGCTCTCCCTGACCGAGCAGTAGCGCCCTCTGCCGGGCGCCCAGGCCACGCCCCGCGGAACCCGCCCGGGAGCGAGGACCGCCCCGCGCGCGCGCTCGCCTAGACGCGTCTGGAGACCGGAGGGGTCGCCTCGCGGGCGCAGCGGCGCACCCGTCAACCGACGGGGAGGGGTTCGGCCCGGCCGCGGAGTACCTTTCCGGGCCAGGGCCCTGGAGGCAGCTGGTACGGCCCGGTTCCCTTGCTTTGCTGTATCCTGACCCCCCTCCCACTCTTCTCCCCTGGGCTCGGACCGGTCCACGGGTGGAACCAGGCGGTCCTGAGGGGGAGACGGTCCTGAGAGAAGCAGGGTCCCCGTCCTCTGCTCCTTCTGGCCGGTCCTCCTTTCTGCTCACTGACCCCACTCCAGGACACTGCCCGTGAAGCCTTTGCATCCCCAGGGGGGATGCAGCTGAGCTCCCCACGTGCTGTGTTGCCGCTTTGTCCCAGACACAAACCAGCACGTCCAGGGCCCAGCCCCTCCCCCACCCCCGCATTTCAGCGTCAAGTGCACTTAGCGGGGTGCCAGGCTCCCCCAGCCCCCACACCCCTCCCGGGTCTCAGGGTGGTCCCAGCTTCTCTTGGGGGCGGCCAGAGGTTGGAGTCCCCATCCCCAAGGCACGTTTTTGTGATCAGGGAGGAGGCTAGGTCTGGGCAAGGCCTGGCTCCCTCATGGTGTCTTGGCGAATGAGGGGCATAGTGGGTGCGGCGCAAACACAAGGCAGGGGTCGCCCAGGGCCGTGGCACCACTACCCACCCCTTCCCACCAGCTGCTGCTAGCCCTCTGTGGTTGTGCATCCCACTTGCCCCACCCAGGGGCTGACTCTAAAACCCTTCATCCAATGGTGCTAACCCCCGGCTCCCCTCTGCCCCACCCCACCCACCCAGAGAAGCACAGACCCCGCCGGGGGCAGGGGCCCACCGCACACCCTTATCTGGGTTCTCTCGGACTGGCCTTCCTGGCTCAGCCAGTGAGGCTCAGAAGGGACACAAAAGGGATGGAAGAAAAAGAACAAAGAGAAGCTGTTCCTCTCACCCCCTTCCCTGATGCCAGGGGCACCAGACTGATTCTGAGGCACAAATAAAAGAGGCTTCAAACCCGAGGTTTTTCCTACCTGCCTTTACTGGGGAAGACTGCCCACCCGCGGGCTGAGGGTTCCTTCTGAACCTCAGAGTGGGGAGGGCTCTGAAGTAAGAGGGTGTCTGGTGGGTCCTGAGCCGAGGGTTTCATCTGTCAGGGCCTCCAGGATTCTGGCGGTGGCATTTACAGAGGCTGGGGGTCTCGCATCCCCACCCATGCAGGAGGCAGAGACTGAGCACTTGGTAAATGTTTCATTCAGAGCATCTTGTTTTCCTCCTAGAGTCAAGGCCACAGCAGAGTGCTGGGAGGGGGGTGTGTGTGTGTGTACAGCAGAGGGCTGGGAGGGGGGTGTGTGTGTGTGTACAGCAGAGGGCTGGGAGGGGGGTGTGTGTGTGTGTACAGCAGAGGGCTGGGGTGTGTGTGTGTGTGTACAGCAGAGGGCTGGGAGGGGGGTGTGTGTGTGTGTACAGCAGAGGGCTGGGAGGAGTGTGTGTGTGTACAGCAGAGGGCTGGGGGGTGTGTGTGTGTGTACAGCAGAGGGCTGGGGGGGGTGTGTGTGTGTACAGCAGAGGGCTGGGAGGGGTGTGTGTGTGTGTGTACAGCAGAGGGCTGGGAGGAGTGTGTGTGTGTACAGCAGAGGGCTGGGGGGTGTGTGTGTGTGTACAGCAGAGGGCTGGGAGGAGTGTGTGTGTGTACAGCAGAGGGCTGGGGGGTGTGTGTGTGTGTACAGCAGAGGGCTGGGGGGGGTGTGTGTGTGTACAGCAGAGGGCTGGGAGGGGTGTGTGTGTGTGTGTACAGCAGAGGGCTGGGAGGAGTGTGTGTGTGTACAGCAGAGGGCTGGGGTGTGTGTGTGTGTGTACAGCAGAGGGCTGGGAGGTGTGTGTGTATGTGTGTGTAGTGGAGGTGGAACCTGCTTCCTTTTGCCAGTTTGCTGGTTGGTTCTTCTGAGAAAGTGCCACGTGGAAGCTGCCCTCTCCCCCGCAGGTGGGGAGAAGGAAGGGAGCCCTCTGCCATGGACTAGTGGGTGTAGCCCGGCGGACCAGCTCTACAGCCAATGTTTGTGTCTGGTAGAACTGGGGTGGCACCCGTTCAGTTGACCACTCAGGGTGGTGGGGTCAAGTGAGCTGATTAGAGGGAGAAGTGTAATTTTCCCCAGTCTGGGGAGACCCGTCGAATCGCTACCGCTTTGAGGTCAATCTCAAGCTCCCCACCATCTCCAAGCATTGCGCTAACACTAAGCACTTCTCTGCCCTGGGCGAGGAACAAAGGGGACACTGCCTGCGGTGCAGCACCATTGCTGAGGCCCTTCCAAGGCCAGCTCCTGCCTAAATCCGGGATGAGGTATGCAGCCAGGCGGGCGCCAGACGGACACGAGTCTCTGCAATTGTCCAGAACTCCCGCGAAGGGCGGAGTTCCCTCCCCAGTCCCCGCCCAGGCCTAGGGGGCGGAGTGCGGAGCTCGGGACCCAAAGCCGGGGCCTGCGGGTGTGCTGGCGCTCCGCCCCGTTGTGCCTCCTGGCTTGGACCTCCCCGGTGGCGCTGCGCTAGTCCGTGCCGTCCACCAGCTCACACAGCATGTTCTCCAAAGACGTGATGCGCTGCTCCTGAGCCTGCACCTGCTCGCGCAGGGCCTTGATCTCCTCCAGCAGCGTCTCCAGGGTGTGTTGCTGCGGGGCGCAGAGGACAGGAGAGGTGTTGGGCGCGGGGCCGTAGGGGGCTGCAGATTGGGCCTTGGTGGAGCCGGGCGGGGCCTTACCGACAAGGGGGCATTGCTGGCTGACTGGCTGCGACGAGGGCCAGAGGGCGGGCGCACGTCCAGGATGTTGGGCTTGGTGACCCGCAGCTCGCGGTGCTTGGGAGGCACGTAACCATCCCTCAACGAGATGAGCACGGGGTCGGCGTCCTGACCTGATAGCCATTCGTCTGCTTCTAGGGCCGGCTCGGGGCCCGGAGTATCTGGATAAAGGTCGTCCTGGAACAGGTCTGACTGCGGGGGTAGGGAGATAGGAGAACAAGCGCAGAGTCTGGCCTGCTCCGCTCCCTGCCGCCTCGGAGCTCTGCCCAACCCTCTCGCGATCAACTCACCTTGCGAGGCACAGTCATGACGATGGGTTCACACTTTCTTTCGTGCAACTTGTAGAACCTAAAAGGGAGCGGGGATCAGCAACCGCTCAGGCTCCCACTCCCTTCACTTTTGCTGGGGACCAAGGGGGATCGCAGAGAGTCGGACACGACTGTGCGACTGAACTGAAGGGGTTAGAAGCCAGCACTTGCTGGGCGCCTAAGATGCACGGCACTTTAAACACATCCAACTGGTAAAACGCCTCTGAGAGGGTGTTTATCATCCTTAACAGGTTAAGAAACTTAAGTTCAGAGAATGTCAAGCGTGTAGCGTTGTGGCTGGCACTGGAAACGAGTCTGTTTGACCCCAACCTCCCAACCCAGCCCACTCCTTTCCAAAGATTACACGCCTGGGGAAGCCCCCGCATCTTCCCAGATGGGACGTGGGGACAGAGGCAGGTGAGCAGGAAGGGCAAAGCTGCTGACCGTGCGATCTCGCACTTGCTGACATCGAGTCCCCGCTTGGGCATGAAGCCCATGCCCCTCTGCGGCTCCTTGCTGCTGAAGGTGTTCAGGTAGTGCACGAAGGGCGGTTCCTCAGTGATCTCAAAGTACCGAATGCTGCTGTCGCCCTGCAAAGCCAGTCAGTTCAGAGCCGTATCGGGCAGGCCCCCCTCATCTCCGTCCGGCCCCTTTTCCCCTCCCGGCCACCAGCACCTTGCCGCACAGGTAGACGATGCTGGAGTCGGCATCATAGAAAGGCAGTAGGACCCCGTTGCTTGTGTCCATCTCCTGCAGCGCCACTGGCTCCTCGAAGTTGTTCTGCCCAAGCACAGGAGGCGTGAACCGCCAGCCCCAGCCTGCCCTCGGTGCCGCTTCCGGATGCCCCCAAGCTCCTGGACACTGCCTGCCCTCCCTGATGCCCTCGCACTCCCAAGGCAGCTCTGGTGAACGAAACTGCAGACCCAACCTCTGGACACCACTCCTGGTCCCCCGCACCTAGACCCCTGTGCCGTCGCATGCAGTCACCGCAAACCACCCCCAGGGACTCGGCATCACCAGGTAGGGGCGCCAGCGTGGGCTCCTTCAGGCGACGCAGCAAAACTGGGCAGAGGGGTGGGTGTGGGGTTGGCAGGCGCTGCCAAGGGGGCAGCAGCCTCCAGCCCTGTCCAGGTGGGCATGCCCTGCGGGTGGGGGGCGCCTGGCCCCTCCCCCGTGATGCCAGTCCCCGGGGCACACACCCCAAGCGTCCAGCTGCGTTACCGGGTCCCACAGGCCCAGCTCTCGCTGGCTCATGCGGGTGAAGCCCGTGGTGAAGATATGACCCTGGCGCGTGAAGACGGCCCGCATGGGCCTCATTCCCTCGTGGGCCGCAAACCTCTCCTGGGGAGGGGGGGAGGAGACAGGGAGAGGCGTCACCCAGCTGCCTGCCCTAGGAAGCCTGGAGGGCCGGGCAACCAACTTGCTGACTTAGGTGTGAGGGCGGGGGCGGAGACAAAAGGGGCCCTAAATATTCAGTTTCCTGGGGTCCCCCTGGGTGGCCCCAGGCCTGGAGAGCGCGGGGCGCGCACGCGTCTCTGCAGATGCTGAGCCCTTAAACGCCCTCAGCGCAGGGGAGATGTCTGTGGGCTTCCCCGGAGCGCGGCCAGGCTCTTCCCAGACCGGAGCTCCCCGCTCCGCTTCGGCTCTCTTGGACGCGGGCCACGGCCGGGGAGGGCGCTCCCAGCTGACCCAGCGAAGGAGTGAGCGCGTGCGGCCTGGCCTACCGGGTCCCAGAGCGCGAGTTGCCGCTCACTCATCCTGCTGAAGCCGGTGCTGAGCAGCTTCCCGTCTGTGGTGAAGACGGCCCGCAGCGGGCGGGCGCCCTCGTGAGGCCGGGCTCGCTCCTGCTCGCGGGGTTAGTGGGTTAGAGCGCGCACGGCTCCGCCCGGCCCCGCCGCGCTGGACGCGCCGACGGGCAGTGTCCCGCGCTGCCCGAGCCCCGGGTTAGATTGAGGCTGGTGAGGCAGGTGCCACCGCCCTCGCAGGCCACCCAGCTGGGACAGACAATGCACGGGGATGGCCCCCAACCCTCCACCCGGCTGGTCAACTAGGTTGGAAAGGGGCCTGCCTGCGAGCCAGGGTTGGGTCCAGACCCGGGAAGAAGGCGTGACGGCTGGGGGAGAGGGGTCCGGGGGCTCAGGTTCATGCAAGGTCTGGTGGGAGGATAGAGTCTGCAGCTTCTCCCCTCCTCAGTCTCGAATAGGGCAGCCCTCATCTGGGCTGCTGAGATGCAGGGAAGGGGGGAAACAGGAGCCGGGCAGAGACCAGCGGAGCTAGAGGCTTACTTAGGGCAGGGGGCTAAAGGGAGGACTGGGGTCTGGGATCGAGGTGGAAAAGGTGAGCGCTGGAAACAGGGCTCAGGGGAGGGCGGGTACAGAGGCCTGACAGCTGCCCCCTGATGTAGGGGCTGGGGAGTGGCCAGGCCAGGCACTCACCGCCACCACCTGGCCCTTGCGTGGGTCGATGATTCGCAGGGTCTTGTCCTTGCAGGTGGTGGCTAGCAAGCTCCCGTTGGTGTTCCAGCACACGCTGTGGATGACGTCTGGGTGCATGTCGTCTAGACTCAGGAGCACCTCCCCAGTGCCCACGTTCCAGATGATGATCACATTGTCACCACCTGCCCAGAATGGCCAGACATCATCACCTGGGCCCTGCCTTTGCCACTCCCACCCCCTCCGCCGCCCCCGATCTATGGTAGGGACCCCTCCCTAGCCCCCCAGACCTGCACTGAGCAGGACATTCCGGGCAGTGGGGTGCCAGGAGAGGATGCCCACACGTTTGGAGTGGCCCTCCAGTGTGATGATGGGCTCTGTGATGTTGCGCACAGGGGTATAGTCTGGAATCTGCCACACCTGGGTGGAAGGAAAAGGCGTAGGGTAGGTGGGATGAGGAGCCAGCTTCATCACTGCTCCTCCCCTACTTCCTGGAGACGGAAATGGCAACCCACTCCAGTATTCTTGCCTGGAAAATCCCATGGACAGAGGAGCCTGTTCATGGGGTTACAGGCTAAAATTTATGGGGTCGCAAAGAACAGGACACGACTGAGAGATTTCACTTCTTCCCCTAATCCCCCACCTCCACCGCAACTCCACCGGCCCTCTAGCCGGGTAAGAGTCAGATACAGGACAACATGCGATGGTGCCCGCCTGGGGCACGGGAAACGGCTGGGAGCCAGGAGGGGGCGCTGTCAGCTCTCCAGAGACCTCCCTACTCCCCCGAGCAGGGAGACTTCAGAACACTGCCCCCCTGCTCTTCAGGCTCCAAGGTGGCCACGGCTATTATTAGTCCTGAGCAGTGCATCCTGGGAGGGGGTGGGCATGTAGCTGAAAATAGCCTGGGAGCTGGGCAGGGCAGGTCCTGGCACTCAGCACCTCCCTTACCACCTTACACAGCACAGGTGAGGCCGCCCTCCCTGCTTCCCCTGCCCCACAGCCCAGGAGCATCCACCCGGTGCCTACCATGATAGTGGTGTCATCTGAGGCACTGGCGATGATGTTGTCATTGTGTGGGCACCAGTCAATGTCCAGCACAGGGGCAGTGTGCCCAGTGACCAGTGGGTAGTTCTTATCCACTCGCCCTGTCTGCAGGGGTCAGAGAAGGAGATATGGGGCTATTCTCCTGTGTGTTTTCGGGGGGGGGGGGGGGGGGAGTGGACCTGTTTACATCTCAACTGTATGTTATCTGTTGTCTCTTTGCAGAACTCACCCCCTCTCTGCTCCTTCAAACCCAGACAGCCTACTTCCTCTACTTCCCTGAAGGTAGAGTCTAAGTCATTTAATCAAGGAATCAGAGGCAGAGAGGTAAGATAACTTAGCCAAGGACACACAGTAAGATACTGGTAGAGCCAAGACTTGACTTCTCAGTCCAGTGCTCTTCCAAGAACACCTCCTTGGAGGACGCTGTTCTTGGGCCTGTCCCCTGCACCTGAAATATCTCTAGGAAACCCCTGATGGACTAGGTCAAGGTAAGGTTATATGCAGTGCAGGGCTGCATAGCTCCTTCCTAGCTTCACTGGGCAGATCTCTCCCTAGTCACTGGCTTTACCTTGGAACCACAAGCAGCAGGCACTCCTCGTGCCTGCTATCTCCCAACCTGAGCTGAGGCCCATCTATTTTTAATCTTTATGGTATGTTTGTGGGGGCTCTGAGGCCTTTGCAGGGGCTGACATCGACCCAGACCAGGTGGCAGGGAAGAGGGGTGGCTGTGTGGCACTGGAATGGTGGTTGTACTGGGGGAGGGGGTGGCTCCCACTGAAATTTGAGCCCTGGGGATGGTGTCCTTGGATGGCGTCTGCATTGTCTTGGAGTGAATCACTGGCTATTGTCAGGCCTCATCCTGACCTTGCCACCTGTGGGGCCTCTCCTAACAAGGTGTAGAGGCCAGAATCCAGGTTAAGGTCATGCCTTGGAGTGGACAGCCTATGGGTAGGGATGGCTGAGGGCCTTGAGGCTGCTCAGTAAAGGTGATGGTCATTGCTTGGCCCCCACCCCTGGAGTATTGGGGGCTCTGGCCTGATATGTCATGTCCCCCTGCCTTTTGCTCTCATTCTACCTCACTGCAAGAACCAGAAAGGGGGAGGCAGCCAAGGATTCTGGATAGAGCCTGACCCTGTCCTCACTGTGCTTCTCTGCGGTGTGATTTAATCCAGTAGTCACCCCGGGCTGGGTACAAAGATCCAGAGGCCAGAAACACGAAGGGGGGTGGCATCAGGAGAATAGAAACAGAAGCCAGCCAGGTCCTGACTCCACTGCTTCCCAACTATCTATCACCCCCTCCAGGTCCCTGCTGGGTACAATGTGCTGCATGGAGAAGGGATGGGCTGTGTGTGGGTGGGGACCAATGTGATGCTGCTGTTCTGGGAGGGGTGAGGGAGCCTCCCAATCGGTCCCAGAGCGACTGGGGGATAGGGAGCAGTCAGTCCACCTAGACTGTCCTGCCAAATTAGGAATGGAGCTAGGTGAGAACACAGGCTGCTGTCCAGAGTCCCCAGGAGTCACAGTCGGTGTCCTTCACCTGCTTCCTTCCCCTCATCCCTCACCTTGGCCAGAGGCAGGACGATGAAGGCACCTCCACCCCCAGCCTCCACAATAATGGCCAGGAATTTGGGGTTGACGGCACAGAAGGAGCTGTCCCATGTGACCTTGGACACACGGATATCCTCGTAGGCCTGGTCAGCCTTTGCTGCCTGTCCAAACACGTGGCGGAACTTGCTCTGCCGAACCACGCGCCGGCTCATAGCTGGGGCCAGAGATGAAGGATCTCAGTGCCCAGAAATGCTTTTGGTCCTTAGTCCTGTAGCTGTGGGAGGGAGGAAGAGTTGGGGGAGTGGCAAGTGAGAAGGATTATCTTGCCAAGAGTCAGGTATAAATTAATATAGAGTCTGGTCCTAGAAGCAAGGCGTTTTCTTCAAGGTGATTAATATATGGGAGTTCTTCGCTTAGTTCGAGGGACTTGGACTGGGGACCTGACTTCTCCTTAGAGACCGGCCCTTAGACTGGGGCCAACAGTGGAAGCTAACTGGGCCTGAAAGCTTCCTGGACCTTCAAGCGGTTTTGGGAGGAGCCTCAACACCAGGCTGCCCTCCGGCTGCCAGCCTTGGGTGAGTATCTCTTCATCGAAGTGTTTTATCTCCCAGAGGCGTCTTGTCCAGAATCAGAGACTTCCTGGCTTAAGGCCATTTGAGGGGCTAGGACTGCAGCCCCCCAAGATTCTAAGTTCAGCATCTCTGGCATAGGTTAGGCGAATGGGGTTTGCCTTTTTCTAAAAATTTGCCAAGGAGGAGTTCCTCCTGTCAGCTAACCTGAGTCCTTCCTGCCCCTGTTGTCCTCAGTTTCCTGCCATGCTGTTGGGGGTCGGGTGGGAGTGGGAGGAACGCGCCGTAAGGTAGACGTCCTCCTCCCACCCTTCTCGCACCGGCTTCTCTTAAGAGGCCCTCACCACGGTATTCTGGCTTTTGCCCGCCATACTTCAGTCCCACTTCTCCTCTGGGTCCTCTCTCCTGCTAAACTCTTGCGGCTGGGGTCCTCGAACCCCTCCCCAGGCCAGAGCCGGATTTTCAGAAGTGGAATGGGGAGGGTGAGGTGCCTCTTCTCCCGCTAGGAGCTTGCACTCAGCTCTTCCTCAGGCACCACACCGAGCGCTTCCCAAGCCGCAGCCGCTGCCTCCAGCCCCTCCCCAGCACCGGGCATCCTTGTGCCCTTCAAGCCGCTTCTGCAGCCCCCGGCCTCAGGCCCGGCCTCCGGCCTCCCCGCACCCTCCTCCGGCCCCGGCACTGCGTTCTTGCGAGACGAGGTGTCTGCGCCCTGAGGGCGCGCGGGCCGCTGTCCGGCCAAATATAGACGCCAAGTCCGCCCCGCCCGGGACCGAATTTGGCGGCGGTGGCGGGGGCGGGTGGAGGGAGCGCAGACCTCTGTCCCCTCCAGACACCCCGCCCGCTCCACTGGCTGCGGCGGCGGTGTTTTGGGGGCGGGGGGAGTACCTGGTCTTGGGCCGGCCGAGGGGTGCTCACGCTGCGACTTCTCTGCGGAGCGGCTTGGCGGTGCGCTGAAGGCCGAGGGAGGCGTCAGGGCGCCGGAACTGCCTCTCCGGGTGTCCGCGGCGTCTGGGGCCCGGGCGTTCGGCTGCGCGCTCCGGCCTCTGCCTGCGACTCCCGGGGCCGGGCGCCGCTGCAGTCCCAGCTGCCGCTGCCATCAACCTGCGGAGGCGGGGCCTTCGGCGGGGGCGGGGACACAAGGCCCCGCCCCTCCAGCGGCGGGAAAGTCGAGCGCCGAACAGGCTGCGCGACTCGTCCGTCGGGCTGTGAGAAGCGTCCAGAGTAATTTTGCTTGTGTGCTCGTGGGCTATGCGTGATCCTTCTCCGGGCTCCGCGCCTACCGGGTGAGCTGGGGAGGCGCAGGTTCCTAGACCTTAGAGCTGGGCGCTGAGACGCGAGCCTACGAGGGGGCGCGCTCCTCTTAGAGCCGGCGGCCGCGCGAGATCAGATGCCTTCGCGCTGCATTCCTGCTGCAATCACAGTCCCAATTTAGCCAGTCCCGGCAGGCTGGGGCTGTGGGACTGCACGTCCACATACCACCGAGGAGAGAGCCCCGAGGATGCTCTAGGGACCCTTGGATGAGGGCCTAGGTTGGCCCAGGGCAGCTGGGAGAGTCCCTGACAGGGGGCTGTGAATGTTATTGTTGCTGTTATTAATACACTGTCATTCTACTAGACATTTCACCCCTTTAGGGAGGATTCCACAGAACAGGGCAGAAAGCAACCTAAAAACTGGGAGTAGGAATGGAGAAAAAAGTGAACACCAGGTTCAAGAAAAAGCAGCTGGCCCAGGTCTTTGGCCAGATTTTAGACACTAAACCTGACTCCTCAAGTCTTGAGGGCCTTGTTTGTATTGGTGTTCTACTGTGCTCCGGGGAAGCCCCTACCCACCTCCCACTCCCTTCAAGACCCTTGGATCTGAGTATTGACCAAGATTAGTCGTGTCCGACTCTGCGACCCCACGGACTATACAGTCCATGGAATTCTCCAAGCCAGAATATTGGAGTGGGTAGCCTTACCCTTCTCCAGGGGATCTTCCCAACCCAGGGATGGAACCCAGGTCTCCCTCAGTGCAGGCAGATTTTTTACCAGCTGAGCCACAAGGGAAGCCCAAGAATATTGGAGTGGGTATCCTATTTCTTCTTCAGCAGATCTTCCCCACCTGGGAATCAAACTGGGGTCTCCTGCATTGGAGGTGGATTCTTTACCAGCTGAGTTAGACCAAGATTAAGGAAGAGATAAAAAGAAATCTGATCAAAATGCAGCCAGTGAAAACAATTAGTCCCTAATAGCTGCTCTTTAAGCAGTCTCACCTGCTGCCTGGATTTCTTCCTTTAGATCACGAGGCCCTGGAGGGCACAGGCGACCAGCAATTTCTTCTCATTCTCCAGGAGTGAGTGAGTGAAGTCTCTCAGTCGTGTCCGACTCTTTGCGACCCCATGGACTATAGCCTACCAGGCTCCACTATCCATGGGATTTTCCAAGCAAGAATACTGGAGGGGATTGCCATTTCCTTCTCCAGGAGATCTTCCCGACCCAGGGACTGAACCCAGGTCTCCCGCATTGTAGACAGACGCTTTACCATCTGAGCCACCAGGGAAGTTTTTCTCTGGACACACCTGGAAATCAATGGAACACAGCCTTCCAGAAGGTAGAGGTCAGCATTAGGGGTAAAAGGAGGGAAGGTGGTGGGAACCTCAAATGGATCACAAGGGTTGTTTCTCAGGAAGAGTCCAAGTATTCAGTGGCTTGTGGGCCAGACACTTGTTATGGGTACTTCAGGAATGATTATGGCATTGGAGTGGGGCATAAGAGTAGTTTATGAAGAATCTCCCTTTTACCTAAAGATTCCGGGCACATGATTAGGAGGGAAAGACCTGAGTGACTCAGTAGCTCCTTAATAACAATAGCTACACACTGTATTACAGACATTACACTTACTAATTCCATTCTGATAATAGTCTTCTGAGATGGGTACTATTATTACCCCTGTTTTACAGATGAGGAAACTGAGGCAGGAAACAGAGATAGTAGAGCTGAGATTCTTACCCAAGAGTTCTGGTGTCTGGGTCAAGCTTTTCAGCACCATGCATTTTTTTTTTTTTTTTTTGGCTGTGCTGGGTCTTCGTTGCTGCTTGGGCTTTTCTCTCGTTGTGGCGAGTTGGGGCCTCTCTAGTTGCCTCTCATTGTGGAGGACGGTATCTAGGGTATGCGGCCTCAGCAGTTGCAGCTCCTGGACTCTAGAGCATAGGCTCAATAGTTGTGGTGCACGGGCTTAGTTGCTCTGCAGCATGTGAGATCTTCTGAGACCAGGGGGATTCTTTACCATTGAGCCATCAGGGAAGCCCAGCACCATGCATTTCCGTCTCTCCTTGAAGGAGAATGTCACTTTGTCTCACAAATGCTGATACCAAGAATTACGTTTTGTGGCACAGAGGAAAGGACGCATGGACTAACTACAAAACTGGAGTTTTAGCCGTTGCTCAGTCACCCTATTTTTGCAGCTTTCTTGAGCTGTAAAATGAAGAGGGCTGGGTTAGGTTCTTTCCAATTCTGCACCACTTGTTGGCAGAAAAGCTACGTGACATGCTGTCTCCTACCTTGAAATGGCATTTTTTTCCTTCTCTCCTCTCCTTTTCTCCCTTTTAGAAAGAGTCAGGCACTCCATTCTAGAGGGAAGGGTCTGGGACTAGGAAGCAGGAATCCTTCAATCCATTCTGCCTTCAGTTCCAGCACTTGGGAAGTGGGGGAGGTGTGCTCTCCAGGTACAGGAGCAGGAACTCAGATATTGTTTAGAGCTGGTAAGGCTCAGCGCTGCCCTCTAGCCTTCTGGCTGCCAAGGCCTGGCAGAGCCATGGGTGGGTGGAGCCAAGGCACGAAGAATCAATCAGTGGAAGAAGCTCCTTGGACTTGGTGCTTTCCCTTGCCGTTATCCATCTAAACTGCAATCCGTAGGAGACAGGCATAGAAAGCCACGACTGATCAGGGTTTGGGACTCCAGGCACCTGTGGAATATTTTGTGAAAGGACTTTGCCTTCATCATCAGGCACTCTGGCACTCGAGCCGGACACCAGTGGTGTGCTCATCTCATTTGATATGGATGATTCATATCATCCATAAAACACTGACAAGGCAATGTTTTCTCTGGAAATGCTTTCCCTAGATGGTAGCACTGCTTTATATGTGATGAACGGCATCACTAAATATCTCATGGTGGGTCTGTTGGCGGGTTGGGAGAAGTGGAGACTCCTTCCCTCCCAGCCTGGTTTGTTGTGGATTTTGGGGCTGTGCCGTGCAACTTGTGGGATCTTAGTTTCCTGACCAGAGATTGAACCTGTGCCCTCTGCAGTGAAAGCTCAGAGTCCTAACCACTGGACCACCAGGGGATTCCTCCCCTTCCTGCCCTGTCCCCAGCCTGTTTTTTAGAGAGCTGCTCTTTAGCCCCATCTCTCTTCCTCTAGCATTGACATTAAGTGCTTCTTTTCTAACGGTGGGAGAGGGTTAAAGCTTTTACTTTGGAAAGTCACATCCCATTTCTAGAAACCTTTCTGTGAGCTGAGGTGCCTTGTGCCGAGCAAAAGCTTCTGAACTCTCATTCATGTCCAGAGAGGTCACCTACCCAAGAAATCCAGTCTCTGCTGGGCCAGGTCACGGCAGCTGTCCCGAGCAGACCCTTTGTCCCACAGATGGCGGAGGAATTTTGGTTCCTTTGCTTATTCATTCTAACATTCAGGTGGTGGCTTTGACAAGACCCTCTTTGACCAGGCAAGTTCCCAGCCTGGTCACTTGATTGGAGCCACACTATCTGAAATAACCTTTCATGACCCCATTTCCCATCTAGTCCCTGTTTTGTGAGAGGTAGAAAGTTGTATTTTTCCCCAGCACTCAGCTCTCTTATAGGGAGGGAGAGCAATCAGTGAGAATTGATTCATGTTTACCATCAGTGTTCTCTTCCAATCCCCCCACCTTCTCACCACCCCCCTCTTTTGTTGCACTTGATTGAGTACACGCTTCATCTTCAAAATAAAAATTTATTCAATCTGTAACAAGAACATTGAATCTGCACATTTGCGCACAAGTTCACATTTAAAAACAGCGGAGCACATCAATAATAAAAAATCTATGATACAAGTGGAACATCCCAACCAGCAGGAAGATTAAGGAAGGAGATGAGACCACTCTATATTCTGCTTCAAATGCCTCAAAAAGGTCCCAGAGATTCCAGGGAGCACCTGCTTTATTTAATAAAATGTGAGCATAAAAGTTTGGGATTGCCTGGGCAAAGGTTAACAGTCAGTGGGAGGGGCTTTGGGGACTTGTTTTCTACCTTTACAACAAGTCCTACAAAATAAAGTAGAAAGGAAAAAAGAAAAGGCACCTTAAGCTATGCCAAGCGAACCAAATTCCAATAGAACATCAAAACCAAACAATTCCCTGTAGACTTACTGATGGGGAAACATTTCAGGGCCAGTTAGTTGCCCAGCTTCCAGACCGAGTCATCAGCTCGGGTTAAGCCCCGGGTACAGGAGGCCGCCGCTAGTGCTGTTGTGAGGGCACAGATGGTGGCCTGAGTCACATAGCTCCTGGGGCATCTTCAAGCTGATGAGGGATGATTCCAGTTTAGAAATTCTGCCCCAGATTTCTGGGGCACGGAGAAAATGAGGCTGGTTCTCTTTTCACAGCAGGAGCCAGGCCCAGTCACCCTCCACTTCCAGGCTGGAAAAGTACAGAAGCATCTTGCAATAGCCCTCCATGGCATCCAGGGACCCCAAGCCCTAGAGAAGGGTTAGGAGTGTGCAGCTGCCTGCTCTGCTGGCAGGCAAGTTTTCATTCTAATACGGCCCCTGGATGAGTTGAGGCAGCAAATACATTTATGCCTAATACATGCCTTGATCTTTTAGTTTGGAAGGGAAAATGAATCCAAGATGCTCTTAAGTTGGATTGGTGCTGAAAGAGCTAAGATTTCATCTCATCTACCATCAAAAAGCAAAACAAAATAGAAAAACAACACTAGCCATTCACCATTACAACCATCACTGTAAGACCACACCATCACTGAGGAAATGACTGTTTCCACACAGCGTGTTGGCTGGGAGTGCAGGACACAGATGGAAATCAGCTCCAGGCTGCCCCCACTTCCCTGTGAGGGCTGACCACAGGGCCTTGCGCTGTGTGAGGACGGCCAGGGCGGGTGCCTGGAGGAGGAGATGGAGCGGCCATCCAGATGATGCTCCTGTTAATACTCACAATGTAAACAAAGTATCCACAGACAGTTGTTCAAAAAAGCCAAAGAATGGCTTTATTTTAAAAATTGAAAATGCCCTTGAAAATGACCCTTTTTGCATAATGCTTTCTTAGAGTAATAACTCCCACCAAAAAAAAAATCTTTACTAAACATGGCTAGATCACTTCAGAACTGAAATCCTCAGCTGGAACAAATCAAGATTTCTGTGAGCTGCCACTCAGCAACTTCAGGTCTATCTGACGGCATCTGTCGAGGGCCTTTTAGCAGGAGGGGGGACCCCAGAGCCTGGGTGGTCATCCTCAGACTGTCCTTGGGGCTCCTGGTAGTTCCCAAAACTCAAGAAAGAGGAAATGCCAGCTGGGATACAGGTACAGAAGCAGGAGAATGCTAGGTAAAGAGCCTGAAATGTTAGGAGTGATCCCAAACATTTGGAATCTGAAAGGCCATCCAAATGAGGTGAGATGAGGATGGCTACAGTACAGTCCTGTGTCTGCTAGAGCACACACCATGCCCAAGTTGTTTCTAAAATCAAAAAGGGGGGGCTTCTTCCTGCTGACCAGAGCGCCATCCAGATTACAGCTCAAACTCTGTGTGCCCTAGGGCTTTCACCCCGTGCACCACAATGTGACTTTGTATACACACACACACAATCACACACACACACAATCACACACACACACAATCACACAGCCCTCCAGAATAAACTTTGAGTCAGGCTACGGTAGTTTTCAAAGTAAAGAGAACAAGAGGCACTGAGCGAGAGGTCAAAACTTCTACTCATCTCTGTCAATCGCCCAGACCTGCTGTTTTGGGTCTGAGTTTTCCATGAACAGAAAAGGGAAATAGGTCACCCGAGATTATCAGACCGTTTGAAGAGAATACAGTTTGGAAAGTTGTTGATAGGCTATCATGGACTTCCCCTGGACAGAACTCAGCTACGTAAATAGCACAAGAACACTCAGCTGTGGGAGTCTAAGGGCTGGCAAAACCCCATGGCATGCTTGAATTACAGACCTCATGTAGAGAATGTTTCTTTAGGCAGGTAAATTAAATGATTAAAAAATATAATTATTTTTTAAAAAAGGCAGAGCAAGACCATTTCCTCACCACTTAAGAAAAAGTTTTTTTCTTCACAGCGTTTGAGGGTTCCCCCCACCCCCCGCATCTCTGTTGTTATTTAATGCAGTGAGAGTGACCATTAAACACCATGGCGAGAACAGTGCAATACTGTCAACGCCCAGGTGTGTACTTCTTGATACGAGGGATGTCACCATCTCAGGGGAGTCACCGAGTGGACACGACTCTTTACCTCCATGCCAAGCCTCCTCCTACAATCCTGCACAGCTCCCTGTCCTTTCCCCATCATCTTGGTGATGGAACTGCCTCAACCAGACAGGGCAGTGTCAGTGGATGAGCCCTGGAAATTCACAACCCTGTCTTGCAAGTCTCCTCACACTGGAACATGCCACCTAGCATAACACTTTACAACACACTGAATATCCAGGAGTCACAAAACTGCGTGGATGATACATCTGAACACTGAAGAAACTATTCTGGAACAGCAGAGGTACCTATTATTACTACACCTTAAAAAACACTTAGAACAGGAGGTTTCTGTCTAACTGGCCTCCTGGCAGGGACGTCAGACCCAACCATGGCCTCCTCATGGCAACTGGATTCACAGCTCGTCTTGGGCACCTAGGAGTGGCCTCAGCCCATCTCTGCTGTCTCCTTCAGGTCACCCTGGCCTCACCGAGCTCTGGCCTCTGACATCACATTCACAGCCTGTGAATCTGTCTTCTCTCAGTGCTGTGAAGAATCCCAAGCCTAAACCTCAGCTCTGTGCTTGGTGTGTCTCTCAGCGATGTGGCCATCGACCAGAGCACACAGGAAGCCCATCTGTAGGCCTCTGTGGTTCTGAGGAGCTGCAGAAGGCATTCCTTCCAGGCTCAACATGTGTTCTCTAAGAAGCTGAAACAGGGTATTTACGGGAGGTGCTCCTGCGCTAAGGACCTCCACAATAGCAGCAAAGCAACAGCATCCTAAATGTGGTCATTAGGGGCACCTGCCCTTGCCGAGGCCTCCCTGTGGCTCTTCAGCCCAATCTATTAGGGGCTTCTGACCTGGGCAGCAGTAACACTCACATATGCTCCCTGGTTCTGATTCAGCCAACGTTTTGGGATTTCAGTCTCAAAGAGGCATCAGCCTTCAGTCACGCTGCAATCTAATTGGGAGCCTTTGGGGGTTTCTCTGAGGAGGAAGTTACTAACGCATAATTTGGCAGGAGCTGGTGATTAGAAGTCTCCATTTAAATTACACCACTGTCCACAGATTCTCCGCAGATTCCTACCAACACCCATGAGTTTTATTTCTGTGGTATCTGTATGTCTTCCAGTTGCAGCTTTACTCCTTAAAATGGATTAAATCAAAAAGACCCTACAACATTAACAACAAAACAAGGTAACAAAGTGACGACATTATGTACATAAATACTGTATATAAACTAGAGAAATGACAAATCTTCCAGGAAAAGAAAAAAAGAAAACTTATGTCAAGTGTTAACAGTGATAATATTAAAAAGAAAAACCTTTGCATTCGATAGAGGTTATACATAGGTCATGTAACAATTCAAATATCTATGAAATTAAAAAAAGATAGGCAGCGCTGGGAGAAACAGCATGAGGGAGGAAAATAAATTGGAAAAAATATGGCCATGAAACTCAAAAGGCCCACAGAATTATTCAAGTAACGAGAGGGTTAAAACCCTACATCTGCACTCATTTTAGAACACAAACACATTTTCAGTTGCTGTTTTTCAAACTTGTCCCTATCGTGTTTTCTCATTGGGAGATGCTGCAGAGCACATTTCTGGGAGTTAGGGGGGAAGAGGGGGTGGGGAAGAAAGGGTAGGATGACCACCTTAGTGGAGTCCATCCACCCGGAAGATACTGGGCGTGACCACCTCTCCTCCCCCTATTTCACCGCCTCTTATTTGGCTTCCCTCTACAGAGGACCTCTTGGATTTCATTTGGAGGTCATTTTAAATTTAATAAAATTATTTGCTTGGGGTTAAAAAAAAAAAGTATTTGCTCGATAGGTTTACAAAGCCAGCTGTTATCATGCCTTTTTGTAATGATACACTCTGGAGACCAGAAGAGATGATTTCTGGAAGACCCTCTTTGAAAGCAAAGCAGAGCCTGCCCACCTTGGGAACTCCCAATGGGCTGGGCTGAGAACACGCTGACGTCAAGCTGCCCCCTTCAGCAAATCTGAATCCAATGCATCAGGTCTGGAGACCAAACCCTCATCACACAGGCCTAGGGCAGTGCTTCCAATTTCCAGCTTCATCCCCACCCTCCCCATCTGCTTCCTTCCTCAATCAAGCCAGCAGGCCTTTCCTCGGAGGGCAAAATGAGGAGCAGGTGGCAGTTGATTGAAAAACAGCACGTTGCCTTGGATAAAGGTGTTCTTTGAAAATGAGTATTTTTTTGAGGTTCGAATTTTCTCAAAAAAAAAAAAATTGACAAAATGGCCTTGCTGTCCAAATCAAACTCTCTCTCTCACACACACACGGGGTGGGGTTGGGGAACAAACCCTGCATGCTCCAGGAACAGTAAAATGACCAAAATATTATAAAATTAACCAATAAAGTGCATGGTTCTTTACGTATTACACCTGCCCCTTTTACAAACATTTCTTTTAGAAAGTCACGTGTACAGGCTCAGAATCACATGGTATTATAGAAGGGGTTGGTTGTCCGTTTTTTATCATTCGCTTTTCTCAGTCTCCTAAGGGGGTGAGTTCTGCCGTGCTGCTGTCGGGGCGCCACAGCCAGCCCCGGGGCCGGGCTGGTGTCCTGCAGTCCCTGGGTCGGTACCGAAGGCAGGCCTCCTTCCGAACTAGTCAATTCAGGTCCTGCCCTGGGGAGCAAACACTGCTGACTGTAACCAAACTCTTTGGCATACTGTACAAGGGGCCTCTCCACTGGCCTGCTCTGCGCGATACACTCTGTGGTTCTGAGCTGCTCTATGAAACACTTGGTGGGCTCTCGGTTCTGGGGAGTGTCTGGGTTTTCTGGGGGCTCCTGGGCCTCCATGCCTGAGTCCGTTCTGAGGAAGGGCTGAAGCAGTTTGAGATGAGGGGACTCAGAGGAGACAGGCTCCCTCTCTGGTGAACAGTCTTTACAGAGGTCCAAGTAACCTAACTTGGCAAGGGAAGCTGAACGCCTCATTTGGAGTGGCTTGGGGAGCCCTACCTGGGAAGTTGCTCGGGACCCGATTTCTTTAGCGCGTTCCTTCACCACCCTGGGGCTCTGACTGAGACTCTCTATACTGTCGCTACTGGAGCTGTGTGGGAGCTGATGGGCTACAGATGTTGGGTCCAGTTTTTCTAGTTGCTCCCCGATATTATTACCCAGTTGGCTGATTAAATGCAGGTCTTCGCTACTGAACTGGGAGCCCTGATATGGCACTTCATCACCCCTGGAGAGGGGGCTCTCCTGACTTTCTTCCTGGCTGCCCTGCTCGGTGGAGGGCTCACTGTCTGTGGTGCTGCTCTGCCCTGTGAAGCCTTCCAGGTGAACCACTGTCTGGGGGTGCAGGTGATCCGGGCTGGCGCCACATGGCTGGGTCGTGAGACTGACAACAGGCGCTGCTGGGCTGCTCAGGGTTGGGGGCAGCTCGACCGACCTGCAGTGCTCGTGCTGGGGAGAGGAAGAATGAGGCGGAGGTAGCACTCTGGGGTGCAGAGGAGCCTGGTGGGGGCTCAGCGTCCGGTTCAGATTTTCATCCAGAGCACAGAGGACAGTGAGGGTCTCTTCCACCTTCACTGTCCTCAGTCCCTGCGCCCCACTCTTCTCACTGCTGGCTCTTTCCCACCCTGGCCCGGGATCAGCGGATGTGGTTGTGTAGGTGTATTCAATGATTTCTATCTTCTTGGGAAAGGGAGCAGGGGCCACTGGTGTCTCGGGCCCCTGGCCTGAGACCCCAGTCCTGGGCTCCCGCAGGACGCCTTCATGCTGTGGGCCATGCTGAGGTGCTGGCGCTGGGTGAGACTCCCGCAGCTCAGGGGCTGGGATGATGGCAAGCTGCTCAGGACGCGGTAAAGAGCCAGACTCAGACCCACCGCATCGCCCTTGGCCCCTGCCTGTCTCTGGCTCCTTGGGGACATATGACAGTTCTGGGGCGGCTTCGTCACTCTTCCCTTTCGCTGCCGGGTCTGCCACCGAAGAATCGTTCTTGGAATTCTTACGAGTGGACAGCGAGGTCCCCACGGGGGCAGCACCATGGTGCTCCTGTTCTTGCCGCAGGCGCTCCTCAAACTCCAAGGTGGCTCGCCTCACGGACCCAGGGTACCACTTGGCATCCGCGGGCATCCCGGGGCCCCAGAGCTCTTGTTCCCCCTCTGCTGGTTCCTCTTCTTCCACCTCCGTGGTGGAGGAGTGTGCCCCTGGACACCCCTCAGGGTCCCCCTTCCCTGAGTCTTTGGCTGGTTCAGGCTGGGCTGGGCAGGAACCTTCACACTGCTCCAGGTGTCCAGGTCTGTTCTCGGCGGCCTGGGCCCTCTCCAGGGGCAGCTCGTGGACGATGTGCTTCTTTGGTGTGTGACAGGGGTTGGACAGCACATCTCCTTTCACTTGAATCTGTCCGACTCCTTGACTGATGGATTCAATCTCAGTGACGATTTCTTTGACTGACATCGCATTTTCTGAGTGTGGCTGCATGAAGATGTCTGGGCTGACCTGTTCTGAGATCGCCTGAGAAGAGGGAACAGTGAGAAGGTTATGGTAAACTGACTGGAAGAGCCAGATTGTTTGCTCACTAGCTTCTGATCCAGGAGAACCTTCTGGCTCTGAGGACACAAATCCTGGGGTGCCTGGAACTGTCCTCCGCCTGGCGTTACACTCTATTTCATGGTACAAGAAAAGAACAGATTCACCAAAGGCAGAGATACAAAATTAGTCATACATCGTGTCACTGCCTATTAAACTTTTGTTCTGTTTGCTAATAGGCTTCTGTTCCAATAGCTTGCTCCAAAAGTAAACAGCAAGTAGCCCTGGAGGCTCCTATAATCCTTATTTTCTGAAGACCTTGAGCCTTCTAGATTCAGGCCATCCTGGGGTAAACGAAACTTTTCTTCTGTAGCCTATCAACTTCTGGCCTAATCTGGTTCAAGGGGAAGAGTTCCACTGAAGGGCTCAGTGGCTGCCTTACATATGCCCAGAGTCCGAGGGAGATGGATGTCTGACTTGGAGTCTCACTGCTCTCTTCTGTCCTATCTTGCCAGCTCTTATCCACTCCTCCCCCTGCTTCTCCCAGTGGCCGCATCCCAGCATGTGAGCACAATTCCTATGTTTCATGGGGCTCCTTCCGTGGCTGGTGCAGCCACATACCTGAGCAAACTGAGAAACCGTGACTCTGACATTTTACTGTTCCACCAGTTACAAGTCCCCGGATGGGTTTAGAACAAAGCCAGAGAAAACTGGCCAGTGCGAAATCAAGCCCTACTGTGAAACAGTTAAGAATCTCAGAATTCAGAGATGGCCCTTGGACGTCTCTTAAAGCAACATCATTCTGGGCCTCAATCTATTTTGGCAGCATTTTTGTAAATTTTCAAAGTATAGTATTTTCCTATGAATTGTTCTGGTCTTTCTCCTTCAAGAGTCAGAGCTAGCGCAGACTAGCAAGGTCAGTCATGCCTTTGGGAGAAATGTGCTGGGACATCAGGCAGAGGCCAACTTGCCAAAGCTGGGAGAGAAGCCACAGCGGGCCCAGTGTGGTGCAGGGGCTGTGGAGAGAGAGCTCATATGACCAGGAACTTTGCAGAAAAGCTATTTCTGTCAGAGCCGCTGCATCCATTAGTCCAAAGGCGAGCTTGGGCATTCTGGTCTCCCGGTAGAAATGAAATAGAGGCATAACTTTGGGGGAGAAGAGAAGACAGAAGCAGAGGCAACAACTGCCCTGGGTTGGTTAAGAAGAGAGAAGATGAGGAGTACACGAGGTGGTAAATTTAAGTAGGTGGATATCAGGAGATGTCAAGAGTCTAGTCAGCTCCACTGAAATCATTTAATGACTTGATTTATGTCAAAGCAAACTGATCACCATTTACTTCCCATTATCAATCTAAGATACCATTTTTTTAAGATACCACCCAATTTCAAGTCAAAATGAGAATAATAATGTGAATCTTGTAACTGTTCACACATAATAACTGTTCCCCTCCCTGGTCTGAGATGGCTCATAGGAACTCATCGGCCACTGAGAAGAATCTTGGGATTCTGTCTGCTCTTAAATTATTTCCTCAAACCATCTCTCAATTCTAGAATATCACAGGGTGGCAAGGTGAGGAACAATTCAGATACATTATCAACAGCAAGAACTCAGCATGGGAATTAGCTGCTACTCCAACAACTATTAATACATGTCCAGTCTTTCAATTTTCTGAGGCAGAAAGAACTTCCCCAAACAAATCTATCCTCTCAGAGAGACGGGTCTCACTCAGGCAGCAGGCGAGTCCCTGGCACCTCCCTGCTGGTTGAGATTTGATCTGAACTGCAGAGGTCTAGGGGAGACCTCTCCTTGTTCTGGGAGGACATGCGTTTTGGCTAATCCCTTCTTCCCTCATCCCCTTTCAGAAATGCTTCTAATGACACCAAAAGCCTGGAAAGATAAATTCCTTGAAATGCTACTGATTTAAAAAAGATAACTATATTTAAACTCTAAGTTCTCCCAGAAAGTCCCAGCTAGACTGTCTCCCCTATATCGCCTTCTTCAGTCTTTATCAATATCAAAAATAGAGTGAACAGAGCAGAATCCCAAATATTTTGTCTTCACAGAGAACAAAAGTAGGGACAGAACCATAAAGAGAGTCTTTACCTTTGGCTGCTCCTCATCTACTGAAGACTCCTCAGATGCATGGGGAGTATTACTCAAAGAGCTGCTTCTCTGCCCATCAGTGGTCGCTTCAGAAGGGGCTGCTTCCACCACTGACAGTCGACAGCTCTCATTCCTTCCTCCACCCACTTCCTCCATCCTTGAATGAGAAAAAGATCGGGACCGGGTTTCTTGGGAAAGCTCTACAAACTTCTCTAGAGCGCTGAAAAAGTCAATGCGGTCTCCACTGAAATCTGAGACTGCAGCCTGGCAGCTGGGCTGGGGGCTTGGTGACTCGGGGTCCGGGGACATGGGGAGGTCTTTCAGGCGGGACGTCAGCTCTTCCATGGGCAGCAGGTGGACACTCATGTCTGCTTTCAGCGCATCCGTCTCCAGATCTTCCACGGTTAAGTCTGGGAACTTGTGGGCCATTTCTGGGTCCTGTCCAGGTTGGATTAAGGCTTTGGATGCATGGCAGTTGTCAAGAGGGAATTTCGGTTCATTGAGACAACACCCTGATGAGCATCCATTGATGTCATTTAGGTTTAATTCATCTTCAATCTGTCCGGCATGAAATTCCCGAGAAGTAAACTCCAAGCAAATCATTCTTTCTTTGGTGCACAGGCCTTTCTGATTCTCATCCTGTGGGACCACGTGTTCCACAAAGACGGGAGGGATGGGTGGGGGGCTCTCCATGGTCTTCACCTCAGCAATCTGGTCTGCTGAGGTGGTAATCTCCTTTTTGTTGAGTTCCAGTCCTGGTTTGCAGATGGGTTCATGGTGGTCCGAGAGGTCGCTATCTGAATGCGATCTCCAGAGTTTGTTGTGCCGCTGTTTGCTGTGGAGGACACACATAGGAAATGACTTATTCTGATTTGTGAAAACAATCAATACCCTCCCAGGAAACAGCTCCCAGAGAAATGTAAATCTCATCCTGAAAGATGCTTGGTCAATGCCCAATGGGAGTAGGCAATCAACAGTTGAAAAGAGGCTCAATGTTACTAACAGCAAACAACAAAAACAAAGCAGAACAACAACAAAGGCAAATGAACATGAGATGCGACTTTTTACGGTCGGACTTACAAGAGCTAAGATGGTTAACAGTCAGTGTTGATGATGGTTTGGCCAAACTAGCACTCTCATGATACATGGTTGGTAAGGGTGTGCACTGTAGAATTTCAAAGAGTGAAATCTGGCAATAGCTCTCAAAATTTAACCCTTTCACCAGCAACTTTCCCTTTAAAATTTTTACTTTGAGAAATACTACTACATAAATGCACAAAGCTATATACATAAGGATGCTTACTTTAACACTATGGCACCAAAAAAATTTATTTAAATTACATTCCGTACACTTACATGCTATGAGGCTATTAGAAAGAGTCAGTATTTCAATGGAACGATGTCCAAGGTGTATTACTAAGTGAAAAGCATGTTGAACACACTTGGAACATTACGTCCCATGTCAGAATAAATGTAGGAAAACATCTGCAGGAGCATCATTAAGCTGGTAACAGTGTTTATTTTGAGGAAGGCAGGGCTTTCACTTTGGGGGAGGGCTTTACATTCTACACTCTGTAGTATGTCTGTGATTTGTGAATTAAAAATGAGCATGTTTAGTATTAATAACTGTGGGGAAAAACTAAAACAAAACAGCATCCAAATAATACAAAGAGGAACACTTTAATGGAGCCCAGCATAAGTCCTCATAATTGAGATAAAGAGCTGATAGAGGATTAATCACTGATGTGGAAGTGTGAGGAGGGTGACAGTCTTTCTTGAATTAGAAAGCCAAGATGAGGGAGGTCCCTAATGGTGCAGTGGTTAGGACCCGGAGCTTTCACTGTGGCGGCAAAGATGAGGCTAGTCAATCTGGAGATGAAGGATGGTAACAGAGAGGAAGAGGATAAGCATAAAGTACAGGCCCCTTTCATGAAGATATCTGGATAAAAATCACCAAGCTAAAGTGACCCCGGAAAAGGAGGTAAGCCAAAAAGACTACACACACGTCCACCCTGTGGTTGATTTTGTGGAGAGGTCTGATGAGATCTCATTTCAAAGCCCGCTCTAACAGGAAGCACAGTTCCCAAGGCTCCAATCAAAAAGAGGAAGGTGGCCCTGTGGCTGGCCCAGGGAACAGATTGCCAAATGTGGCATTTGGGGGTGCGGTTTCCACGACTCACAGCGGATGAAGAGTTACTTCACCTCAGGGTGGAATGGGAAACAGCCCAGGACAGCTTACTCAGGGCTCAGGGCCATACCTGCCTCGGCTGCCCGTGAATCTCTGCCGAGTCATGCGCCTGCACTAATGTGAACCCCTGTTTGTTCTCAGCTCTGCACCTGCTCTCAGCTCCCCCGCCT